>NW_026542599.1:40324415-40924415 GCF_028750875.1 Macrosteles quadrilineatus
AAACGTTATTAAGAAAATTTATTTTACATATTTTAAAATAAATAATATTTACATTAAAAATACAGGGTGACAAAAAAGTCTGGAAACGGCTTGATATCTTTTTAACTAAATTCGTTTGAAAATTCAAACTTTTCACATCAACTTATATGTATGATAACTACTTTTTGCAAGCATTACCATTTTTTGACCTCTACCAGGGGACGACCCATGAGGAGTAGGTACATAATCTTTGATGTAAGCATAGGTTGATATGCACATCATTTTAAAGGTCTGGTCCAGTGGAGTTCATTGCCGGAAACCACGTCAAAAAAGGTTCATCCGTTACAAAATGGCGGCTGTCCAAAGTTCTTGCGGAATATACCTACAGAGGCCTTAGTATTGGTAAATACTCATATTATTCAACATTAGCCGGGAAATCTGAAACTCGGTAAAATTTGTTTTGAAGATTTTATAATATTAATCTATGAGCTAGTTGACTTAAAAATACAGTTTCAGCTCTCAAGCTAATGTTTAATACGAGTATTTACCAATACTAAGGCCTGTGCGGGTATATTCCACAAGAACTTTGGACAGCCGCCATTTTGTAACGGATGAACCTTTTTTGACGCAGTTTCTGGCAATGAACTCCACTTGACCAGACCTTTAAAATGATGTGCATATCAACATATGCTTACATTAAAGATTATGTACCTACTCCTCGTGGGCCGTCCCCTGGTAGAGGTAAAAAAATGATAATGCTTGGAAAAAGTAGTTTTCATACATGTAAGTTGATGTGAAAGGTTTGAATTTTCTAACGGATTTATTTAAAAAGATATTAAACCGTTTCCAGACTTGTTTGTCACCCTGTATATATTTTATATATATTTTAAAAAAAATATACATTTTTTAAGATAATTTGGCTTATAAATTAAAAAATTAAAATCATTTTATAGAAATGTGAGATCACATAAATTATAAATAGCATGCAAATTTCGATGGGTGAAACCAATTTAATATTGTGCAAGTAGCAAATATCCCCTGTCAGCTAGTGGAACTTGTATGGCTTTTGTGTACCAAAGCCTGACATTGATATAATTTTAAATCCAAAACCCCTAACGCCCCAATTTTTTCATGAAATTGTCAACAAAGGTATAATTGATAAAAATAATGAGCCTAATCATTAATACTATTTAAGAAATTTAGCGAAATGACAAAAAACTAAACTAACTTTCTTAACAATTTCATTAAGGGAATCGACTAAATGTGATGTGTACGGACAGGGTCGCTTTCAAACCACCACCATTCCGCAAGTATGGGCTAAATTTAACTGATTTTTTTTTGTAAACTAATCAAGAATAAACATATGTTCTTCTAACAATGCAATCATGTGTAAATATTTTTAAGAGACCACATTATAATGTTAAGAAACTCAAACTGTCAGCTTCTGGAGCACTGTCAGCTACTGGTGCATTTACCTTACATCAGACTGTTTAAATGTAAACCATATTTTAGAGCTGCAGTAAAAAAATATACCAGCATTTACATTTATATGACTTGAATACCAAAACAAGTGGAAAAGGTTTGTTAAGACTTAGATAAAAAGAAAGACGTAGTTTATAACTTAAGCGCTCTTGTGATCTCCGCTTATGTTTTGTTTTACTTTTAACTCTTCTAATTCTAAACAAATTTTGAAATAAACTGTGCGTGCATTGCATCAGTTATGGTTATCTTATTTTTGTGATCGTTGGCGAAGCCACTACGGATAATGATTGTAATAATCTGTTTATATCTTATATGCTGTATAATATTTATCGTTATACAATCGCAGACGAAGCCGCGGGTACAAGCTAGTAGCTATAATCTATAATAGTGATTTAAACCATCAATTTTAAGAAATCACAAATTACTTGCTATTTTTTCTCAGCTTGCAACAGAGATATTCCTAAAATATAATTATTGTTTTCTGACTGGAAATTAAAAAAAAAAAACATGTATTTAGGGCTAAAACAACCTTGGATAACCCGAGGACTCGGATAACCGGGGCTCAGTTAATTGAGAGTGTATTGTATTTGCATACATTCATTACACATGTCCTTTTAAAGCCAAGCAATTTTTTTGGTCAAAGGTGTTACTGAATACATCAAAACTATCAACTGATCCATAGATTACTCCAGGTAATGTTTAATTAAGGGTGTTGTCATATAAATGTTGGTGAAAAGTTAATTTTCAGTCATTTAGGACTTACCTGCGATACTGCACTGACTGATAGGTGTACAGAGATGCCCAGCACTTGTGTACAGCAGCTATTACAGCATCCACACCCACGCAACCCAACACTGTAGCGTTCTGTCCAGCGGCCGAACTGTCTTCACAATCCTCTCCTGTAGCAGACGACCTGACAGCGTAACTGCGGGTTGGCACTACCTGGGCGCTCAGGGCCGCCACCACTACAGGACACATGGCCAGGGACAACCAAGCGGCTACCACACTGTGGACAGATAATTAGTGATTTTTCATTGTTATTTGCTATCTCCGTATCCTAGATGCTTGGCTCTAGGCCAGAACCACTTTCACATTACTTTGGACAGAGGAGGTGTGTGTTTGAGACTTAGATCAAACCCATTGGTGATTGGTATGATTTGGTATGATTGAAAACAAAACAATGAAAACTGGCTGCTAAAGAAGTTTGGGTGTAGACAAATTCAACTCTTCTTCATAAATTCAAATACAACTTACTGTTGGCACTGCTCTTGTAGATTTCCCTGTTCTTGTACATTGCTGACCAAGTTGAGGAATTTCACAGCTGAACTTAAAGGGAGGGAGGATTCGACTTGAAGCTGCATTGCGTTGACAGTCAGACAGAATCCTGCCGGAACCATCATCTGTATGAACACAAAATATTGTTAAAGTCACCTACATATACCTTGTGCTGCTTGGTCTATGGCAACACGTTGTAAAAAGTAATCTGTGATATTCACAAGACTACAGAAGTGCCTCTCCTAACAGCTCCGAAACAGACTGATTAGCTCATCTTTATGAGAGGTACACGAGACAGTATTCAAAACCCCAGTCTACAGTGCTGTCTTCATTGACTTGGACAATTGGACATCCATCACATTCGAACAACTTAACCATCGTCATGGTACACAACAATAATAATACTAGTCAACCGAACGCTCTAAGGGCACTGGGCAGTAGTTCAATAGAAGTCTCTTACTTAGATTGTAGCAGTCAGACGTTTTCAGCCAATTTGTTATGTTTGCTTGAATATTAGTTAAAGGTCACAATAAGGTCATAATAAGTTCACCATCCACCATTACAGTTACACCATTACACTAATTCACCACTTTTGGATACTAAAAGTAGATTTCCCCTCTAGATGGACCGGCTGAAGCCAAATCCCCATTCAAACATTCAAGGTGTGCTGATACAGTATAAACTTTCACTGTCTATCTTAAGGTGAGTTTTCCTAGCTGACAAATTTGGCAAGAAAAAATCAGTTCCTAAAAAAATTATTGGAATGACATTCAAAATTCCACAGCTTTAAATCAACAAGGAAAACCCACCTTTAAATTGTTACTATGATAGTCGATCCAACATAAAATGTGCTATAGATTTACTTAAAGTTGTAGTCCTACTTTCAAGTTGACTTGGTTAACAATTTACACATTTGCCAAGTAATTTTGACATAAAGGGCTCTGTACTAGTGGCTAAATTACATTGACTTTCATTCTCCCAACATTATTATGAGAATTAGACAATGGCTTTTACTCAAGAATACTGATATATTGGCCTTTAGGAGTTACTTATTAAGGAATCATTCCTATCGATCCAACCCAAATATTATGGTTTCTCAGATAATAATCAAAATAATAAATTCATAATCAACATTTTTGGCGAACTTTTGGAAAAAATATGATATGGACGGATCCTTTTTTAAAATTATTTTACATGAAACATTAAGAGGTTTTAGCTGTTATAATCATTTAATATTTTAAGTGTATGTTTTATCAGTGTCATTGGCAACCTTATTTTTTAAAACAGATGCGTTTATTTTTATAAATAAATTCTATTCTCTTTAGTTTACCCACCTTGTTTCTGAGGACACTTTGGGCCATGTCTGTCAGCAGGCCCAAGGACGCAGCCTTGCCTCCCACTAGAGAAGGGTTGGCACACGCTGGGTGGTCTAAAGTCAACAACAACTCACTGCTCTCCACAGCTGAGAACCTGAGGAACGGCAACTCTGGTAGATCCTCTCTCGTTGTCCTGGGTCAAAACGGTTTAAATCTCAGTCAAGCAGTTATAGAATTGTCCAAGCAGAGGAAGAAAGTATCAAATAGTTTTATGAACAAATTGGTAACGTTGGAGAGAATGTATGGCAAAATAGATAAGAGTATGAATTGGACATAGTTAATGAAGTGACTGAAGTGTATGAATCAAAATTAGAGGTCATAGTAGATGAATTGGGAGTGGACAAAGTAGCTCAAGTAGATGGACAGGACATAGAATATTAAGTATGAAAAGTAGCTAAAGTAGGTGAACTGGGTGTAGTAATGAAGTAGACAAACTAGTTGAAATGAATGGGCAAGTAAAGCATCTGAACAAAGTAGATTAGCCTAACACTTTGAGTGCAGGATGGTCATCGTGGACCGTCCGCAGGCCGGCTCGGTCACCTGTGCCCAGCCAGGTCCCACTGAAATGAATCAGCCAGTGTGGCGCAACCTTATCTAAAGGATGTTATTGAATGTGTGTTGCTAGCGTTACATAACCTATTTTGTGAAGACTAAGTAAATTCACACTTGTACAATATATATTGACTTTGGACATTTATTGAAGTATTTCTCTTGGGTTTTTGCTTTTTATATGACACATGACACAACAATGTATTTTATTGTTAATTATTTTAGTTTATGTGCCTTTTGTGATTGAAATAAACAGTGGTTGGAAGGGAGGAAGGGGCTTTATATAATTGTAAATATTAGCTATAGTGCTATTTAACATTTTTATAGTGTGAAAAATTGTGTTTGTGAGAACAAAAACGGAGTATTTTCGTCACAGTGCCCACAAAAGTCGTTGACCGGACTGGACAGTCACCAGTGACCGGATATTTAGATCCTCACTTCTAAGAACAAAAAGTAAGATTTTATGTGAAAAATGTCAGAACCTGAGGAAGCACCCACTGATATTTTTACCGCACTTTATGTGTTAAGTGGATGAATTGGACATAGTAAATGAGGTGGACAAAGTAGTCGTAGTTGACTCAAAAAGTAGGTAGTTTAGATAAAGTAAATACGAAAGATGAACCGTAATAAATAAATCTAGTGTATAATATCGATGAACTAAACTTAGTATCTACATGAATTGGAGAGAGTAATTATAATGGTAAAGTGGAGGGTATAGTTTAAAGGGATGAACTGTAGAAAAGTAGATTATGTGTACAAAATGGGTAACTATATTAATTGAGAATATAAGATTAGATTAAGTAGACAAAGTAAGATATAGCTTAAGTCTATGAGCTGGATGGATTTTACGGTCAAAAGATGGTTGAAATTGGCAAAGTAGAGGTTAGGGACCAATAATACCATATAAAATAATCAATAATAGTTACAATTTAAAAATCCAATCATAATTTTAGTTTGAATGAATAATGCAGAGATTCAAGTCCCTAAGTTTGCTTCAATAAGGAAGGCTAACTTTCATTTAATTTCATTTTATGCATCTGCATGGGGTTCTCTCCCGCAAAGTCCCCTCTTCCTTTGGCAGTTTATGATCTAAATAAAACTGATTTTACTTCAACCAGTTCACAGGTTTTGTTTGTTTAAGGTAACATACATTATGGTTTAGGATCAAGTTTCAGGCGGTACAAGACATAGATTTACACAGGCACTACAAAAGAATATGGCTTTTTAAATCAGAGTTACTCCGATACAGTGTAAGTTACTGCCTAAGATAACTATTTTTCAAGATAGAGATTTCCCTACATTTAATGCATATGGTCTTTGGAACACTGGATCACAGTCAACTCTGTCTCATAGTGAAAAGTCATTAGTAATTTGCGGGATTTTAAACCAAGCCTTCATGCGGGAAGTCCTACACATGAACCTGACCCTAGGTCGCCTCTCGTCCCGATTCTGTCGGGACAGTCCTGACTTTGGACCCTTAAATTGCCCGTGTATATGGCAGTGTTTATGCTGGGTGAAGGGGAAACCATTCCTGATTTTTCTCTAACCAAAGGTGGCAACCCTGTCTAGACTATGTGTGTTCTATACAGTTCTGTATATTAAATTCTGCAACGTTATTCTGACCTTTGCATTTTATGTGTATCCTACTATCATGACTAATTAGTTCTTTATTTACCTTTTATTTTCCTCCCAGCTCAAAACTAGTTTTATCCACACCATGGTTGTTGATACAACTATTTTTGAAATGGGACAAAAATAAAAGGTAAATAAACTACTATATATATTTGTCTTACCATTTCAGGGGCAAACCACAACAATAATTACTCATTGTCATGTTACCATGACTTTGCCTGTACTTGGTCCTATGACAATAAAGTATTTGTATTCGTTTTGTAACTAACCTTGCCCAAGACAAAATCAGACAAGTAGCTTGGTGATAGTCAAAAGTACATCTTGCCTCTGCAACTTGCAGCGCTCCCCATGACTGGAACCGTCTACGAACTATGTACGCTTGATGTTCAAAACAGCTGCCTGTCAAATCACTCAAATTGGTACTTCAAAAATAAATTGTCCATGTAATAGGTTTATCTGAAAATGTGAATGAAATTGCCTATGGTTCCTGCAGGACACCTCAAAACCAAAGTACACTCTGTTTTGTCAAAAAGTGCATAAACAGACCACTGCAGGGTGATAAAACTTAATTTGGAATTTCTCTAAACAGAGTTAAGAATTTGGACAGTTTAATGTGTACAAAATAAATCTGTCTACTTTATGTTCATGTTCATATGCTTTGTTAAATACCTATGATACAAATATAACTTACTGATAAAATCAAAGTGTTAAGATAACTCAGATAGAAGTAAGATACAGATGATACATTCAGTGTTACACTTAAGCCATGTCTAGCACCAGTCCCTTGTGTCTAGTTCAAATTCTATTGGTCATCCCCTTCCGCTCCCCTCTCTCCCATCACTATCACATACTACAGCGCTCTACGAATTGTCAATGGCAAAAAGGAGTGTTGACTTTGCAACCAGTCTGATGAGACTGCAAAACACATTATTCTGGAATGCGGTGGACTTGGGCCTAGGAGAAGGGTTCTGTTTGATCTAAAGCAGTCGGTGATGAACCAAACGCTAACATTGGGCAAAAGCTCCTTCACCTAGTCAAGGTCACAGGCATAGGCTTACCCAGTTAGTGGCAAAAGGGATGCACAATAAGCTTCGGTTGACGTGCTTGAACCACGAGTCCACCCCTCTAACAATACAATACAATACAGCAAACAGCGCTCACGCTGTAAAAAACCAGAGCTAAAAGCATACGGTTGTTCCATATGCATGTTTCCTCTATATCTTACTTCTCTGTGGGTAACTATAACGGGAGGATCCTCAATAAGTCTTTGACGATGTAGGCTATAGAACTTTTAGCACAAACAATTCAATGGTTTAATCCATTTTAGGTAAAACTTTAGGAAAGGAGATTTGACCTACCTTATTACCACTTTCCTCTCTACCCTCTAAAAGTGTGATCCGAGTGTTTCACTGAGTATATATAAATAATTTGTCCAATGTTGTATTTTTCATACAACCATTAAAACTTTGAAACATTTACATGCCAAAAAAATTCAAGTTAGTTAATGAAGTAATGGTACATTGAGTTTATTTGAGACTATATTTAAATTGCTTGATCCATGTTTTGTAAACATCGCTATTGTTAGTGAGTGAAAATTTAAAAACGTACGTTTTCAGGAAAAGCACTTTGCAAATTTTTTTCCCCTTTTTTCAAAACTTTTATTATTTTTTTTATTCCATTAACATTTGAAGTTTCATAAAATGTCCATGGCAACGCAATATCTTTGGTAGTTATTTTTTAAAAGAGCATTTTTAGTGGAAAAACACAAAATCCTGTCACGACCATAACGGACGTTTAAATGAATATTAAAAATGGTTAATATTATTTTTATAACTATGTTTTGCTATAAACTAATTTACTTTTATGATCATTATACAATAAAAAGGTCACTAAGCTTTTAGTATATTTGGTCTTTCCAGAAAAAAATAAAAAAACTTAAAAAATTGAAAAAAAGCCAATAAAATCTTTTTAAGTTTGTATAACTACGAAAAAACTTACCTGAGACCCGAAAAATTGTTATGTTTGTATAGAGGTGTGCTTCTTTTGTGTATAAAACATTGAAATATGACGATATTTTAATTTTTGAAATTGTTATGATAGAAATCATAAACGTGATGGTCAGGGACAAGCGGTACGGTCGTGAATTGTCTGGAATAATTTAAATCTTTCTAGGCAATCCTTCAATTATACTGTTAGTTATAATAAAAATATGTTTTTCAATTGAACTAAACTGTTCAATTTACAATTATATTGTCACGACCAAACACACTATAATCCATAAGGCTGGATTGGTCGTGAAAAAACCCGCGATGGTCGTGAAACTTTGGTCGTGAAATTACGTGTTATTTGGCTCTGTTCTGGCGGTAGCCCTGCACCTCATGTTCGAGGATACAAAGTGGACTTCTAGGTTAATCTAGCAATTGAAATATCTTATAAACAAAAATTAACACCATGTCTACTTCATCGAATGACTACGTACGGTCATGGACACACCAAAATTACAAAAAACACAATCTTTCCTTTATTAATCTTGTAATTCCTCCTTTCAACTCGAAACGACCGGCACTACAATCCTGACGTACACCCCGAACTAGTCTCTCAAACCAACTGACTCCATCGACGCCAGGCTTGCCACTGTCGGGCTCCAAAGTTGAAAATTTTTCCCAAATGGTCGTGACGCCAAATCGAGGGACAGACTTATTTTGTCATGGTAGTCAGTTTGCAATGACAATAAAATTATAATATGCTCCTTTTTTGTAAGTTTAATAACCATTGATGACATAAAAATATGGCTTTATATATTTCGGCATGAATAATTAGTCTAAAAACAGCGTGAAAGTTGGAAAATGTACCCTAGGGACACGTCATGGTCGTGAATTTTGAGACTTTAAAAATACGAAAAAAATACCTAGAACCTATTTAAAACCAAATAAATGTGTGTAACATGTTGCCCCCGTCCCAAAAAATATTAAAACACACAATAATAAACTACAAATCCAGTATCTACGAAGTAAAAGGCCAGGGACATGAAAACGTACGTTTTTAAATTTTCACTCTAATACTTTCAACAGTATTCAACTTACTTTTAAATGTTCTCACAAACTTGTCTGGAATCGCAGGGTTTTTGATGGATGAATCTCCAACAATGGTCTCTACTCTGCCATCTGCATAGCGAATGTGGCCGAGCTGAGTCCTGCAGAAAAAACCAACGTATTCAACATGAGTAGGCAAAACAGCAGCAGCAAAACTAGTAAGCAAACACTGTCCATCCAACTATGACTTTGGTACCGATTTATCAATAATACTTATTTTATAATAAAACAGCATACCGGTACATTAAAATATTCCTTAGACATTCTAATGCTGGTTCATCATGTTAAATACATCTATATTTTAAGATTTACTGTAAATATAGTACAGTAACAATCAAGATTTAGTCAACTAGATTCAGTTACGTTAAATAAATATGGATTAATTATTGCCCAATGAAATATAGCACTTGGTTCCTGCTTGGGTGTGAACCAGCAATCCCACAATTGAAGGCAAGCACCATTACCACTCAGCTACCAACTCAATTACATAAACATACACCGCAGTAATTTTTTCTTCTACTTCATCAACAATTTTCATTAACTTAATCACTGAAAAAAACTGTTTAAAATTTGGTCCTAGACTTTAGTACCCTCCAAAGAAATACTCGGCTTAACATCAGAATACCAACCTACACCTGGCAAAGTTATAGTTGATACTGAAGAGTGCTCCGTTATCTGCCAACCCGACAACACTAAGGTTCGATCTGACATGGGGCCACTTCCAGCAGTGTCTTCTCAAAGATGGAGTGTGAAGGTTGGTATCAATGTCTTCAACACTGACAGTGCCTTGTACCACTCCCCACTGCTCATACCCCTTGCCTAGTGACTCCCTGGTAAAAGTTTCAAATGTCAAACATTATTTTCATTGATATGTGGCTAATCAACTATAAAATAATAAATGTCTGACGATTTTCAAAGAAATATTCTTCAGGGTCCAGGTTAAGATCCATCTTGAAACAGGTTTTTCTAAGTCAAAATCAAATTTTATTTTGTCAGATAACATTTCAAAACTAGAGAGGAAATTACACATAAAGTGTGCTACTGTCACACTCATATTCTGTCATATTCTGATTCATCCCTTATTTGTTGATACTATGACAAGTGTTGATATGACTTCAAAATATGCTATAGTGTTGTACTCCAAGTTTTGATTGGTTGAAAAGTTTGTGTATTCAACAGAAACTAGCAGTTTACATCAGCATCCTCTATCAATGGCTCAATTAAAATACTTTTATTTTGATTGAAAAATTGGTTATAATTTTGACATGAGAATGGAGGAACCAATGGATCCATGAATGGATTCATGGAGGACATGGGAATGGATCCATGAATGTCTCCTTGAATCCCCAGTCAAAGGTGCTATCAACTGCGTAGAATTTTCACTTATGGTGTAAAGTTTTTTTATCTATTCCTTCTCACAATATCTAATACTTACAAGTTACCCTGTAGCTGTGATAAAGGTTGCTCAGCTAAGATTCTAGCCAAAGCTGATATATTGCCAGACCTGTCATAGTAGTACGGCCCATTCAGAGCTGCCCAACTATATAAATAAAAATATATAAACACATTAGTCACACATATTGACGTGCAGCTATGACAAGAAAAAATTTACCAGTTCCCAATCTAACACCCTTATTGCCTTTTGTTGAAAGAAATAAAATAGGTCATCAAAAAAAGCAGTTTTGTTATATGCCTTGCACAAGTCTGAAGTATATCTTTGACTCCCTTGGGACTAAAAAGGCTTTTTTCTCCATGGTCAGTTGTAAGAGTAAAAGTCAGTTGTAAACTATAGTATTGTAAGCTAACGCATGTATCTTAATTATTATGAATTATTATTGATTTAACTGCGGTTATAGCTTATGGTTTTATTCTTGTCAATAGTTTGACATATCGATTGTATAATGTGCACTAACACAATCACAGTACTCAGTAGACTAAATGAGTAGAAAAGATTTACTTTAAACCCTAGTGATGAAATGAATATATACTATTAAATAAAAATATTAGAAAATTAATAATGTGGATTACTTACATCAAATTTATTTTTACAAATCTGCTTCCTTGGTCTATATTGTTCATCCTGAAACAATACATTGGGAGTACAACACGAAGGATGGGATTTTTCAATGGCTTTTGAAGTCAACCTAAAGTAAAGTAGCTGTTATACAAATGCCTATACTAGGATTAAACTAAAGACATTACGTTTGTAACAAAGTATAATATGCTACAGTATTCAAACATTTTTATTTAATAATTTGGAGAGAAAGTGTAACAGGTTTTCTTCAATTTATCTTCAAATTAAGGATTTACCTTTCAAATTAAAAACTAAACTTGTGCCATTTTGGGGCATTTTTTAGCTCATAATCATAATTTTGTTTGTGCTATAAAATATGTAGAATGTTCTCCATTATGATTAGGTGTACAACAACACTTCAAAACTATAATAAATTATTTGTGTTTTTTAGCTTTACAAAATGGCTTAGAAAAAAATGTCACAGCATTGGGGGTGATTTGTAAAATGTGTAATATATATTTTGTAAGGTGCCGTCCGTAATCCTTGGTTTCTGCGTTGGAAACTAGTTTCAGTTTCTAAGTGGGACCACATAGAAGTAAGATACAGATGATACATTCATGTTACACTTAAGATGTCTAGCACCAGTTGCTGGTGTCTAGAGCAGATTCCATTCGTCTTCCCCTTCCGAACTCCTTTCACCCTCCCAATCACATACTACAGCCATAGATAAAACATACTCCCTTAGCGGCTACAGCACTCACACGGTATGAAGACCCTGTGCAGTACAACTGCTGTACAAATATGCTATGTAGCTATGTAGCCATCGCCCTTAAGGCTTTTCATAGCTCGCTACTAGTAGGCCTACATTTCCACCCCAACATATCAGAGCTAAAAGTACACGGTTGTTCCATAAGCACGTTTCTTCTGTATTTTGCTTCTCTGTGGTGGAACTATCATCAGATAAGCCAAAACTAGTTGCCACCACAGCGACCAAGGATTACCATATAGGAACTTGGTTTTTTCACCATTTTTATACAACGTTAATCTACAAACTATAAAAATTAAATCAAACACCATTGAGGATTTGTAAGATTTTAACCACAGTCCCCAGGAGAGAATATCCAACAACCACTTCACCAGATATGCCTCTATATTAAGCAAATGAAACAAGACAAATGCAAATGAAGAGCGTTACTGAAAAATTTACTTATTGTCGTCAATCTTAAAAACTAATGCCTTACTTGCACTGAAGCTTTCCGGTAAAAACGATTCTCCATCGTCTCATTGGTTCCAAGCATTGAAATGCTAGTGTGTCAGTTACCCAATCTTCACAGGCTCCAGGACGACCATCTTGATCTGTTCAAAAAGATAACATTAAACATAATTCTGATCGTTGATCAACAGAAGACGTTAGAAGTAGCATATGGAAGGATTAAGTAGTGGAAGGGTAAATCAGAGAACAGGGTTCTGAAAAGATCAGGAGACGAAATAAACAGCAGAAATATTAGTTTGAAGGAGCAAAATGTTCTGGGTAACTCAGTGAGTAATCACCAACTGAAGGTTGCTGGTTCTAACCAAGCAGGATTGATACTGGACCCAGATATATGCCATATTTGTCATTTGAGCTTTCAAACAACAGGTTGACATTAGTTAGTGATAGATCTTGGTTTATATAATTCTCTTGTAAAATGTAAAAAAGCACTAGAAAATGCTGATGATGATAAAAAAATTAAAGAAAAATCAGAAGAAAGTTTGAGTCTGAGAAAAGGATAACTTTGTATGTGCTTTTATGCAATTCAACATGGCTTGAACGCAATTAATACATTTCTATATTGCAATGAAAAAAAGTTATGGTAAATATGGTAGTTTATAAAATTACTATAGTTTTTTTTTGTCCTAGGTCACTACTTGTCTAGGATCATTTTTCACATTACTTCAGGATAATCCTAAGGGCTGCAGCATCATCACTTAGATTAAATCCATTGGTGATTTGGCAAGATTTTAACCCGGGACCATAAGGACCTTAATTCTTGAGCTCTACCACTAGACCAGTTCGCTCCCCTAAAATTCCTGTAGTAATGACAACATTATTATTATTCTCTATTTTATGGGATATTAACTGACATTACAAATTGTTGGTTTAAGGTGTTGGTCAGGGTTGTATTTGTATTATTAGCCTATCTAAAAAAATTTAAGTTGGAATTAAATACAAATGTTGATTCTGATACACGGTACCACCATTTAATACTTATGGGAATACTTTTGTAAATTTCTTCAGAATCTAATCAATATTAAGAGATAATGTACTAGAATGGCAGTACTAAACCTTATCTAAACCCTGGTTTAAATGGATTAGTTGGACTGTAATAAGTTTTATCATTATAAGGTTAGTGACAAAATATAACTGTCCGCCTCTGACCTAATTGTCTATAGCACTTTATTAACTTAAAGTGAATGACTAAACTTTATCTGTCCATTGCTGGTATAGCAAACTTCAAATAACTTTTTATTGCAAGTTTTTATAAACCCATAAAAGGACATTCATGTGTCTATAGAATGTTTCTCAACATTTTTGGAGTTTTATAGGAATTGTCATGTTCATGTTCTGAAATGTTATTTTTCAGGGCTAAACCTGCAACCTATACTGGTTGTTGGATTGGATGCACTTTAAGCTTTTGAAGTCCATGGATAATGCAGTGTTTTACCATGCATAATTTCATGAAGTCTTTTCACAAAATAAAATTCTAAATCATTCAAACTTGTTTTCTGTGGAAACATGCAGTAAAGGTAAACAAGCGACGCAAATAGACTTGTTTTAGGGCGCAACTCACAAATGATTCACTCATCATGCAACTTCGATTCAGTTGGCCACCGTTTATTTTTATCTTGAACACATTGACCATCCTTAGTCTTATATCCAGAGAGACAAAGACCACTCAACCATAACCATTGACCAGACCTAGCAGTATAACAAACTAACAGCTCTGGTCAACCAAAAGCATAACCAAAGCTTTTAATTATGGTTCTTATGTTAATTATAAGCTGTATTATGGTTCTTTGCTGACAATGTCACCTGTTATAGCAATGTACATACTTTTTGTGCCAATATAGTTTGATTTTATTCTAAACTTGCAGCACATGACAGTGCCTGTAGTTATGCGTGCCGCATAAGTTATCGAAAAGGCATCACCAACCTGCGCTATGGTAGGTAAGGTTACTAGAACGGAAGTGTAGCCTGACCCTAGCAGCAGCAGAGTTGTACCTTCCCCGGGCGACTTCCATCAGCAGCCACACGTCTTGCGACGCAGCAAATACCAACATGCTGTCTCGTCGGAATGTCTAGGAGCAAAATATCAGAATATGAAACTTGTACTGTGAGGGAAGATAACCAAAAAACACTCAAGTATTTAATCTTTTACTATTTGAATATGAATAGACTAGACATTCCCATTCCCAAATCAGTGTCATCATGAAAATTTACTTAGTTGAATGGAGCCACTAGCAGAGAGCTGATGTAAATTTCTGAATTCTGTTGAAACCAAAACCACAACTACTCTGATATATAAACTACCAGCTCACTTCCCAACCTGAATTATCACTCAACAGAGGGCCAGGCTTATAAGTATATCATGGAATTGCATCGCAGCTGAGCAGCTTATTGTGCACCCTTATTCACAGGTCCTCATTCTCCGTCAAATCCCAGGTTCTTGGTGAACCATGAGATCCTTTAGACTATGGTAACCTGTTCTTCCCTTTGATCTCCAATAGGTAGGCCAAGGGATCTTCCCTTGAGACCTTGTAGGGCTGGGCACATAAATATCAGTGGAAGGCTGTCTCCTCCTCCTCTCCACTTTTTCTACATAAGAGGGTTTCAAGTTGAATTCCCACCAAATAATCGGGAGCTAACGACAAGGTTACAACAACCGCACCAGTGATGCCAACCCTGGAGGGCGGAATGTATAGGCAGGAGGGTGCATATCGACATCTCACTCTCAGTTTATATATTTGGACTGCAATGTTGAACTTTTCTGTCTGATAATAAGGATGTCGTCACAATCTCATAGATTATGAAATGTAGAGGGGAGTTGTTAGATTTAAATTATAAACCCTGGGTGGTCGATACAAATTATTTTTGTTCTTTGTGTGACCTGCATGAAAATGAAACTGTTTTTCACTCTGTGGCAAGGTGCCCTATGTTCAAAGATTTTAGAAAATTTAATAAAAAAAATAATACAAATAAAAAGTTAGTTTAAAACTATAATAGGATCATTGTATTGTTTTTTTTTCAAAGAATAATAATTTAGGACTACTTTTTACTATAAACACATTCTTGGTTTAGTTAAATTGTATGGTAGAATCTAGGCCTACATATGTATATCTATTTTTTCTTTTAATTGTTGCCAGAGCTTAGGCAATAGCTTAGGAAATTCTCTGAAGTAGAAAAAATAAAACTTAAATCAGTTTCTATATTTGTTTTCAAATGAATTTGATTCATTATGTTTCTTATCTGTTTTGTGAGTGCAGTGTTGTAATGATGTACAGGAAGTGGACTTTGCCAACCGGGAAGACCAGAATATTATTGTCTTTTTGTGCTTATAGATACAATTTGTAAGTAGTAAACTATCTTGTAAAATTAAGCACTGATCTGATTTTATCTAATTTTATTAGGGGTTCAAAATTTCATACCAAAACCTGTTGTACATACGTTTTCTTTGGTCCACGTCCTAGGTCTTTCTAAAAACTCTTCCTTTTTTGTTGGAAAGATGACAACTTCTGGTGTATCCACAAATCTGATCCTTCTCCATAACAGAACAAAGAACACCAAAAGCCATTTGATGTAATAAGTCACACCTAGTAAAAAAAACCCATTAATAACAACAGTAGGCCTACATAAACCGATGCTGTTTTATTTTTGTAGTACAGACCAAAATAAAACTAAATGGAAAATCAATTAATCAAAATTAAAATGTTTGGGTTTTTTATTCCTCTAAAATCCAGTTGAAAACAAAAATTGTAAAATTATTAGACATTTTCTTGAGAATAAATGAACTATATACTTGTATTGTAGAATAAACGATTGTAGCTGTATTATGTTATTGCATTAACAACGTATACAAAATAGCTGATATTTTAATTTTAAGTATTCGGGCGGGTAAAGAGTGGTAAATGTGTATTAAGTTGTATTCTTACTACAATTATTTCTACTTTGGCAAAAGCTTGTAAACTTTTTTTTTCATAAAATGCAAGTGGTTGTCCATCTAGCTCATATATGGTAACAAAACGATCTATTAGAACTTTGCCATTTTTCATAACAAAATGAATCTCTCCAATTATTATTTTCTTAATTGCGAATAACCTAACTAAATGTTATCAAGACTATAATGTACTTATGTACAAAAATCAATCATGAAGTAGAAATTTTAAAATATATTTACTTGAACAATAGATTTTTAAATAGAGAAAAGTTGTAAAATTGTTCAAATAATCCATGATGATTATTTATTTGAGTAACAATAAGCATACGTGAACCAAGTAATTATAGGCTACTGTTTGTACTGCATACTATAACTACATCCTCTTAAAATAATCCTAAATGATATACAATAATAAATGCTTTAATGGGAATATAATTGTATAATATAATCTAAAAAAGCACAAGTACTGTATACAACATAAATACATTTCCAACTTACCAACCAACCGGTATTTCCACAACACAATTAAAACAATACACAATCCCAAAACAGATGTTGATTCCATAGTTGTTGTAGAAAAATTGACCTATTTCAGTAATAACCAAACTAACTTTATCAGCTGATTCAACAATGACTCAGGAGTGCCAACTTTAGTTCTGCATAACACCAAATTTACCTAAATCTCACATTTTAGCGTAGCGCACAAAACTAAAGGTGGCGTTCATTTAACATAACAAATCACCTACAGTAATAACAATTCAAACGTTGAAACATCTAGAAAGAGGTTAATAAACTGGTGAATGTTTCGATGCGTTGAAACCATCAACTGAACACAGTCTGTGTACGGTAGTGTTTTATCAGCAGATGATTATTGTAACCCACTTATTGTTTACAAATAGATAGCTTCAACTCTAATTCTGTCTGGCTATAAGAAGATAGTGTCTACTTCAGATATAAACACTTGGGAAAAGGTTGAGTGCTAATTGATTATTCCGAATAATATACCAATAACAACTTTATGGCTTAACGATGTATTAAATTAAAGAAATTGAATACAACACATTTCAAAAGTAAAACTTAAAGCTTTTGGTGATTAAAATAAAAAATAACGACTTGAATGGTTATTATTCTTTACTGAATGTAGATTAAATACTGTTTCACAACACTATAGGGTTTTTAGCTGTTTTACAAACGTTAATTAATAGTGTATTGATTGGTTCCCATTGAAAAAGCATCGAAAAATAGCCTCTTATTGAATATTCGTCATTGCTTTAATGTTTTAAGTAAACTATAAAGGAGACGTAATAACTTGAATTAGCCGAGGCAGTTAAAGTCGACAGCATTTTGTTGATTGTCAATAAAACAGTTTCAGCAGTCAACAGCTGTCCAATATGCTCCCGCCATAAAATTAAACTGTTTGTGAAATCGCGGGAACTCAGAAATGGCGGGCCTGGATGTAACTGACGTTTAGTTAAATGTAAATTCTACTGAGCTGCACAAGCTTGAAACTTTCGAATTAAGTTATAAAATAAGGGGAAGTATTAAGACGACAATTTGTTGGGGTTTGAACTTTTGTAGAGATATATTGGTTGTGAATGTTTATTTTGTAGTTCAAATCATTAGAACAATTGTAAACTTACTATAAGTAATGATCAAATTATTATTTTGAAAAATAATTAATTTGATGTAAAATAGCACCACAAATACCTTGCCCAGGTTATACTATTGGATTAGAAAATACTAACTATCGACGAACAATCGTAAGTTAGAGTTTTTGCAAAAATGTATGGGATGGCTTAATTAATTATAGTGGGAATTTTCGTCTCGTAGGCTACAATTCTTTCAGAGAGCGAATCATCACTATGTTGCTTAAAATTTGAATCTGAAATTGTTGATGCCCAATCTATAGAAGAAATTGGGATGGATTGGAATAAAACTCCAGAAAATTTGGATAGTCCATAAATTACAAATAATAAGATATACAGTATAACCCGGACACATGATTAAGCGCAGTAGATGAGAGTATATGTATATCACAGTAAAGGAATGAATAATTAGAAAATATGAAATAAAACTGAAACATTTACAACTTCAAGACTCCATAACCACTCCACCTTTAAGCATAACGAAAAGTTGCAGATCTGTAACACAAGTCCAGAAAAAACGTCTGTCAATCAATAACAAATATTATTTTTTTCAAAACGAATTACTAATTTCAAACGAAATCGGTATTTATTCAAGCCACAAAATGAAAATATAAACAAGAAAATATGTGTTGAAATCTCATGAATATGTCATTAAAGAGAGTTAACATGTTTTTTCCTATACCATACTTGTAAAACACACAGGACTGAAAATCATTGTGAGAACGCGTAAAATCATGCTAATTTAAAATACTTGAAACTATTCATAAACTTATCAGTTTCTATAGTTGAAGAGGAAATTTGATTTAACCAGGTTAAGATGGTTATTTAAAAAATATATATTTTCACTATTAATATAGAACCTTTTTATATTTTCAAAATAGGTTCTAAACCGATATCACCACCGAGAAATGGTAAACATGATAAATCACCAAGTAAAAACATAACATAAAAAATCCTTTCGTAATACAGGTAGGTCCAACTACTGAAAAGTATCAGACTAAAACGATCGACGAACATTATTCATATCGTCTCAAATAGGTTATTTTACCTCTTATTCTACAATCAATCCTCATAGTATTTACCGGGTACAATATTGTTCCAAGACTTAAGTCTCATTGTTAAATCCTCCGTTGTATCTGTTGTTCATTCGTTATCGTTAAAATAAAGAAAACATGCAAGATGCAAACATATAGTTAATACAAACGGGACATTTACGAACATGAAATATTTAAAACACGTTTATTCGGACGATAACAAAATTTAAACCTCATATTATTTGCAAATATTTGAAATATTCCGTGTGTATGTACTGTAGTTACTTGTGAACTTATTTATGACATCGAGAAGTTTTTAGAAGAGTAGATGGGAGATTTGACGATAAAACAACTTTTAACACTATAGTCATCGGAAAAACGATAAGGATACACTGCGACAAAAGGTATCACAACCTATTTATTTTACATATAAGATAAACTTAAATGTCAATTTTCTTAGAGAAATAAGCTAATATGCAGTTCATAAAATGAAACTGCTCGAGAGAACCATCGTGAGCTTGCTGCAACAGCTGTTAATATTGCTGAATGTTCAGCCATTGGAAAATGAGGAAATTGACTCTACAGAATTACCTTTGCATATGACTTGATTTCTTGTTGGACTAGTTCACTTTAGACTTTATGCATATTGTAACGTTATAACACTATTTAACACTGCGAAACTCGATTAAAGACTTAGTAAAAGAGTTAGTGTACCTGCATGAACTAGCCAGTTATAAATACGGATTGGGTCAAATTTTGAAGTAAATAAAATACAGTTTTTTTTACCCAATTTGTACTATAATTCGTATAATGTTCATGATATTCTCTTGGTTGTTTAACTTGCATTGTATTAGTGAAAATGATGTTTGTTTGAAGCGTCCATAACAAACCAAATTGAAAAGTGAAATATTACATTTTGCCATAGCCTCAGCATTTGTTTCTATAAAAATATACACCGACAACAATCTATACTGTACGTTGATCAACCCCCCCCCCTACTATACTGTAGTATAGTATACACTCCAAATTTAAAACCGGTCCTGTTTATTTATTCAGAAAAAAAATCTAAATACATAAATTACTATTCATTTAACTGGATCTTGCAGTCCAAATCAAGAGAAATTCATACGTACATGTAATGTTTCACATACATTTATTTAGAACCAGGAAAGAACTCAGTGAAACATAAAATCAGGGTGGAACTAGAGTCCCAAACTCGTAACTGAGTTTGATATCCAGTTACGTTGATGATTGCTCCTTTGTGGTGGTAATCTAATTTTGGTTCTGGTAAAAACCTATATCATATAACTCTTGCCTTCAGAGTTACTGAAAATAAAATATACCGTTCCCAAAGTACGTATTTACTAATTTAAGACCACCGAAAAAAAAACTATTGATGGAAAAATGTTACAATAATTTATCACACTTTATGATAGTTTGGTTACCCAAATTTATGTTTTTAGAGTAAAAAATGTTATAGGGAAAGAAGTGAGAACAGTTAACGAAAATTGTTTATAGGTATGGTTTCATGTGAAAATGTAATATAGACTGATGTACCTAGGAAGATGAAGTACTTTCCGATCTAAGTTATCACAATTCCCAAAAATAAGATACAAGATGAATACTATTCTATAAGGAAGATTTTGATTATTTGACTTTTGATCATAATCAACACAGCTAACTTGAACATATTATATGCATATACATTTATTTAAGAACAAATTCGTAGTCTTACTAATTAACTTTATGTATAAAACCAATGACCATTATTACTACTTTATTTAAAGTACCCAATCGTATGCAAGAAAATTAACTGTTATGAACAACAAGTCATTATAATAATCCATAAAATAACACGCAATTATCGTTATCTAAAACAATAAACCTGTTCCATTAGATAAGACGCAGTTGGAAAAATAACAATCATGGGGGAACATTCTGTATTCGAGTCCGTGAACTGTAATTATGAAGCTATTTAGAGTGATTATGGTTGGATTTTATATCTCAAACAGTTATTTCTCATTAGCTAGTGAATCGCCAGAACCTACTTTGCCTGAGTTCACCTTCCTTGCTAAAGCAGAAGTGGAGATGGATTGGAATAAAACTCCAGAAACTGGGATGGTCCAAAAGACAACTTCAAATGGTAAGGTAGACGTAACAGTTTCTAATGTAAGCACAATAGTGGGAGAGAATAGAGAAATCAGAACAGAAAACCCGATTATTGGGATTGAAGATGGAATGAATGTTGAGAACAGAACTACAAATGATGAGGTGATTAGTAACACAGATGAAGCAATTACTGCAAGAAACATAATGAGGGAAGTAACAACTCAAAGCAACAACAAATATGAAATAATAGCACCAAGTAATATCATTAATTGTGAAACAACTTCAAGTAGCGTCATGGATGTTGAAACAACTCCAAGTAGAAATATGGATGAATCGGTAACTCCAAGTAGCATCATTAATAGCGAAACAACTTCAAGTAGCGTCATATATGGAGAAAAAACTCCAAGTAGAAATATGGTTGAATCGATAACTCCAAGTAGCATCATTAATGGTGAAACAAATCAGAGTTCATCAGCTTTTAACGAACGGTTAGAATCGGAAAATACACTTGAAAATCTAAGTGACGAACTCCATTCTAGAAGCCTCAACAGCAGTACAAATATGGTACAACTAGATGGTGAAACAACTCAAAGTAGAAATATGGATGAATCGATAACTCCAAGTAGCGCCATTAATAGTGAAACAACTTCAAGTAGCATAATGGATGGTGAAACAACTTCAAGTAGGAATATGGTTGAGTCGATAACTCCAAGTAGCACCATTAATGGTGAAACAACTTCAAGTAGCATAATGGATGTTGAAACAACTCCAAGTAGAAATATGGATGAATCCATAACTCCCAGTAGCATCACTAATGGTGAAACAAATCGCAATTCATCAGCTTTTACCGAAAGGTTAAAATCGGACAATACAATTAAAAATCTAAGTGATGAACTCCAGTCTAGAAGCCTCAACAGCAGTACAAATACTGAAGAAAATCTGAACTCTTCTACGTTAATTGAAGGATTGAAGTCAGATGACGGAATTAAAGGCTCAAGCGAGGAACTACAACCAAGAAGTCTTGCAAGTGGAATGGGTAGAGTGAACAACGTAAAAACATTTTCTTCAGTAGATGAATTGAAAGAAGATGAGGCAATTGACAGTTCAAGAGAAGAACTAAAACCTAGAAGTCTTGGTAGTGGAATAGGTAGAGTGAACAACATAAAAACATCTTCTCCAGGAGATGAATTGAAAGAAGTTGGTGCAATTGAAAGTTTAAGCGAAGAAATAAAACCTAGAAGTCTTAGTAGTATTATTGGTAAAGAGGAAAACCACGGTACACCATATTTAGTAGACGAATCAAAATTAGATTTAGAAACTCAATACACAAATGACAAACTACATTATAGGAGATTTGGTTATAGAGATGAACCTGACCACCTATTGAAAAACCACAAGACCGATCATGTAACTAATCATATTAGTTCGGATAATAGCTACGATGGAATTAAATATAGTGAAGAAACTGATGACGCAAAAGAACGCTATGATGTAGATGAAAACACAAATCAAGAATATCTTATGTTTCAGAAGCTTAGAAGAATATTGAAAGAGTCAAGTGGCAATAATGATAGAAGAAGCAATGAGGATTATAACGGACACGACCTAGATCAATCTTTCATAAAAAAATATCATAGAAAGAACATTGGCTATGTTTATGATGATCAAAACTATTTAGAATATGTGGAAAAGGATTCAATCTTAAACAGTAAGGAAAGTAATGAACACTTTGGTGATCTTGTTAAAAAGTGCCTGCAATTGTATAAGATTGATGGTAATCCAGTGTATGAGAGCGAAGAAAATCATGGGAGCTTTAGTGATCTTCTTGATAAGTGTGAATTATTGCATAAGAAACATCGTAATCCTGTTTATAAGAGTTATGTGAACTCTGGTTATGTAGATTTTGTAGATGATGGCAGTGAAGAAATAGACAGTCACTCTAGTAATCCAGTGGACAGTAAAGTAATAGACGATAGCTCTAGTCATCCAGTTGATAGTGAAGAAATAGAAAAGAGGTCTAGTATTCCAATCGACAGTGAAGAAATCTATGAAAACCTTAATAGAATATACACACACCCCAAGAATAAAAATCCCAAATGGGTTTCCACTAACAAAGACTATTATTACTACTCTAGAGGTATTGATATTAGTGAAATAGATAGTACCCTCAGTCAAAATTATGATGACGATAATGGTAGCACTCTGATGAAATTGGTTGATCGATTCAGAAATTATATGAATCGAGATGCTTTAGATTATAGTGATATCCATAGTTCCAATAAAGATGACAATAGAAAGAAATTTTACAGCTTTGAAAATGGTCGGATGCAGGATAATTTTTACAATAATTTTGATCGTTTTGATATTTACGAGCCTGAAGTAGAAAGAGAGTGACGGGGAAGAACAAACAAACGCATAAATACTGATTACTGGGACTATGACAATTCTATAATACCGAGGCAAGATTTAACATTATTTTGGTCGGGAGATGACACATTTATTAACTTACCTAGGGAAACACTTATACAACTAATTAAAGATGGCAAAGAACAGGAGATCATTGATAGAATAATGGGGACTAGAAGAGATCCAACCGAAGCAGCAGGTCTACTCGAAGAGATTATAAAATTTGGTGACAAATTACGTAACTCGAATTTCTTTTATATTTAGTAGGTATATATTATCATTTCTGAACAAAACTTTACGTGAGCTATGGCTGATTCTTGTTAAATCAACGCTGATAAAAAAATTAACATACGGCTTGTGGGCCGCAATTATGGTTACGAAATAAAAACTAAAATGTAAATGACGAATGAAAGCAAATGTTTGCGAATAAGCCAAAATAGACATAAATGAAGTACATAGGAGAGAAACAGCTTCTGGTGACCCATTGATAAGAGAACGCACAGTAGGCATTGCATGGTACTGTATTTGGAAACATTTAAGTTAACTGTTTTACCCACTTCTAATTTAGATTAGATCAAGAAACCCTGTAAAGTACTGTACTTTGTTATGTTTTCTATTTAATTTGTACATAAGCAGGCTGTTAATTATCGCAGAACCCAATCCATGGTTGATTTGACTTAAATATGGAAAAAAAATCTTTTCTGTCGTCTATGGAAGTTCCAAGATTATAGTTAAGAACTGTTTTGGTTCACTCTGTACTATGTTTTCTATTTTGGATTAGAATTTGATTTTACAAACCATTAGTACCATATTTTACACATTATTATTATTTTTGAATTTCCTTTAACTGGGCGTTAAGCGTCGACAAATGGATGTTACTTCAGGGGTGGTTTTGTAACGCGCAGACTCGGGGAGGCCACCCCTGTAGATCCTCCTCTTTTAACTCCCCCCGTTACTCCAGTTCAGTCTGAGCTGTGCGATTGTAAACAACACTGTACTGGGGTAATTCAGTAACAGTTGTCGTAAAAACAAGTTAAGATACTAGACGACATTTTAAATTTTAGAATAATAAGTTTAATCCGACAAAACAACCTAATGTAAATTTGGTGAGCTTATAGTCTCTACAGATAACGGGTACGAAAAAATAATGAGAAAATTTAAATAGGTAGTGGGCATAGTAAACAAAATTGCAAAAAATATCATCACCACAAGAAAGATTCATAAAATGAACAGTGAAACGGGACAAAAGAAAAAAAAAGAAAAAAAACTTAAATGAAACTAAACATGAACAAAATCTTCATATATTAACAAAATGACAATTGTATAAAACCCGAATAAATGATAAAATCAAACTTTATATGACAGACAATAAAATAATTCGTTTGTTGAAATACAATTTTTGTGGGTTTTATAGAATTTCAGTGGCCTTTTGTGCCCCAAATACTTTTGTCAGAAACATATTGCAAAGCAACGGTGAGTGATTGTTAGGTAACAATAAATATGATCAAATCTATGCTGAACACGAATGCAGGATGAGTAGAATGGAGTGAAATGATCTGTAAAGATTTGTTACTAAGAAAAATAAAGACATTTTCGTCATACTGCAGTAAAAAACAGCCGTTTTTAATGCACGCGTTGCGGGTCTTAGGTAGCTCATTTAATAAAAAGGCTTTTTACTCCTACATAAGTAAAAGTCAGCTGTTACAAACTTTATAAATCTTTAACCGTATTGATGTATAATCACGTTCTAGTCAATACCAGTTATTGTTTTTATTATAACAATACTTTTTTGTATGAATTAATACTTTTCACTGAAAACCATGCGAAGGTAGGTATTTTAAGCCAAATATGAATGGAAATGAGTGTAGGGTGTAGGATCTTGTGGTCTTGTTACTGACTAATACTATGATCTACAACCTTTTGAAATAATGGTGGCTTGTAAAATCGAAATTCGAAGGATTAAATGCATTCTTGTCAATAGTTCTAAATATCAATAGTAGAGTGTACACTTATTCAATCGTAATAGACGAAATTATTGAATCACTTTCTATACTCAGTTTACATCATTTAGTTGGTGTTAGGGGGTTTGGTCTTTTGCTTAATGTTTCCTTGTCATTTGCTTTAATCAACAAAGTTACTTGGTAACACATCAGGCCAAGATTTTTTTTTTTTGGAGGTTATAAGATTTTCAAATAAATTGTTTAGCGAAATACGAATTTTCCTGAGGTAATGGCTGACGCCAATCACGGTTTTAGAGCTATAAGGCCATAATTCCAAATTTTAGTCAAAATCATTCAGCTGGATTCCGAGATATATATTACCGAAAAACATACATAGCTCCTATTACAGTATAGAATCTGGATTCATTTCTACTTCCTGAAACTCCTACCTAACTCTAAGAACAGCCGAGGGTCGAAATACCTCTCATTTCCTCTTGACATCGAGAGGCTGAAAGCTCTCACACGTAGGGATTACTTTCATGCACCAAGAGCTTAAGCGCTCTCAACACAGGGACTGAACAAGAGAAAGTACTCGTCTCTCAAACACCTTATAAGAGGGATAGTCATTGTTGAAATTTACACTTTTTCTCACCGGACAACTTCCAACTTCATATCTGCGATATATTTTTGGTAGTATCCTTCGTAGCAAAATTTGTCGCTAGGGGCCAACCAAATGAAATAGGGGCATTTTTCGGAAGAGGGCCGGAGTTTTATTTAAACTTTGAAAACAAGTTAGACGATTTTTGAGTTTTTGTTATTATTTCTGATTAGTAAATAACATAAAACGTGTGAGTAAAGCTATAAAATATAACCTAAACTGTAGTTATTCCACATTTAAAAAAAGTGGTGGATCTCTTCTGAAAAAACCCCAAAGCATACATACAAGAGAGTATAGGATATAGTGCAGGTTATACAGATAATTGAGCGGGGCACAAAAATATTAACCAACATATTTTAGAAGAATAAGAAATCATGTTTTATGTGTAATTTTGAAAGTAATATTTAAATGTTTTGATACCCTACGAATTCTAATATAACTCTTCCCTTTAAGACTTATGAGTCATTTAGTTCTGATGATATGTAATTTCACTCCACAAATCACTAAAATAAAACGTGTATGCGACAATATTGTGGTCTGTAAGTTTGGAGTCTCAATTTTAAACGTCAAGTAATAAAAGTTTCTTTCTGAATAGAAGAACATTTTATAAGAGTTTTTTTAATGTACCCTAAACCTGTGAAAGTTTTTTGAATTACAAGCAAAAAGTAATATAGTTAATTGTATATACTAGCTTTTATATATAAATATATACTATAAAACATAAGCCTATGCATTTTATGTAACAATTTATAAACATTTATTGTGGAATAAGTAACCAAAATTTCTCTTACACAAAGTGTTGGACCTTGCTTGCGGCTTACAGCAGAAAATGTAAAGTTAAACTGAGAACAATACACTTTTAGTTATCATCCTTACATGGCCAAAAGCTTACCGGATACAAACGGTTATTGCAGCTTTATGACAAAGTGAAGGGCTTAAAAGCCGCGGTCCTACAACTGTGTCCTTTATACCAGAACTCTCTTTCTTTCTCTTTATGGTTTAGCAGTTTCGTTGCTACCTTTTGAGGCTTTGCTTCTGTCTTTTGTAGTGGACGAAATTGTACAAGGGGACATTTAGTCAAGAGTGAGCTTGAATTGTCTTAGATAGATTTGTGACCTAAAGAGTTATTGTTTGGGGAGAAAACATGTATTAGATAATATTCGTGGGCAATTCTGTGTAGTTAGGGGAGCATCTAAAATTGTCTTCATGCATGGAAAAAATAATTAACAAAAACATTATTTAGTTGATGGAGCAACATTTTGTTTAAATATAGACACAGTTGGTGTCTAGATTGATTAAAAAATCAATCCCTGTGGTTTCAAGGTTGATAGAACCTTCTAGAGCACTGACTAACGTTTACTATTTTAAAAGATAACACAAAAGTAATTCTATAGTATATATACAAAATTAAAACTTAATATAAGCTAATTAACTGTGTTGTATTAAATAAAACAATTTTAAGGGGAGTAATTTGTATAAAATCATAATGAGTAAATGACAACTTATACCTTTCAGATAACACATACATATGAAAATATTTTTATAAAATCATAACGTGTAAATGAAAAGTAATACCTTTCATATAACACATACATATGAAAATATTTTTATAAAATCATAACGTGTAAATGACAACTAATACCTTTCATATAACACATACATATGAAAATATTTTTATAAAATCATAACGTGTAAATGACAACTAATACCTTTCAGACAACATATACCAACGAAAATACTTTTGTAAATTGCTCGGTTTTTACCAATAGTCTCTTCCAGATACAGCAATAGCTCAATAGAAAAATCTTACAAAAGATTGGACAAGAATTTAAAAGTTTCCCAGACACGTACACTTTGTCCACTGCAGCATGGAAAGAGAATACCAAGTATGAGCGGTAGCTGGATACCGCCATTCAACTCTAAGATTCAATTTTACCTTTAGGTTGGAAAAGACACTATCGAATACGTGATGTTGTCTGATACTACTTTGGTGCATATTTTAATGCACATTTCTGATCAATATTCAAACACTTATTTAACATGTTGCGTAGATTTTAAACTGATGCTACATGCAACTTTTAATTTAAGATTATAACAGGTTTTCAATTTTTCCGTTACAAAATTTTGATGTTTTGTAAAGTATATTATATCAATATATATTTGTGATTTCACCATATATTCAATGTACATATTTTCTAGGATTTAAAACGAGAAACGTATATTTCTAAGATATGTTGGAAATAATTAATAGGGCTGAATATTGTATGATCAGTAATTTTTATAGGTATACATATAAATAATAGTTCAATATGCTGAATATCACATAGGTTTTTTGTACAAGCCAGTATGTTACTAAATTTTAACCATGCAAAATAACCTAATAGTACAGCAGAGTCCTGAAGCCAAATGTTGGTACTGTATAAGACAAAATTGGGAGGCGCTATTTAAAAAAGAGAACATTTTCCCTTACCTGAGAAACCTTAACATTTGTACTTAATGGTTCCCTATATAGTGGAGAAAGTCATTTTCGTAAACAATTTTGAGTTTTTTGAGTTTTGGGTCCCCGAACAATTAGGAGGAGGTGTGGGTACTAACTCATTCTAACTCCATGGTTTTATTTTTTGTTAAAAGTGATAAAAAAATAATGGGAAAGTAAAATTATTATCACATTGCCAACCCCAGGTTGATTTACATGATTTTACCAGGGTAATAGGGATGTAGGTTCTATTCTACTGTAAGGGGAAGTCTTGGGTTTACAATATCGTAACAGAAAATGTACTCAAAAATATGAACAATATATGTATTTATTTTCATAGACGAATCCGTTTTTCAGTCATTATTAACTTAAAATGCACAACTATCTATCAAAATAATATATCTATATCTACACACACACATATATATATATATATATCTATACATACATATATATCTATATCTACAAGTGTATATCACCTGTATAACTACTAACTAGTATATTTTGTGCTCTCAAGAGTTAATCTGTCATAGAAAATAATTATGAAAACCCTCAAATTATAAAATCTGACGAGACAGAACGGAAGCAGTATGGGACCTGAGTTTGAAATCGAATTCAAGAATTGAATGTCAGTATCCAGCGACAGACGCTACTTGGTATTCCTATTGTGTCTGAAACGCAGACTTGAATCGTGTCCTGCAAACCAACTTATATAACCTATATTGTTACGACATTCAAATATATATTATTTTTGGTAATGTGTATATTATAAACAAAATTGTTATATAATTATCAGCTAAGAGGCTTTGCAATTGAAAATACTACTAGAATCTGCTTTTAATTTTGTCCAATTAACTGTTAGACAAAGGAGTCATTTTACGTGAATTAAAACAAAATTGTCTTTTACAAGAACGTTTTACCTTTAAAACGTTTTAAACGATTAAACGTCTTAAGCACATCCAAACACTAAAAATCGGAAATAAATTGGCGTAAAGAAAGGATTACGTTATATATAGTTCAATAACTACTGTATGTTTGAAAACCCACAATTAAATCTTTTGAAATAAATAGTAAACTCTTACCTTAGCAATCCTTATTACGTGCCAGCATTTAAAAATCTAGTTCCTCAAACATTTTACGCTAAAGTCGATGGCCAGGCATATTTTTTAAGATGGCCAAAAACAATCTAGAAACAAAAAATATCAGGTATTACGTCGATGTTACCTTCGGTATAAAAATATTATACTTAAAATATAATACATATACTATTATATGTCAAATAACTGAATTCATTTCAGCCAAAGGTAAAAAAAACCAAGAAAGTATTCATTACATTTTTTTTAAGTGTTAAACAAAGGTAACATTATTTTTTCAAGCATTAATCAAGTTAAGAATCGAATAAACAAATCAATCTTTCATATCCTTACACAATATAGATGCTTAGAAAATTCGAAGTAAAATGCATAGGATATTTTTGTAAAACATATACCATGAAAAATTCAATTTGAAGTAGCATTCCAATTATTACAGTTAAACCCGTTTAAGCTACTTAACAATCAATTTACAGCATTTATTGGTAATATTATATGAATTTAGTGCATAAAAAAGGGGGATTTTAATGTTAGTGTTAATAGTGAAATAATAGAACACCCGTTATATTGCCACACACTTCACCTCATATTCCAATTTACTGTAATGAAACATCTTGTATTTAATACATTTAAGTAACTTTAAAATCCAAGTATTTATCAAGGCCTACAATTTAATATGTTAGAGAAGTAATATTTGTCAAACCGACTTTATGTACGTATCCTTATTTTTTTATGTGCCTTGTTAACATTTAATCGACTTTTTACCTTTAGTATGATTTTTAGTTTGATGTAATTAACTGTTAAAAGATTAATTATTTTGTCTTGTTAAATATAAAACGTGTCCATGTATTTCTGGGCTACATTCACTATTAATTCTGCACTTACTTATTCGATAAGTGCCAGCTGGTCTTGTAATGTCGATTTTCCGGATCAAATAGTTACAAAATTAATGTTTTGCTAGGATATTTATAAAAACGTGAACGTAAAAGATTTACAAACCGTATAAAAGTTCAGAAACTGCTCTAAAGTAACAAAAGATACAGGAACCCACAATACTCACTATGACGAAACGACAAAAAACTGTTTAGAGAAAAAATCTGTTTTAACTCAATACAAACAGTACAACAGAACATAGGGGTTTTCTTTAGTATTGGAAATGTAACATATATCACAAAAAATAAGGGCAGAACACTGAGAGCCAGATTGCACAAAGGAACCATTTGCAGATTACTGAAGATCCTGGATCTCACACGTGTTAGTGAAGACGAAAACCCAGAGAATTCTGTCACGAAAATATCCTTTTACTTGAATATACAACTAAACTTTTAGTTTTGAATTTATAAAAAAAAATTTAACAAAACTTTTAAAATATTTCCAAGAATTGATTTAGAAGAACTTGCATAAGTAATAAATAATACAATGAACTTGGTATAAATGTCAAATATTTTGTTGAGGTCCATTGTTATTTTTAATAAATTATTGTTAAAAATACCAATATCGATTGTGTAAACTCGGTTTGATCATAAAACATGATTTTAGAAAAATATATTAAAATCATAGTGTTTGTACTGTATCTTATTTTTATGCCAACTATTTGGATAGGTGTCAAAGCAACTACAGTTTTTGAAGAGAGGTTCATTAGCAAATGCTCTTTTGAAATATTTGTGAAAGAGTTTCCCTGTTTTCCTTCACAGAAATAAGAACTGTTCAACAGTTTTGATTAATGAGTTTTCTAAGTAACCTTCTTTGTTAGTGTCCTTTTGCTTCTAGGTTAGACGAAATCAGTTAATTACGTATAAAAAAAATTAAATTTAGTATGAATAAAGTGTGTTCAAGTTTAGGACTTTTTTGACAGATGTTTTGTTATTGTACATATCGAAAATAAGATATTACTTTGTTAAAAACAATAAAAATGAATTGCTATGAGAGTTTTATAAAACATCTTTTATGTATAGTTATTTTTAAGAACTGGACATTATTTAATGCCCAAAATTAGTGAAATTTGGATAACAGTTTAAATTACAAACACCATTACAAACGATATTATACAAAAAGATTTAATGAAAGAGATAACATACAGTTTGAAATTATTACGGGTCAATTAAAGTTCATACATATACTACAGTAAAGTGGAAATTTAAGTGTGGCTGCTTTGAATAAAGTTTGGTTTTTAATAATTTACATCCTTAATAATGCTGATCTGACCAATATAACTTCCCAAAATTTGAAAATTTAACATGAAAAAATGTTATGGATGATCAAAAGTAAACCTAAAATGTCAAAAATAGCACATAGAGGTTAGGATAGCAGTGGAGGAACATTAATAGCCTAATCTCTTAAAATAAGGAAATAAGGGATACAGTTGGTTTATATTGGTGGGATATACTAAACTATCAAAAGTCAACAAGTAACTTAATATTTTTTAAACTTGCGATAGTCACAATAGGCAGGAATGAAGTACGAATCTCTATAGGTAATATTGATGTATCTACCGATGAGAAATCCATCCTCATGATTTTCAATACGTCCGAAAATCCACAACGTTCGGTCACATATCGGAAATACATTTACTTCACCCTTAGTCAGGGACTTTTCTCATAACGTTTGTTTGGTCAAAATCACAATGGTTTGAACTGCGTTAATCTGAATACCTTAGTTTTGTTTTTAACGTGCCCTTATTATAAAGCTGGCCTGAAATTTTAAGTTTAACAAAATTTTAATAACAAATTATATCTAAGGAATTTCAAATCTATTGAGTTGCAATTTTTTAGCTAACGCCTCAAACACTTGCGCATAATCAAGGTTCATCTTGCTTATACTTCATCCGGGGGAGCGAGCTTGGCTAGTGGTTAGAGCGTGGGACTTCAGTCCCAGAGGTCCCGGGTTCAAATCCCGCCATATCACCAATGGGTGTTATCTAAGTGATAGTGCCGCAAGCCCTAGGTTTAGCCTGAAGTAATGTGCAAAACAATCCCGGGCTCGTGCCTAGCGTCCTAGGACAAAAAAGTCCATGCCAATGCTTTGAAAAATTTATTTCGTGTTAGGAAACATATTGTTGACACTAACGTTGTATTTGGTAATGGGTTAATTGGGTCTTAGTTAAAATCTAACAATCAATGTTCTATCATGTCGATACGAACATACATCACTTACGTAACTCTTACAACTCATAAGAGTAAAATTCCATATATTTTAAAAGAGTAGACAAAAAATTAAGTATGTTAAACAGTTTCCACGTGTTATACCACATTTTAGCGCCAACATTTGACATAATCACCAGGATGAGTGGAATTCTTCACCTCAAGTACACGTTGCACTATGTTAGGTATTCGCATATTTCTCCTTCAGCTAAGTGTTTGGCATTGTTGCCATTTTAGCGTCAGCCATGAAGGATTTTTACTGTGACGTCAGTTAAGAGACTGTACATCAAACTTTTTAAAAAGGATACTTTTAATTTTCTGGAAGTAAGAGTGAAAATTATTAGTACCAATAAAGTGCTAATTAATACGTGTTTTCATGTCAATACATACAGTAGTTCAATTTTGAGTACAAATTGGCTTGGGTAATATTTAGTAAGTTATCAGTGGAATTTAATAACGAAGAATGCCTTCATTTATCAAACGTTTCTCAGTAGGCTATAACTGCTTTTCAGAACAAGATTTGTCAATAACAATAACCAACTAACAACCAAATAAATATAACAATAACAAAACAGAAACAAAACAATATAAATGACAATAACTAACCACCAGCATAACATTCTTAGAACTCTAAAAGATTACATGGCATATTATTTTAGGCCAGAGGGGACGTCGTTGAACAACGTTGGGCCGAAGTAGGAGAAGTTTCTCCTTCCAAATTTAAGCATCACTCTTGGAAAGTAAAGCTGGAGACTTCCATGACAGGTACTGCTCTGAGAGACCTCTTCCCGGAAAGAGAGCATCTCAAGAAGGTACTGTGGCTCCTGTAAGACAAGAGCATTGTCACCATGCAGCACGTCATATCCTGCAAACAGTATCTACTGCTGTAATCCCTGCTACAGATCTGATTCTGAATGAGGAAACATGTTATTGTAGGAGTGGTTTTGGCTTTTGACTTAAAGAGACTTTTTTTCTAAAAGAGAGTTCAATCTGTGCCTAAACTAAGGATTTGATACAACATATCTGACCGTCTTTAGTGGGATAATTTGATTAAAATATGCTCGTAACTGCTAATATGCCGATAAAATTTAAAACGCCTTTACACATTTTAAATTTATTAAAGATTTTGATTGTTACAAAATGTAAAATAAATAATACCTTTAATACACTAGCTATACATTTCGACCGGTCTTCCCAATCTCAATGAAGAATGGAAATTTTTAACTGCGCAAGTGGTGTGTACCCGAATCAAATCTTTCTTTGCCAGCAAAGAAGAATGCAAATATTCGACCAACAGTAACACAGTTCGTGGGTTATCACAGAGTTTATAAGTCACAACTTCGTGTCGTGTCAGCTGTTTTGTTATTTACCTTTTTGTGTCGAGTAAATACAAACTGTTGAGAAAGAACTTTTTGGAAAATTTAGTAGTATAGCTTTACATTTTCCTTTTATTGTATTAAAAACATTTGTTTGATTGATCTTAGTATTTAATGATTTTATTTTACTGTAAATCTGTTCTTGGACATGTAGATTTTTAAGTTGAACAAAGCCATTTCAGTCGGTTCAATCAATTTATTAAAATAATTAATATCTTTATCAGTGATCTCTCACAAAATATCTTAAATCAATGGAAAATTTAATCAGACCAGCACAACTGTGCTTGGACCTAAATGGACATCCTAATCAGCAATTAAAAGACACGTTAGTTCTAGCACATGGGAAATTAGTTCTGACTTTCGAAAGTGACATTTGAAACCCTTATAGAAGACATGTGCTGCTGGAAGATCAGTTTAAGCTACTAATACACTCGTTCAAAAATCCAAATAATTCATAGGCTGAATATAGACTGAGCCTAAAATTGAATACCGGGAATAGTGTAGTATCCCAGCACCTGAGGAAGTATGTACGTTTAAATTTGTAAATCATAATGTCAGATGACAAGCATAAAAGTAACCAGAACCCAACAGAGTTTTAAATAGTTTAAATCTTCTATTGTATATTGTCGCAGTGAACTGCCCCACATACAAACTTTTACATACAACTCTTTTCTGTAAGTAAATCTTACTAACCCTAAGCTGCTGAATAAATCCGAACTATGTGGAAGGAAGAACAAAAACACAATATATCTTCCTTAGCATAACAGCATACAGGTGTTGACTTGTTAAATGCACTATTAAATACAGTAACTATAATTTAAAGGAGAATAAATAAAGGGATTTACTGAATGAATTAATTAAAATGTGGGTACGTGTTTGAATTTAAAGAATCCAAAATAATAGAGGCTAAAAGCAAGACAATAATAAGATTAACACGTGTATTTGTATATTAAAATTTAGAACGTGCAGTATAGAAACCAAATATTTTTACTACAATATTATAACAAATTACTCTGTAATTCTTACAAGAGCACAATTTATAAGGCAGACAGAAATATAAAACCACATGCTCCCAAGACCATTCATTTCCTTTTCAAAAGAAACGTTATCCTTAGAAGGACTGCAATAAGATTTATTTATGACGTTCAGAGTTAAGAATGAATATTCCATTTCCCCTCTAAATAGCTTTTTAACAGTTGGAAGGATATGTAAAATATTTAATCTAATTTAAAATCTTGTATAGCATGTACACTACAACCCTATAAAGCACAACATAAAAAATGGCATCAGAACAATTATTGTATTGAATAGTGAACGTGGAAATTATTGTATTGATTCACCGTGATAAACTTGAAGATTATATGAATCAAAGTTTGGATCAAACGAATATAATACAAACGAATAACATCTATTTTACATTTTTCATTAACAGCGGATAACTTTATTATGATATTCGCCTCCTCTAGTCTCCTCCATCAGTTGATTCTCTTAAAGTAGTTTTCTATTATTTTGTGGAAAGTTTTGGAAGTTTACTTGACGAATATCTTCCAATTTAACTTTTTGGGTCTGCAATGGCCTGTCAATTCATACACCCATGGATATTTAAATGTTTCTTCTCAGAGAAGAAAAGTTTCTTTGAAAAATCACCATAAACTATTAGAAACCGAGGTGTTACACGTATACTGCAAATATTCTTCGCTCTTCTTGATCTTTTCGTTTTTAGTTATTTTTTTAGCTGAATTTTGTAAGGGTGTGAGTGCGAGTATGCTTATGCAAAAAGTGCCAATGGGAGCCATACAACAGGCCTAAAGAGTGCGAACAACGACAAACTGATCATTTTGGCTCTTCGTACACAGTACAACCGACACTCACAGCAATAATATTTTTGTTATACCCTTGATGGTGCTCAGACCTTATATCTCTCAAAAACCTTCGATTTCATCATAATTCTTCCCTGTGTTGCGAATTCTCCTCCCGAATTTCGATACACAACTCGTATGTAATCGCTATTTATGTAGACCAACTGAATACATTGAACACGTTAAGTTGTGTTTTAGTGATCCAGTTCGTAATTAAATCGTTATAAGCTGGTGTTTGGTGTATTAAAAATAAGCAAATTATATGTAGCCAAAATGTGAAGTTAAAGTTGGATCACCCATTTCATGTTATACCATTATGTAGTTTCTTTTTAGATTACATGGTAAATTATTTATGACGAAAGAGTTAGAATGAATCAATTTTTGGAGGGATAAATATGAAAGTTCATATTTTCTTCGTAAGTCTAGGGTATAAACCACAAACAATATTTTATAACCCTATTTATTAGTTATTCATTGCTATTTATTTGTTTATATAAATTTAATATGCTTTTTTCACACTACAAAAAACTGTCATTTATGATTAGAGAGCCATATTATTGTTCTCTCTTCACCTATATAAACTAGTTATCAGACAACCTATCTTAAGAGAGATTTTATCATTGAACAAGACATTTTACATCCTATAATCCCATAAAACACAAATACATAGGTTTTTACCTAATTAAATTTCAGTATCCTGTTTGGTTAAAAATCATACTAAACAATTGCATTCAAGTCTGCTGTAATATAGGTATTTTTAATTTCAATATGTTTTCATTTAATATTTGAACATGACCCAATCCTTGAGAAGAAAGCCGTACCTTTCCTTAGTAAAATTGTGAAAAACAATTTGTAATTTAATCCGGCTATGCAATAATTTAATCAGGGTCTGAATCCAGCTAAATCAGCAAACATGACTCACCATCAACTTCTGGAAAAGTATGTAAACACATACACTCTTGTATCATGAACATTTGATTGCTTGGGAATAAATGTGACATCAGCATGATAAGTTTATTCGACATAATTAAAATTACCACAGGATATTAACTACCTGTACAATGACTTAATCTGACACGGCCGACAACTAAACGTGCTAGTTTGAGATAAAAACTTTTCAACTTATATGTTTGTTTGCATAGTTAAGACAAAACGTGGTTCATAATTGTAGACTATGACAAAACTAAAATTAAAATATATTGTTTTCCGTATGATTTTAGTTTGACAAATGTTTAGTTTAACTACAATTTAACCCGTTTAAGAAGACGGCAATAAGATTGACCAAGATCATGTACCAAGTTTTCAAGAGGCTACACAGCTAGTTAAGTGATTCACATTGAATAACAAAATAAAACATAAAGTGTTTTAACTGAGTTTACGATGCCAATGTAAGTGTTTGATCTTGTATACAAACACATGATACAAATTATTTATTTTGATAGTTAAAATGATACATTTTATAAAATAACCAGTTTTCATCGAGGGTTTAGGTAAAGCTAATTTTAAACTTAGATGTACTCGTACTCAGTTTCCAATCAACCAAAGCTGGTTAGTCCAGCCAACCTTAAAACTCTTTAATTTTGTTTAACATAATCTACTGTATATTTTAGTGCATTATTTTGGTAAATAATTGAAGGACGAAGGAATTTTTTACATTATAATCTAGAGCTTACCTTATGATCCAATTAGTTTATTGTGGAGATCTAGGTTTCTACGTCGAAACGTTATCGTCAGTCCTAGGCTAAGCTAAAATTTTAGTTTCCAATTCTTAGTTGAGATGTTGTCAATTTTATAGAATTTTTGTAAATACAAAATTGGGTTGTAAGGTAAGCCTTAGATTATAATAACTATGTTTACCTACAATCCAGATTTTGTATCACTGAATGAAAAAATATTTATGTTTATGAATAAATTATAGACCATGCATTTCATATTACCTATTAAACATTAACTGTAACCTAAATGATATCCTACCAAAGTTTACACATGAAGGAAATTTAGTTAATTAACTCAATACAGTAACTTAGTTAACCTTAAGATACGGAAGTAATGTTCGTGGAATTGCCTAATGCCAAAGTAACACTCAACTATGGGAGTTCTTGCTTTCAATAATATATATACAATTTTGATTTTATTTTAAAAACAAATCATTAAAAACTTCTGAATGTAATCAGCGAATTTTACAGTAAAATTATAGAACTTTTACATTTAATGCTACAAATATCGAGAGACAAAATAAAGTGATCAAAATGACGAAGAACGTTCTCAATTCTACTGAATTTAATGGAAGATTGAAAGTGGCGTATCAGTCAGTGGCTTTGTGAAATGCGCAACTAATAACTCAGAGCAAAATTACTCTACAATCTCTCTTAGTCTCACTCTAATATATACTCGATACAATCATGCATTTAAACCTAAGATAGTTCAAAATCTTTGTTATTTGAGTGAACAACACATACATTGTGTGTTAACCTGTGTAACCTATACCATTATTATTGTAGGTGAAATGACAATAAAACTGAAGTCTTAGTCGCCAGTATACTTTGTTCATAACATTTCCACTAACAGCTTTAAATATTAATGCGATGCAATGCATATGTTACATTTTGCTCGTATTTTAAATATATTCATTATAGCTGCAAAATAATTACTACTCTCCCCAGTTATGTCAGAGGTCATTTGTAAGAAACGGGCAAGAGAACTTAAGGTCTCTAAAAAAAATTTAAAATAATTTTATTCATATTAATAAAAAATACATGGCTAGAGTTCTAAATTAAATAATTTCTGTGCAAACTAAACATCTTTTAAACCGATTTTATAATTTAAAACTAAAAATGTTCCTTAGTACTATTTTTGTATAGTTACTGTGACATTGAGTGAAGTCAAAATGTTATTGAAATCAATTGGTATAAAAATTCGTTTAGTTTAGTTAAGAAGCTTATTGCAGCTTGTCAGCTGTAAACAACAGCGATTTATAAGTAATTCTCGGACCAAGATACATAATATTGTAGTTTATAGTATTGTTTTTAGTAAACACAAATACGTTGTTTACATCAGTTATCAAATATTTCACGAGAAACACGAAATTCTGATAGCAAATCCTTGTTGGGTAATGTTCTTTATCATTTGCAATTGTTTGTCAACGAATATTTTACTGAACTTTTCTTGTTGCTCGCTGATATATTTTCGTAGTCACAATAATATTGAATACTAATACTACATGAAATAAAACAACTGGTTTTTACAGAAGTACATGTCACTGCAGATACCTTTGTAAATACCTTTTTTTATTTAGAATACGAAACGTGATTAATCGAATTTAATTCTTAACTTTACAGCTTTAAGATCACAATCCCATCTGAATTATTCTTCACTACTAGATTTTAGCCTATTAACTATTTCATTCGCTTGATGAATCGTATAGTTCTTAATCTATAAATCTTTCATAGTTTGATACATTATCATCGGTTCGTTTTGCATGGTTGTTTCAACAATGCATATCAACTATAAAACCCTACCAGCGTCTTATAGTCTTAAATAAATTACAATACATAAAATATGTTCAAATTATTACTCCGCAAGCTATCATAATTCGAGACGAGGAACAAGTAAAAATACTCATTCAAACTGAGATTGAAACAAGTTGTTCGAGACTCATTATCATTCAAAGCTGAAACTCGGCCTAAGTGAGCGTCTCGTCAGTCTGTCATTGAACTCAATACACTCAGAATACTTCCGTGGCAACCCTGTTATTTGGCTACTGTTTTCACTAATATAAAACTAAAACGATAAAAATTATAAAACTTAGAAGTTTATACGAGTAGTTAGTTAATCTTTTCTTATAAATAATGGCTCTAGGCCGTTTAGACACAAAACCAAAAGTACTGCTACTAATTTAAACAATATTTCGTTTACAATTCAGTTCTTAAAAAATTATATATTATAAATTAGTGAATTTGTCTTGTAAACACGGAATATTATCATACAACTACCAGGAAGTACCTAATAACATATGAACACTCCATTCTTACTTTTATAAAACGGAACATGTATTATTTTAACGATTTAATTTTATCAAAACTACCCAAACCTGCTTAATTTTGGCTGTGTATACGGGAATAGTTTTGGCTTCTTTAAGAAAATAACCAAATCTGCTTACACCTTAATTGTGATGCAAACCTCAAAACTTTTGTTGGAGATTCCCTATCTTAAAAACCACCAAACCCATCACAGGAATGTCCAGACAAAATTATATAAAGGATTGTTCTCGTTTTAAGTAAACATTAAACAAGGGAATTTAATTTGGTATTAAATAAATAAAAAATACCCATTATGTGCAACAATCCTCATTATTAAAATTATTATTCATTAATTTATTACGATTCATTATTAATTATTAATTCTCATGATTATATTTTTGTATTACTGTACACTTGCTAAAATTAATAGCAGGGGATGCATACGCCTAAGATTAAGTAGTTAACCAGTTTCAAGATAAGGATTCTTACATTCTTAACTTTAAAATGTGTATTAGTCTATGGTCAGTTTTTGAATAAAAGCTAATACAAAATATTAACATGCTATAAAAGTCCAAAAATATTAGGAGAGATTTACGATTGTGAGTTAGTTGTTCCATAACAATTTCACAGCTTCGTTAATGAAGCAACAATTATTTACTCTCCATTGTCATCTGTAAATAATGTCTACAGGTTGATCGGCTAACGGCGCATTGTATCTCAACAATAGAATGTTTTGGCTGATCGTTGGATACAATACTGAGCTACGATACTGTGATATTGATTGGAAAGCGATACAAGAATACACCAGAAAAAATAATGACTACAATGAAAAATAATATTTTTGGGCATTTTTCAAAAGGGGTATTCCTTATAATATTTACAAATTATTTTAAAATAATGAGCTGAATAACTTAAACTGAATGGTAAATAATTTAAACTGAATAAATTTACGCATCGATTAAAAACAACTATTAAAAAGTAAGGATCTAGATTTTTACTCCATAATTAAGAGATCATTTTTTGTTAGTCCCAGATATATAATGCTGCTGTAGACTAGCTATACAATCATCATTAGTAACCTTAACCTAGAAACTCAAAGAGATTTGATAAAGATTTATAGATTTTAATAAAGGGAGACCTCTATGTGTAGGGAAACCCCCTCTGAACTGTGTATGTTCTTTTTGGATACTGGGATCGTGGCGACGTCCTGTAATCCAGCTACTAGAAGGTCACGAATTGTTGATATTTATAGGCATGCACTGTATATATGATACTCCCTGGTGTGGATTAACGTCCTCACTAGTGAGTACTACGACTATCCGCAGTACTATCCTGATAATTAGACCAATTCGTAATTACCAAGGCAAAAATGTGGTTCGGATTCCACTATAAACTGTAGGTCCCTTAGTTGGCATTAGCTGTATGGGTCATTAATTAACAGCTGTGTCTAAGGAATATGTTGGCCTTAGTCCAGAATATGCTAAAAAAGACCAGAAATCGCGCCACTCATCCCACACTCATCTCCATTCATACTTGGCTTAAAATATCTACATTGTATGGTCGCCATTTCATTCAAAAGTATTTAAAAAAAATTATTCATTTGCACGAACAAACCTACCGTTAAATTGATATTCAAACCCTGTGTCGTGGAACTATCTCACACCCATTCGTGATTAGCGGGTTTTGAACCGAGGTTTCCATGACGTATGTATCGGGCTATAATCGTCTAGACAAACCATGCCTCCATGTATAAAGATTAAGTGTTTATGGACATAAAGTACTGTAATACGTTCTGCCCGCTGACATAAAATAAAAACCGTGAACGATCACTCCAGCTGGCCGATTTATGTTCCATACTGTTAATATTAACGCACCCATATGCACGTATTTGCAGATCTTTGTTACTAATCCATGGTTTTATCTGTAGACGTGTATTATACGAAGTTCTATCTATCTATCTAGTATCTCCTCAAGTTCAGGTATTATTCAGTTTTTTTTTTTTGTAAAGTACACCTATTGTTGAGAGAAATATCATGTTTTCAACCAACAGGATGAAAAATGTATAATACACACTACTTATAAGCAAGCGTTAAATGAAATGAAATGAAATGAAACAGCTTCTTTATTGAGGCGAAATTAGGACCTCATGGTCCTTTCTTACAGTTAACCTCTAAATCATTAGGCGGGGAGAAAAAAATTCCCTACATTATTATTTTTGTAAGTACACTTTTCTCAAAAGCTAAGCTTAAAAATTTTGCGTTTTAAATATTTTAACACAGACATGACTTTACGTCTAAACAAGTAATAAAGCTTCAAAATTATACAGACCTAAATCAGATGGTTCAATTAAAGATATCTGCACGGATTACCATAGTGTAATGTTATATTAACATGTTTTTTAAGCATGTTAAGTATATAATATTTTGTAAGGCTTTTTAACTTCATTTTAACAAATGAAAATCTATTGCAAGCATAATACAAACTTTTTATACAAATTATTATACAAATTATATTTAATGAAAACAGTAACTATTTTTCACGTTGTTCTAATTACAAAAATAAAACAATCAGTATAATGTTGTACATAAAAATACTAGATTTGGAAATCAAATAAAGATAATCCATATTTATTACTGGACAGACTTTACTTTAAAAGTTTTACAAAAGTTCGGAAATAATGGCCCAGCGTGATTCTACAAGATTTATAAAACCAACTTTTCGTAAAACTACCTTAAAATATAATGTAATACTTATATTATTGTAGACATTTTGTATAAATGTCAATTTACATAAATAATAATTCATCGTGTGAGTCTTATCATTTTGTATTATTAGATTTTATTTTTCATATTGTTATAGTCCAGGAACTTGATTTTGAAATGCTCTATTAAGGAGAGAAAATGTAATGGAAAATTTCAACTGTATAGATGTTTTGTTAAAATATTATTACTTTCCTATAAATAATATTGTAATTTAATCTCTTTAAGGTAATTGTATAGTATATTATTCATCATACCTTGAAAACTAGTTTTTAGCTCTATTACAAATTTTAATAAGTTTTTAATGCGTAATTTGTACTCGAGACCCTTCGTTTCAAAAGGATTTTCAGTTATTACCGATACTAAGAAAAGTTTTTATTTACTACTATGTAATTGATTTCTCATGCTTGTTAGAACCACTTCAATTTCTTTTGGAATAATACTATAGCAAGCCTTAATCCAAATTTATACAAAAAGGTATGCAGTAACATCTTATAGTATCTGCAGTACGCTGTCTTAAGAATACTTTTCCAGTATGCAAAATACATTTCCCACTGTGAGTTTTGCAAGTTTCCTAATAAAACTTAAAATAACACTTTTTCCTTACTTAATGTTTTCTATGCATTCATTTCGAACAAAAACTTGATTATTGTTTAAGTTGGTCAAGTATGAAACTTAAATTCCAATTAAGATAGTTAATTATATGATTTTGTATCGAGCTAAAGTAATCTAGTTACTAACTTGAGTGGTATTTTGAAAATGAATACTTAATTATTTATAAAGTGAGTTAATTCATTATTGGCATCATGCTATCACAGAAAGTCATATTATTAGGTTTATAACTATACACAATTAAATTAGCGGATACATGTAAAACACAGTTTGTTTTCAAGCATCAGTAATACTAGAATAGAACAAGGAAATACCTGTGTGGTCAGTTTAGAGAGATTATTATTGGCACGAAGTCCAATTTCTGAGCTCAATAGTGAATAGAAAATCGTGTACCAGACACAGCTGTTTTCCTTGACCTGTATTATTTCTCAAGCCAAGTTCCGATATAATTTACATGTAAGTGGACGAGTTATCTTCTACACCCTCATACCGTTTGGGATATATATAGGGTTTAAATATTTTTGCTTCAAAATAAAATAAATGTAAATAGAAAGCCAATATTTTAAATTTACAGCATTATTAACACGTGTATTTGTTTGAATACGGGAAACCGTATATGAAAACAGTGTTTTCTATGCTGAAAATTATACAGGTCCGAGACACGGGGATCGATGCCGAAACTATTATCGAATTGATTCATGATTGTATATTATGTATTGCATCCTAACCGATCATGAGATTATCACTACTTTGAGAAGCTTAGGGACCATCCAGATTTGTTATGTATTGCTAAGTGCTAAGAACTAGATGGTCATGGAAGGCAGCTGCTCTCCATTCATCACCTGCTCGAAGAATCATATCCACAATTGTAATACAGTGGCAGGTCCTAATGTACTAAGGTTGCCTTGAAATAAAACACTCTTAAAAATACTCATTTCTCCATATCTCAACAAAAGGGTTGCTATAGGAATGTCCAATCAATTTTTACGTAACTATTTACCATTATAATATTTTTTTCCAGTGTAAACACTTTCAATCTTGTGCTTGACGAACTCAGTTTATATCGAACTTAGTTAAATTATCTTGTTGGTAAATGTATGTTGGGAATTTTTTAGCTTATCACATATTTTGGAAGCAACACAGTTTTGCTAGCTTATTTATGTGACGAGAAGTAAACCATTCATATAACAAATACGTACCCAGATGCTATTTTGTTTTATAAAATAAAATACCACCACAAATATTGTGGATTATATTTTTTAACTTTTATCATCCTTAATGGTCAAACTTTGTAAGTCACGCCAAAATCCTTTAAAATCCAAATACCCAGTCATGAAAATTCAATTCTAGAATTCCAAATGTACTTTAATTAAATAAGATAAGTAATATTGGTTAACCAACGTCGCTCTGTGAAAAACGATCCAGTAAATTGGTTTTAGGAGAAACATCTGAGCCGGGAAACTACAAGAGATTCAGTTCTTTCAATTAGTCGTCTGTGCTGTATACTGCTAGCTTTGCCTTACTATACAAACACGGGTTTCTCTCCTAATTGTATATAACTCTTACAGGATTATATTTTATAACTTCCCTGTGCAACAATTGTCTTTTGGAGATATAGGAGTTTACAGCTGTCAAAAGTCTTTAAAACTCCATACCATTTAACATGCGTAAGAGAAATGTAATGAGGAATGTAGCTGTATGTTCGGAATTGACTAAGAATATAGGAAACTTTAAATAGCGAAAATATAATCCAGAATAAGTAGTTGAATATAGTAGTCATTAATAAAAAAAATTGCGATCAATATGTTTAGGAATAAATAAGATTATTTAAAGTGTCTAATTATATAAATTTTTCTAATATAATTCACAGATTTGATTAAATAAACTTATTTTTAGATTTACTTTTTAATATTTTCTTACATTTATTCCAGTAGTTGACTTGTTTCCTCCTAAATTGCCGAAGAGTATCATATTCTATTGAGCGTTGTTAATTTCATTAAAAAAATTTTAAATTAATATTACCATAAACATGTTTGTGTAGTATACTGAATTTCAGTCATTGTATTGTCTGCTAAGTTGCACAATGTATTCGTATTAGCCTAATGAAAATTGAACAAGGAAAATTGGGAGCAGATAAAATGTACCACATGTTAACATCGTTGGATGGTTTTATATAACCTTCATGGATCCATTGTAAATGTTCACAGATCGTTTATGAAAGACATTTTCATAAAATGGACGAACGAAATCGGGAATCATCACCAGATGTGTTTTATATGCTTGGTCAGCGGAACTTACTGGTTCGTGTTTCTGTACTTCATAAAACTGAAAACGTATCTCATGCGCCATTAAAGTAGGAATAAAGCTTACGCTGAAGGTTTTTTTAATATTAAATTTTGAATAACGTTAATCTGTCATTAGGCCTATTATTAATTACAAAGTAAAATTAACCGCATTATAAGTAAATTGCTCACACATTCTCCTATTTGCTAGTCAACAACTCTTAACTTGTGCACGTGTTTGGAGTAACTAGTATGATGTTTAACGAGGAAAATCAATAAATCTGAATTAACGTTTCAACTGGGATTTTTACAGCATTGTAGTGAACGAATCTGTAAATAATAATAACAAATCCGATATTTTTCATTTTTTAAATGGGAAACCCCTTTCTTAATCTATATTTACAAAGAAAAGAAAGAAAAAAACACCTGGAAATGCCATGCATTAGTACCCACGTACCAAATTTCATCAAAATCGGACCAGAGGTCTATTTTGTAGCTCTGTACACCTTCACACACTTGCATGAAGGCGTTACTTCTAAAACGACTTTTTTTGCGTCTACGGGACCCAAAACAGATATTTCCATTCGAATTTCAATATTTTGGCGAAACAAATACCTTCTCCATGGAGAAGTAAAACTAATTGAAATAATTTTCCAAATCGATTGTATTGGATTTGTATGCATTGTTCTAAAGGTTATTAGTTGAAGAAGCTTTCAATAATATTTAAACTGTTTTCAAGCCAGTGTAACATAAAAATAATACGTAAAAGCTATTATTTTTGTTTTAAATCACAAATTGAATGTTTTATTGCAGAATAAGTGCATAAGCAGATGTTTTACCTCAATGGCTCTGTACTATTCTTATTGGAAATCTAAGGAGGATTTTGAAAATTAAGATAAATTCTAAATAACATTGTTTTGTGCATTTATGACTATTTTATCTAATAAAATACAACTATTTTGAAAGATAATCTCATGTTATCAGTTATTCCGTATCTGTGAGGGAGTGGAAACAAAGATTGGTGCTATTTTGTTGACAATACTTAGTAGTATAATACATACATTTTTTAACACTAACTGTGTTTCACCCTGTATTTTAATAATGGGGATTTTCTCTCCAAACATTTCCAGAATTAGTTGATCTATTATTACGTCTATAAACATAATTTGATTTAAATGTCATATGCTTCAATAGGAAGATGCACAATTGAACATATCAAATCTTTATCAAAATTAAACTTTAGTTTTGCACAGTCTTTATAATTTATTTATTTTTAGACCACAGTAGTCCGTAGGCTTGACATATATCAATAGATAACTGGTTTCTACAGTCCGTTGGTTGAGGTAATGTATCGTATGATTTCTAGTTATCAGGGGTTTGCAGCTCTAACTATTTATAAAACATTAACCTTGTCAAATAAAATAGCTAGTTACGATAGTAAAAATATTGTAAAAAATACTGATCGAAACTCTAATTGGAATATCTACTCCTCCATTTACAGAAAATGGCTGTTATAATTAATTTGTACAAAAGATATTAATTAACATTTACTCAATAAAAAATATAAAATAACAAAATGGTAAATTACAAATTCAATTTAATTTTTTAAGATTCCAGGTGGCCAGAAACCTATGTGACAAAGAAGTGAACTTTTACAATAAATATTAGTTTGAAACTTTTAAAGACTCTTCTAGACTGGGTGAAATGAAATTTATAGCTTGAGGCATTAAACTTCACTGCAATGACTGTAAGTTAATTGGAATGAAAAAAAAATTGATTCAGTTTCACTGTCAACAAAGTTAGTCTTTTAATATTAGTTTGAGCTGAATATAGGTAATGCAATGCAGTCAGTGTAGGCAACGTAATATAGGTATCGTAATGTTGAATAAAGATGTATTTGTTCATGTGAATTAATTAATAAATCCATTAAAGTTATTAGTTTAAGTTATTTAAGAGAAATGAAGGGGGTGCTTGTCGAAGGGAGATCCGAGGGGAAGGAGACCAGTAGAATGGCCACACACATATATATTTCATACCAGGTAGTGGGACCAAGTCCGGAAAGATTTTGAAAAAATGAGACTATTAGGGGAAGATTCAGAGGACCGGGAGAACTGGCGACAACGTGTTGGAGAGGCCAAATACCAGCTTGGGTACAAGTGGCCATGGCAGTAAGTAAGCAATTTAATTTATACGAATCGGTGGTAATGATAGGGTATGATTTAGATTATTATAATTAATTATTATTTTCTCACTGGGATTTTTTGTTTTTCATAGTTTTTATTTCAATATTTGAACTCTATATTCTTAGGTTAAGCTTGAAAATAACATTTCACATCAAGCTAAGCCTTCCAGCAACACTTACAACTCCTGTGATGTCGTTAGTGACTTAAGCGTTCTCCAGGTGACATTGAAGGTAAAATTGTTCCCGAGACACACAGTTAAATATTATTTTAACTTTCAATAGGCCTACAGTTACAATAAAGTAGATTGTATATAGTTATTTAGCCCTTATAGAAGGACAATTTTAATTGCTTAAACTCTATTAGAGGTCGAAGCTTTTATGTTTACACACATTTTTAGAAATTGAAAATAGTTTCTAATTCTTGTACAGGATGTTCTAGTGTAACGCAGACATTAGCGTTATAAATATTAATTTAAATTATAATTCTGTTTGAATTATGACTTCGACTTGATAAAGTGCGCATTTAATGTTTAAGTCTTTCGAGGTTACATGTTTTCCTTCGTTAACATTGCTCAATTCTAATTTAATTTCAAATAAACATCCTCATCATGTTATCGCTTACAAATGTATATACGTTTTAAATACATATATCATGCTCACGAGAACATATGGGAGTAATTTCGTCCAAAAGCCATGATTTTCTTCTTGCCACATCCATTTCAAACCAAACTATTTACAAAACAACTGCTGTAGTCTCCTCACGGTTGTTCACCCGATATAATGATCACTTTATTTTCATGCCGTAACTTTTGTGACGCTCAGCTTCAGGCAATAACTCACATTTACGATCGTCGTTTCATGTGTGGCGGGACATGAATTGAACGCTATATTTGACGTTGTGTGTGCTTTGAATTTCTATAACTCCTTTATGGCTTTTGGTATTTGAAAGTGAATACTTTGCTTAAGATGACAAGGTTATTATTGAAAATTATCTCTGTAGTCTACATATTTTCTTTCGTTACATTTTATTAATAGGTGAAAATTTCATAACGCCTTATCACTTCGTAAAGATTATGCTTGTAAAGAATATGTTTTAGGAAAAAACAAAAAATTTCAGTATTAGATATTTATATTTATGTATCACACATATTCTTCCTCTCTATTATTGAGACATTGTTATAACACATGATTGGTATTCTCCTTTTTTTATTTATGTTGCAATTATATTAAAACTTCTAGTTTTTCCTTCTAATGGTTAAAATAACTGTACTACTATTTTATGAGTAGCTACCAACCCAATCAATACATGCAAATCAGAAAACACCCATTAATTTTTTTTTTATTTGTTAACTATTTGTTGTAATTCCTAAAAACTTTTCAATTGAGACTATCTGTACCTTTCAGAGGCGGAGAACAAGGTCAAACAAAATCAAATCAAAATAAAGTTTATTGCCAACAAATAGTAATACAATAGAAATTACAATACAATAGAACACCTACTTCCAATGAAAAAAAATACAAAGAAACTTACTTACTAATGCACAAAAGTTAAAATATACTTGTAAACTAGAAATGGTTCACAGAAAGCAATGTTCAATATAAAACATTGGGAAATAAGCCTACATGGGCTGGAAGCCTGTGGGTAGGCTCAGTCGCTATCAGTGAAATGTTTTGTATCGGATGAAAACAATAGGAATGTTAAGTTAAGTTAAGGTCTCTGCTAATTAGTTAATGAACGAAACCGCCCATACAGTTTTATTCCCTAACCACCTAATGTTGAACATATAATAAATTATTGTTTAAAAAATACTCTTAACAGAAGAAAAGGAATCAGGACTTAACAAAACATCGTAATAGCGGTAATGGTTTAAACAAAACCATAAAATATCGACATTAAGTTAAGAATGAAGAATATTTGAGCGGTAAACATCCATATGAAGGAATGACAGGATCTTCTGAATAACTAGCATTCTCTTTCTCAGAACTTGTGTCCTACATTCCTCTTTTATCCAAACAAAAAATGTAAATGCATTTTATATTTAAAATAATGCTTCAGCAGAAGTGTTAGTTTATTATCGTAGTGCATGGTTTATCTATGTTCTTCTCGTAAACAAAACCTGGCAACAAGGGGTTCATTTAAATAGGAGGATTACTGGAGAATCCAAAATCAACGCCATTACTAAATTTTGAAAGTTGTAGAGAAGTACCAAGAATCAATAACCCCCAAATAACCAATAACATCTGGGTTCCTTGCTATCTTTTGAAAACTACTACATTTTGTTGGTTTTCAAATTGGTTTATATGTATCTATAAGAATAAAAATGAGGTACTACCAAAGGTAAAAGCATGGTGGTTAATAAGAAACGCCAACTGAAAATTATTCTTAGTCTACATACATCCTATCCAAAGGACGGATAATAAATATTATCCGAGTAATATTATTACTCGTTAATGCGCTAACGCTTTGTTGAATAATATATCAAATATATATATATAATATATATAACTTATTTATAACTGTTTCATACCCAATAATGTCAAGTTCTTATGATTATTAGGAATAATGATGCCATGCGTGTTTTAATGAAGAGGATTTTGATTATGGTTATATTTAAATTCTGAGTAATGTTTATTCAGCTTACTGTAATAACTTGTAGATGGTTAACAAACCACCTCAGATATGTAATTCGACTATTCCTCGCATAGCATTGCTATTTCAAAAGTATCCGACACTTAAATGAAAAATTCTTACAATCCATGAATATGTAATATACAATTAATGTCCAATCACTGAAATATGAGAAAAGTAAGTTTAGACAAAGAAGAACAGTATCATTTTACATGGGAAAAAGATATAAGAGATTATTTGTAGTAAAATTAAATACAAATGACGGCAATAGAATAAGATGTTTGATATTCCCAAAATGTAAAATTAACCAAAAAGGAATGCATGTACAAATTAATGCGTGCATCGCAAGTGTTTGAGTTTGGAGAATGTATTTTTAACGAGAACTGGAAAGTTTTGCCCTCAGCTGAATCGCAAACTAGTTTTTAAGTTTGCCTCTTATGCAACACAGACAAATATTTCTGTTGATTGTACTTTAGGAGGAAAAGTTGTATTTCTTTTGAGACAACATATCGGCATAATATACGCTGCATGACATAACGTATGTACATACATAGGGAATTGAAAATGCTAAATAAAAGTGTATTAGACGTTTTCTCATAAAATCAGCCGTTTTTGACCATAAAAGACCAAGTTTTATAAAGATCGGTTGAAAAAGTCCAAAGATAAAAATGTTAAAAAATAAATAAATAAAAATAAAGTAAAAAATACAAAATGGCGGATATCTGGTTAACGAAGTGATTTAGGAAGAAATGTTAGCCTATACTTGATTTTCTCTTTATTTTGATTTAAGGAATCACTTGGTAAAATATGTCCCCACCTTTTTTGAACACCCTGTATAAGTTCTATGGACATGTATTCTAAGGCTGTAAATATAAATTTCTAAAATTTTTATGTTAATTTTTGAAGGTATATCGTAATTATAAAATACAAATCACAGGCTTGAACATAGAAAGATTTATTTAGTTCATTGTATTTTACTTATTTTTCGTATTTATTGAAGTCTGGTATCGTCTCTACAGTGCTTGTAAGGCAATAACCATATTTTTAAGCGATAAAGGATCTCTTTGAGAAAGGTCCATAAAGAAAGGGAGAAAGATAACAATATCAACCTGAGTTCACTCTAACTACATTGAATAATATAAGTTAGTAATTCCCTTATTTATTATTACTTATTATAATTTTATAAGTATTGTGCTTTAATTAATTTTTCACGTACATACCAGTTTTTTAGTTATACACTTTGTCCAAAATTAAAAAGAATAGTATTGCAACCCACAGTATTATGTCGAATTATTTTCTAAGTATAACATTTATTTGCTAAGCTAGTAAATAAATCACAGTATGAGCGACTTGATTTGATTATTGCCAATGAGTGTGAAGTTAAGAATGAATGATATAATACAATTTATTTAATGTAAATACCACGGGTATCCTAGTTTTTTCCGAAAAAGCATTCTTAAATACAGCCTTTCACTGGGATGCACCGGGACTGCGCCACTACTAACCTAGGTATACGAGAATGGGCCTCTGATTTGGAATGTAGAAAAATTACAAACTTTTGCTCGGCGGGAGATGAACTTCTTTCCTTGTATGATATTGCAACAGTTATACTCATAGAGTTATAAGTTATAAGTTCCATAGATATATACATTGCAATATGTTACATTTAACTTTTAACCTGAGAACGGGATTTAGGTTGAACCCCAAAACGTCAAGAAATCTTTTTCTTAATAATGATGCATGATTTCAGAAATAATCTCTTAAATAACATGCTCCAAAGAACCCCCCCCCCTAACTTGGGTACTCAAATGACATAAAATCTTAAAGAAAATAATCATATAAGGAAAATAACCCCGCCACAGCAAACCTGCCGACTAAGCGAATTTCCATTTGTCTGAATTGATTTTTAGTTAAATATATTTTAATAACATTAGGTTTTACGAGTATATAGGTTTGCTGCTACAAGGAAACTAATACATTGTGTTTTTGAGTAAAATATTGATAGCTTAGTACAAAATAAATAAATTTGCCAAGTTAGATCAAAATATATCCATAAACAAGCAAACTAAAACATTTGACAATATTCTCCACATTGGAATTTTAAATTTACAATTTTTTTAATTTTACCCGTTACTAGTTATCGAACAAAAATACTTTTCTATACTAAATTATTTGTTTTTTTTACTCTTTAAAAAGGTCTAAAGAGAAATTGGGAAATTTTGTGTTTTGAGGGTCAAAAGTGAGAAAAACCAATTTTTCCCCATAAAACCCCCCGTAAAGCCCCGTTACCATAGTCCGATCGTGCTGGTTCGCGAACTTATTCAAGTTTATCCCGCTTTAGACCATTAAACCAAATTTCATGAAAATCGGACAAAAATACTCAAGTTATCGCGTTCACGGACTACATATTCACGGATATATATATTTCCAAATATATATATTTTCAGAAGTAAAATATTTCTAAGATATATATTTTTCAAAAATATATATTTTCAGGACAATATATTTTCAGATATATATATTTTCAAATATATATAATCAGAAATATATATTTTCAAAAATATATTTTTCAGACATATATTTTTTTCATAAATATATATTTTAAGAAATGTATTTTCCAAATATATACATATATTTTCAGATATTTATATTTTTCCTGAAATATAAATTTTCAGATATAATATATTATAGATGAAATATATATTTTCAGGAATACATATTTTCATATATATATTTTCAGGAATATATATTTTCATATATATATTCATATATTTTCATATATATATTCATATATTTTCATATATATTTTTTAGAAATATATATTTTAAATTCATATATATTTCCAGATTTATATATTTTCAGACATATATATTTCCATAAATATATATTTTCATATTCATTTTTAAAAATATATATTTCCAGATTTATATATATTTCCAGGAATATATATTTTCAGATATGTATTTATTTTTGGAAAAATATATTTTCAGAATTATATATTTTTAGTAAAATATATTTTCAGAATTATATATTTTTAGTAATATATATAAGTAGTCTGCCCAGCGACTTGGCAGAAATTGACCTTGAGATGATCTAGGTGTAGATAGGGTACTCTCAGCTGTTTGCGCATAATCAGCTGATCACGTCAGTAGGTGTTTGTATTAAATTAAATTATGGATAAAAAGTGTTGGCCTGACCGAGGATCGAACTCGGGTCTTTTGATTGGTAGTTGGAGTCGTTACCATTTGAGCTACAACAGCAGTTATGGATATAGAGTTTATAGTGGTAAATGACACCTTAACTTATATATAGGGTGGTAAATGACACCTTGTACCTATATACAGGGTGTGTATTGGAGGTTTGATTTTAACCTATCATTGGAGGTTCACGGGTTCGAATCTAACCTATGTTAGAGGTTTCGAATCTAAACTGAGGTTCACTGGTTCAATCCTAACATATTATTGGAGGTTCATGGGTTCGAATCTAACCTATCATTTCTGGTTATTTAATCCTAACCCTATGCTAGAGGTTCACAGGTTCGAATCTAACCAACCACTAATGGTATTATAGTGAGAGGTCTATGGGTTCAATCCTATCCTAGTAGGTCTGGAAAAAAACACTTTATATAATGTATAATGTTTAAACCTTACTGTTGATCATAATTGGTAAATGTTGGAGGTTATTTTATAGTGTATAATAAATATAAATCAGCTGAAAGAGGGCTTAAGTGGAATTTTACCGTTGATCATAAAAGAATGTTAAATGTGTAGTAGTATTGGAGGTTATTTTATATAGTGTATAGTGTTTAAACTTTACCGTTGAGCATGTTATGTTGATATTATAATTTGTACATGTGTATCTCTGTAACTTACATATACAGGGTGTGTAAGTATTGGTTGGAGGTTTGTGGGTTTAATTTTAGCCTATACTAGAGGTTTAATGCTAACTAATATATCATTGGAGGTTATTTTATATAGTGTATAATAAATATAAAAACAGCTGAAAGAGGGCTAAACTTTACCATTGATTATAAAAAATGGCCTTTGTAAAGGCCACCAAATATATTATGTTAAACTTACATCTAATCTTTTTTATTTTTTATTTTTTTTACTTTATTTAGTTTACAATCTGTTCAAGTTGAACAATAAGCAAATGATATAAATAGTAATACAAAAATAACTTGAAGAACATGAGCTAGTGATTGACCACCGTCAACACTAGCAAACAAAGAGAATTTTGATAACACTTAGCCGAATCTGAATGGTAGGTCCAATATCGTATGTTGCTTCAGTCTGTAAATGGTGTTGTGATTGCTAATCTATGCTAAATGAGTTACTTAGGTTGTTTTTTGTATAGTGAGAGGTTCATAGGTTTGATTCTTAGCGGGTTATATGAATTTATGTATGTAACCACAAGTGAAACAGGTCTATTATACTAGAGTACTAGTGTTGATGTTATAGTTATAATAATGATTAACTTGATATAAGATTCATCATAACAGATTACTCTGAGTTGAGGTATTAGTTTATAAATTTTCTACTAGGTTGTAGCACTAGTGCTACCAACTACTGATTATATTGTATATGTAACATAACCTCAAATAAGTCTATTAATTTATTACTAAACGTTATAGGGAGTGTATATTATGTTGTTGTGTATAATGCTTAAGTGGAACTTTACTGTTGAGCATAAAACTTAATCTAAATATGTAGTAGGTTTATGGGATTGATTTTAACCAACCATAATTGGTATTGTATTATAGCGGGAGGTTTATGGGTTTAATACTTTGTAAAAAAACATTTTACTTTATATATGCTATAGTGTATAATAATAAATGTGAAATAAATAGACGTTAAAAGTGGGCTTAAGCAGAACTTTACTATTGAGTATATAACTTATTCTAAATGTGTAGTAGGTTTTTAAGGGTTTGATCTATACTAAATGTTATAGGGTGTGTATATATGTTGTAGTGTATAATGTTAAGCGGAACTTTACCGTTGAGCATAAATGGTAAATACTGTTAAATGTTGGTTGTTGTGTGTTTTGAGGTGTGTAAAAATGTGTTCTTGGTATAGTGGGAGTTTTAGAGGTTTATGGGTTTAATCCTAATCAAATGCGTTATTTTTGATATTGTATTGTAGTGGGAGGTTTATGGGTTTGATCTCTAGCTGATTATGTGATTTTGTATATGTAACATAACCTCAAGCCAAATAAGTCTATCACTAAGTGTTAATGGTGTTTTATTTTAAGTTGTTATAGTTTACAAATTCTCTATTAGGTAGCAGTGTCTTATTAACTACTGACTATATGATCTTTTGTAAATGTAACATAACCTCACTTTTTACCTAAAAAGGTTTATTAATTTATCACTGGAGCGCTAGTGTTGATGGTATGGTAACAAGATTATAGTAATGATTAATTTGATATAGGATTCACTATAATGGATTACACCAATGTATTATTTGTACCACTTAAATCTCTTTAGTTTACAAATTTTCTACTAGGTTGTAGCACTAGATCTCTTTAGTTGTCATAGTTTACAAACTCTCTATTAGGTTGCAGCACTAGCATCTAGAAAGCTATTGTTAGCCTAGAGGTTCATGGTTTGATTCCTACTTGATCATGTGATCTCTTGTATATGTAACATAACCTTATTTTTTTACCTAAACACGTTTGTTTATCTATATTTGTGACACTAGGGTGCTAGTGTTGATGAAACCTATTTTGAGCTATTTCTATTTAATTTAATGATGTATTCAATAATAAGAAACAAACCATCTACAGAATGCCTGGTAAGAATGATTTTATAGTAATGATAACCTTACTTAAATGATTTAATCAACAGTATTTTCCCCTCTAAATTATATAATCTTATTTTATGTATTGCATACATATCTGTAACATAACCTCACTTTTACCCAAACAAGTCTGTTAATTTATATTTGTGATACTGGAGCGCTAGTGTTGATGGTATTTGTCTTGGGCTGTCTCTACTTGATTTAAAATGACTGAATAATAAGAAACAAGTTTATATAGTAATGAGTGTATAAAACATACCTGTTTTTCTGTAATTTATCTGTTAACTTGAGACTAATGAAGATTTACTATAGTGGATTATACCATACTTTCACTATTACTTATATCCTATTAATTATACCTACCATCATATTTGTAGAGTGTTGTACAGCTGATGTGTGAGTGACGTCATCTTTTTGGCATAATTTTTTGTTGACAGCTACTTTTTTATAGATTAAAAACATATTTATGTACACCACCTCAACTTAGAGGTACTGGGCTCAAAACCCTACTAGTTATTGATTGTTTTATCTGGTTGGGGTAATAATTGAATAATGACTGTCTAATTTGTTCCTGCCAAATTAATTAGTTGAGATGTAATCTCATTTTCCCGCTAAAGTATTAACCTTACTGTAACCTAATGTATGTAGTTTAAAACAAAATGTATTAAACATAACTTAATTTTCAGTGATTGTAATGCTATGTATTAGAACAAGTTTATTGTAAAACATGAACATTGGAATACTAGTGTCTATGATATTTTATTTCTATGGTTTGTAGCCTTTTTATTGTGATTGGACGAATAACTGAAATGAAAATAAACATAACGTGACCTCTATAAAACATTTGAAAGATGAATAACTTACTAAGTTAGTTTATTTTATACCTTACTTAACTAGTTTAATCAATGGTAATTTTAAAGACTTACCTCTTGACTTTGGAATACTATTTACTTGAAACTAACTAATTGATACTTGGAATTTACTTAATGTTTTACTACAATAAATTACACTAATATAAAAAACACTATAAAATATCTTTACTTAATGTTATAGAAACACAAAACTATCACTCTAATATACTGTATAGAGGCAACTGAGACTTTTTAGGCTCTTATCAGAGTGTGGTTTCCTCTCTGACGTAACAGGAAATAATATTTTGTTGAATTATTTAACTTACAGTTATTTTTCAAAGGATTAATAAACACATTTATGCACTACCTCACTTTGTACTCTGTATATATTGCTAACCCACCTATTATCTTGTATATCTAGACTGTTTATTTATTCTGTTAGCTTGTTGAGATATCTGTTGTATATGTTAAAACCTGTTATAATCAACGCTTTTGCAGGTGAATTATCTACCAACCATATTTAACTAGGAATAATCCTGTTTTTACTTTGTCTATGATGATGGGTAACCTGTAAATTAGCCTTTACTGTAGATATCTAACCAGGACTTATTTTTTCTTTAAAATCTAAAGGCTTTATGCCTCTGAAATTACAGCCAATGTAAACACAGACAGTTGATGTGTTTGTGAGCTATTTTTGGGGACATTATTTAAAGTTAATAGTATGTTTACAGTATATGTTTCTGTAGTCAGAGGTGTATTTTAATGATCAAGAAATAGGAAAAGTAATCACTGACAACCCCTAGTTGGTAAAGCCTAATAAACTTATGGCATATATGTGATAGACAATATAGCTAAAGCATGTATTAAAAAGGTTCAGGGCAAACTCAAATAAATAACGGTGTAATAAAACAATCGTTAAATTACCTATTCCTGCTAGTTGACTACCCCTTTATAGGAGAGTGATGAATTATATCAATAGTCTGAAAAATATATATTTCTATATATTTTTTTCAGAAATATATATATATATATTCATATATATATATTTTCAGGCATATATATTTCCAGATATATATTTTAAGAAATATATATGTTCAGGAATATATATATTTTCAGAAATAAAATATTTCTAAGATATACATTTTTCAAAAATATATATTTTCAGGACAATATATTTTCAGATATATATATATTTTCAAATATATATAATCAGAAATATATATTTTCAGAAATATATATTTACAAATAAAAATCAGAAATATACATATATATATTATTATTATTCCAAATATATATATTATTCCAAATATATATATATTTAGAAATATATATTTTCAAAAATGTATTTTTCAGACATATATTTTTTTATAAATATATATTTTAAGAAATGTATTTTAAAAATAAATACATATATTTTCAGATAGTTATATTTTTCCTGAAATATATATTTTCAGATATAATATTTTATAGATGAAATATATATTTTCAGGAATACATATTTTCATATATATATTTTCAGGAATATATATTTTCATATATATATTCATATATTTTCATATATATTTTTAGAAATATATATTTTAAATTCATATATATTTCCAGATTTATATATTTTCAGACATATATATTTCCATAAATATATATTTTCATATTCATTTTTAAAAATATATATTTCCAGATTTATATATATTTCCAGGAATATATATTTTCAGATATGTATTTATTTTTGGAAAAATATATTTTCAGAATTATATATTTTTAGTAATATATATTTTCAGAAATATATATTTTCTGGAATATATATTTTGATATATATTTTTAGAAATATATATTTTCAGGCATATATATTTCCAGATACATATTTTAAGAAATATATATGTTCAGGAATATATATTTTCAGACATATATATTTCCCGAAATATATATTTTCAGGAATGTATATTTTCAGAAATATATATTTCGGATATATATTATATATTCAGGAATATATATTTTCAGGCATACGTATTCCCAGATATATATTTTCAGATATATTCAGAAATATATGTTTTCTGTCATATATATATATATTTCCAGATACATATTTTCAAAATATGTATATATTTCCAGATACATATATTTTCCAGAGATATATATTTTCAAATATATATTTCCTGATATATCTGGATATATATTTCCCAGAAATATATATTTTCAGAAATATATATTACCAAATATATTTTTTGAAATGTATATATTTCCAGATATATATATATTTTCATATATATATATTCAGGCATATATATTTCTAGATATATATTTCCAGAATTATATATTCCGAATATATATTTTCAGAAATATATATTTCTCAAAACATAGTTCTTCTTCCATAAATAAATATATCTAAAAATATATATTCCTGAAAATATATATTCCTGAAAATATATATTTCTGAAAATATATATCTGGAAATATATATTCCTGAAAATATATATATCTGGAAATATATATGCCTGAAAATATATATTTCTAAAAATATATTATATGAAAATATATATTCCTGAAAATTTATATATGAAAAATATATATTTCTAAAAATATATATTTCTAAAAATATATTTTTCCAAAAATAAATACATATCTGAAAATATATATATTTTATAATTTTTACATATGATTATATTTTGAATTTTGTTTCTTTAAAGAATGAGGTTATGGTTAAAATGACTTGATAATGGACTTAGTCTCCGAAACATGTCGTCATATGAAATAAAATAATTATTACTAAAAGGGTACTTTGTTAAATATGTTTTTGATTTTTATTCCATATATATATATATTCCAGAAATATATATTTTCAGGCATATATATTTCCAGATATATATATTTTCAGAAATATATATCACAGATATATATATATATTTTCTTTTTTTCAGGTATATATATTCCCAAAAATATATATTCAGAAATATATATTCCAACTACATATATATATATTCAGAAATATATATTTTCGGGAACATATATATTTTTAGGAATATATATTTATATATATATATTCAGGAATATATATGTTTTCTGAAATATATATTTTCAGCTATTTATATTTAGAAATATAAATTTTTTGGAATATATATATATATATATATTTCCAGATGTATTTTTCCAGAGATATATATTTTGAGATATATATATATATATATTTATATATATATATACATATATAAAAATTTAAACGAATAGTGTTTTTGGCCTCTAATGACATCAAAATAAAAAAGTAAATCGGTCCCGGGTCTAGGTCTTACCGTGCCACCTACGGTAATAGCTACTTCCCTATAGGGAAATTCGCTAAAAACCTAAAAAATTTCATAAAAAGAATTGATAAACTAGAAAAAGTCTTCAAATTTACAAAAAAACACCACTTTTAGCTCTCAAACCTTCTACTTTGTAGACTAGTAAGTATATAAATATTATGGTCAAAGAACCTACCATATACAGTACGGTATAGCTTTATTTTAAGCAATACTAAAGGTCGTGTAAAAAGTTGTCTTGACCATAATAGAAAATCAAACTACTACGTCTGATAAAGATATATTGTACTGTATTGCCAAAGATGAAGTTATCCAAAACGGTGGATATTTGGCAGCATTTACAGTCTTATAAATGATTCAAACTCGAAATTCTAGAAGGCGGTGAATATCTTACAATATTACCTAACACTATTGTTTATACGGCACACTTTATATTTTTAATAATACTTGCAAATGGACAAATAGACAATTTACTCCATTTGAGAAACTAATCATTTTTTGTTCAAGTTGTTTTTGCAAAGATTTGTAATCACAAATGACTAATTTATTTAAATTAACACTTTTATATGTTTCATATCTACTATGGCTACGAAGTAATTCCATTTAAAAATCATAAATTTAAATATAACTGTACATTAGGCTGTATTTATTTTATGTTGTGGTAATGCAAAACATATTTTTTATGAACGAAAAGCACAACAAACATCGTAAGTCAATGTCAAAACAAGAAAACACAACTTAGCTACAGAATCAGTGAAGTGTTAAATTGTGTTCGGCCAACGTTGAAGAATATTTTGCTTGTATTACGTTTACTTTTTTAAAGAATTTTAATTTTCAAAGCATTCTCAATATTAATATAATATGTACAACAAAGAAAGTAATTTGTGGAGACAAAGTGTTAGTATTTCACATCGTAACAGATTATTGTTAAGTTAGAATTGCAGGAATACCTTTAATATACTGTTAAGTAATCATGTGATCTCCTAAATAATACTATATTAAAATAAATTAAGCTCACCCCATCAAAATCAAATATTTTGTGGGAATTTGAACATTTATGCAAATAAAAAAGAATCTCTGTTAAAGTAAATAGAAATTCCTACCGTCAAATACTGACACAGCCTATCTGTATTCAACTTCAAAAACATTCGATACGGTATTGTTACCTGTTTACTGTGCAAAGCTAATTTTTATACCCAGGACTCCGAGTTTGGTATTTATGTAGTCAAAGTGCTGAGGTTAAGAGTTCTTGGAGCCTAGACATTCTAACTCATAAAACAAATAAAAAACTATAAAGAAAATGTCTAATCCCACAATTAACTAGATATTTAGATTAAAATCACTCTAATGTTTGAAAACATATTCGGAGATGGTAAATAACTCTTCAGCATCTGTGTGAAATTAACAAAACTAACATTGCTCTTATGGGGACAAATCCAAGATTGCCGTAAGCTTTGATGGACTCCATTGGAGAACAATTCCAAACTACAAACAACATTTGAAATCTCACAGTTTACAAGATAATTTATAATCACTTTGGTGTTTGGATAAATATCTTTGGACGATAAATAACTCTTCAGCAGCTGTTTGAAACTATCCAAGATGGCCGCTAGCATCCAAGGACTAAGGGAACTTAAAGTGAGTAAATATTGATCGAAAATAAATAATACATGTTCATATTTACTTTCTTTAAGCTTCTAAAACGATACATGTTTTACACTTTAAAATAAAGTACTTTGGTAATGAAATTATATCTTTAAAGTGAAGTAGGGGCTTAAGCCTTAGAAATACTCTTAAAAGATGTACATAGGCTCTCAAATCAGGGGTTGTTAAGGTAATTTCTAAAGACTAAACAAATACATTTGATTTTTTCATTCCTCGTTTCGTTGCATAGCAAATATAAAGCGACTTACATAGCATAAAATATTTAGCTGTTTATACCAAATAATGCCAAGTAGTTTTGATCATTAGAAACCATGACGCAGCATGTATTTTAATTAAGAGGATTTTGGTTATGGTTATATTTCTGAGTAACGTTTAATCGGCTTACATTTATAACAAGAAGTAGGTAAACAAACCTCTTCATAAGGTATTTACTTCTACGAGAAAATCAATTAGTAAACTACTTATTGTTTATCCTCTTAGTATGTTTAAAAGGTTGAATGTATCAAGTCAATAATGAAATACGATCGTTCTAAATCTTCATATGACAATGTCTACAAACAAAAAGTGGAATTTGACAACTCGGCCCTGTGGCCAATTCTTTTTTACTATTAACAAAATAGGAGTTTAAGTAATAAACATAAACGTATTCAATAATATTAACCTGAGGACAAGCTATAATTTTCATTTACATTATTTTAAAGTTTTTTTTATAGCAGACAAAATATTAGTAATACATGACATATATTTTAAGACTTAAAATGTAATTTAGATTGGGATAATCTTTTAATTACTTTTATTTTCTTCCTTAATACATACCTTACGTAGTTTTGGTCCTCTGAACCCATAAAAATGGTTTTCGTAGGGATGTCTAAGTATATGTGTAGAGAGATGCACATGTGGTTTGATTTTGATCAAATTTGGTTTGTTAATACTAAATCATGGTATATCAAAGTATATGTTTTATTTTTTTTTTAATTTGGATTTTTAAAGGTAGTTTTCCAACAAAACCCATAAATTTATAGGAAATATTGGATGTTCACAAACACGGCCCTAACAATATTTATTGAACTTAAGAATTGTAAGAAATTCTAATTTTATAGAAATATTAATTCTAAAGTAACTGCGACTTGATTTCCCCTATATAATATCATACATCGCTTGCCCATGACAAGTGCTGTTGGCAAGCTAATGGTGGAAAGTATTTGTCAGATTGCTGATACCGTTTATTTATTTAGATAATTGTTTTTCTCTTAAAAAATACACATAGACAATGTAAGATAACTCATTAGTTACACAAAATTAAATATAAATATTGTTATGTAGTATCATCTAAATCTAAACAAACAATCATTGTTGTAAAACTATTCAAAAGCAACCAAGCTTGTACAACTTACATAAATATTCACTCAGGAATACTTCCAAACCATTCGACAAAGAAACAAAATCCACCTACAGTAAAAAATACTGTAACAACGAAACTGCTAAACCACAAAGAGAAAGAAAGAGAGTTCTGGTACAAAGGACACAGTTGTAGGACCGCGGCTTTTAAGCCCTTCGCTTTGTCATAAAGCTGCAATAACCGTTTGTATCCGGTAAGCTTTTGGCCATGTAAGGATGATAACTAAAAGTGTATTGTTCTCAGTTTAACTTTACATATTTTGCTACAAACCTCAAGCGAGAGTTTACCAAGTATAAGGTTTTCTTTAATTTCTCATAATAACTCTACATGAATTGTTAAAAAAACACAAGCTCGATGTGGTTTTGTTTTGATACTCCCCCTAGAAAACTATTTTATGGTTATTAATTATGAAGGTATTTGAAAAACTATATCATCATATTTGATAGCACATTCCTCATCTAAGAGTCAAACATCATGTTGGTTTTAAGACTAAATCCTCATAATATTCATGTTAGTTTTGAGTAGCATTTCATCTGATCTTCACGGTTGGCTAGACTGAAACCCATTTTTGAAAATGTTAATTACAATGATAATTAAGTATATCGTATTTTACACCACAACTCATTTTTAACTTCATATTGGAACAAAATATAACAACGGACTAGATGACGGCTAAGATTATCTGAACCGCGTATACAAATCCTAGTTTTAATTTTCATTTTTAATATATTGAAGTATATATCACATCTATACGAAACAACTACAATAGTTTTAGGTAATTAAACGTAAATCTGCAATATAGTCTAACATAAAATTATTAGGTTACTTATACAACTGCTTAATACTAAGCCTCGTAGCACAACGAGTGGTATTTTTATAAGTTTAAAAGTTGTTAGTAATATGGAGATGTCAAGACTTCAACATAAATGACATAGCTAACAAAAACTAAGAAAACTAATATGATGATTACCTCTGCCACATACCTTCATGATTGAAGTAAATCTTCTATATACAACATAAATTGTGCAAGATTATCTATGAATACACTCTAATGATCTCAAATCCCGAGAAGACTTCTAAACGCTGAAAATGTTGCATAATAAAGTTGGTTTTGCTATAAAGTGGAATTGAAGCTCAAGTATATAACAACCGTAGCAACGTAAGGACTTTCTAAGCCGATTGCATGGGTAGTAGCTCCAAGAGTTAATGGCTCGGAATAAACTTGTACTTGCAGTGTGCGAAACCGTTGAAACGGAAAGGATTATTATTATTTTATATTTTGGACTTTATACAATTTTTATTTTGTTTAATTTAGTTTTCAAATAATTATTAACATGATTATGGAGCACGAAATGTATATAATAAATTGCTATAAACTTACAAGTTTATTTATTAGAACCCCAGTTAGCCAAAATTAAGGGGGAGAACCGTTTCGGATAACCAATTTTTCTGTTAACCCATCATATGCTAAATTGGCCAATGTATCACCACAGTGTGTAGGAAAAATGAATTTAAGAGAATGTCTATATAGCTCAGTGTTTTATTTCAGCTACAAACATGTTGCAACGGGAAAGAAAATACTTTAAACCAGACAACTGAAGTTATTAAAGCATTTTAGAGCCCTGTATTATTTTATAGAACCATTTTGGTTAACCCGGGTTTCGGTTAACCCGAATTTGGTTAACAGGGGTTCTACTGTACCTACATTGTGTGTTTTATGTTATTTATGTCAAAAAGTGCACTAAAACCATGTTAAAATATGAGGTTATATTTTCCTTTATGGTGGGTTAAAATGTATCTATAACATGTATAGATTCAGAATATTGCATGAATTTAAATTATTTACTTTGTTTAAATCATAGTAGTGTACATGTTGTTCGAAATCGAACATTTGCAAAGAAGTACAGGAGTTATTTATAAACAAATAACTTGTTTAAAAACTAATAACAGTCATAATTTCCGACGATTTTAAAAGAGTCGACTAAAAAATTATTAACTAATGAAAATACTCACAATTTACATAACAGTCCTATTCAAGTTTAAAGGGTTAATTTTTAACTATCAAACTGCCCATGGACGGTAAAAGGTAAGCTTACAATCTAAGTAAACGTAAAAAGGCTGTCAGCTTTATAATGTACTGTACCTAAGTTATTTAGCCAATTTGTAGACAACAAGGTGTAGGCTACTTTAAACTCTACAGAACAGAGTTAGGCAAAAACTGGCAGAACTCTGAAATGGTGTTATTTATCATAGGCTTACTCATATGCCGACTCCTTAAAATAAAAATTCAATAATTAATAACTTATATCATTAAACACAACCCAACATCCAAAACTATACACATTTTTAATACAACATAGATAAATTTACACATAGACTGTTTACAATTAACGTATGTTCTTCTTCTCACTTTTAATTTTTGCTTCACAACGGGAAAATCTGTTTCATAATCATTGAAATAGATTTATGATAAATAATCTATCATAAATTTTAACATTAAAATTTAATGTTATTATGTTATTATTATTTAAGGTTTATTTAATAAACCTACCACATAGTTGTTTTATTTTTTGGATCAGCTGTCTGAAATTGTGAAATAGGCATTTGACAGCTACGAAACTTTAAAGGGCTCCAAGGCCTCACTCTCTAACTATTTACCTAAAAAGAAAGTTTCCTGCACAACTTCACGTTACGCTCTTTCCAATGACACCAAAAACATGTCAATCGGTTCAGTAGTTTCGGAGGAGTAATTGTCACAAAAATCCTGCTTGCGTATTAAATAAGTATATAGATTATTAGAATTCTTGTTTCAGGAATAAAGATTGTTTAACAACCAAAAATACTATCAAAATAAATATACAAGCATGTGAATAATCAGCAGTTGCCTTAGAATCAACAGTTAAACACCAAATTAAAAAAAACATATTTTTAGTGCGTTTTATACATGTAAGCAGAATTTTACTCCAATACATTAAAGTATTGATAAAATCGTTTGATTCTAAATTTAACGAACAGTAGTACAAGAATAATTATTTGAAACAATCTATAAAAGTACCATCGTTGTTAACTTTTGTGCAAACAACAGAATATAAATGAAACCCATTACAACTGTATGATTTCATGCATTTACCTTAACACGGCCTAAGGCTTAGCCAAAACAAACTGTTATTGCTGTTTTATGACAAAGGAGAGCTTAAGAGAGGCATTACAACTAGGGTTGCTAAGGTAGAAAATGTTTTTAATTTTTACACTTACTTGTGAATTTATGTTTGAGTTTCCTTTCTATGATGGCTCTATAATGATAAAAAAAAACAAATTGATTGCTTAAATACTTTTAAAGAATATAATGGTTCGGTAAAAGTAATAATTAATAAGTAAATGTAAATACTGTGTTTAGTTTAATGTTTCAATGGCATTTTTTGGAAGATAAATTTCTTCTAATATATGCCTCTTTCTAAAGTAATATCTTGGAAATTCTTTAATCTGGAGATCTAATTTATCTCGGTTATGATGCAATTTAAAATATTTATTCATAAAAAATAAACATTTTTTATACATTTCTTTACAATTATATTAAAACATAACTGTGCATAGTTGGTATTTTTTTGGGTAGTTTATTTTTTTAAATTCCCTGATCCAATTCAAACTACCACATAATTAAATGACTGTCTTCCTTTCCGTCACCTAAATAAGTTCTTCTTTCCTACATTATAGACAATCCTAGCTTTTTGCCGGCGTGCAAATTTGGCTTCTATATTGTACATACCACTTTTGTCTTGTCTACTAGACCATCTGACTCCTTGCTTTGCCGGATACTTTTTATGTTCCAGAGGGCTAAAAACCTCTTTAGAAAAAAATGGGCCAAACAAAATTTAATTAGGTGAATAATAGGTTATAACAATGCCTCCACAGCTTTGATACAATTGTTTGATACAATTCCATAGAAATGTACAGCAAGCTTTTTAATGATAGTTCAGAAATCAATCGTAGATATTACGCTGTCCGGTGAGAAAAAGAGTAAATTTCAACAATGATTATCCCTCTCACAAGGTGTTTGAGAGTCGAGTACTCTCTCTTGTTCAGTCCCTATGTTGAGAGCGCTTAAGCTCTTGGCGCATGAAAGTAATCCATACGTGTGAGAGCTTTCAGCCTCTCGATGTCAAGAGGAAATGAGAGGCATTTCGACCCTCGGCTGTTCTTGGGAGTTAGGTAGGGGTTCCAGGAGGTGGAAATGAGTTTGTAAGTGTATGAAGCGTTATTACGAATTCAACTCTTATTGGAAATTATGGCTACAGTAAGAAAAAGGGACACTTTTATCAGTAGGATTTATTTGCAAGATGATTTAAAATAACCGTTTTGTTTGTTTGATGTGGATACAGTCTTTTATAAGTAAGTTCTATTGCCATATCCCAAAAACATTATCAATAAGTGCAAAAATGTCACCCACGGCATTTCCGTGGATACTGCTGCCCGTGGGTGATGTAGCTCTCTCTCATGGCACTACCTCCATCCATTACATGGATAATCCCTTATTGAATCTACATGGCATAAATGTACTTTTATCATAAACATTAGGGGGCTATTAGACGTGAGACTAAATTGCATTTACTAAAGGAGAAAACTACTCATCTATCTATATATAAATAGACAAGCATGTTTCTTTAAAACCTTTTTTCTCAGTTCGTGTGCATCGTAGGGAAAATCTACGCATACTGTTGTAAAGATATTTTCCTGTAGATGTGCAGAATCCCGTTATAAATTAAAATAGGCTCAAAAATAAGCACAAAAAATGAATTTGAAAACCTAAAAGAAATAACATGGGAGTTATGGGTTGCCATGATGGTGACGAAATAACAACAAAATATAAACAGAAAATCAAATCAAATTTCTATCACATGTTTTATTTACAGTGTGGGGTTAACACTGTACATTACATAGTGTAAGAAACGGCCATGTGGCCCTAACTTTGCCTGAATAAATAAAGAATTTTTCTTTTCATTTTTTTTTCATTTAATTTCATTTACATATTTTTGGTCGAGTCTTCGACCACTGGACGACCTCTAGTACACTTTATTTGATTATTTATTTGGATCAATAATAAAACATTGCACTGTGATCGTTGTTGCTATAACTATGAACATACTATTAATCTAATAGTTTTTAAATTTAATTATTGTCTAAAATAACGGCTATGCAAAAATAAAAATTAAATAAGTTACATATGACATATCCACTTCGTATGCATATTATCTAGTATATTATTACAGTGATAATGTCAAATGAATGGCTATCGTTTAAGAACGTAAAAAATATATGGCATATCAAAATGAAGCCCCCTCGAATATATCACAAACCTCTGCGTCCTAAACACAACTTTTAATAGACCACAAATAGACCTGCAAATAAATACCTACAAGTACATGGAAATTATGTGAAAACACTCTACAGTAGTTTTCAATAAAACAAAAATTGATTTTTTGTTCAGAATATAAAAATTGTATTAAAGCAGAATTCTAATTTTTTCTAAATTGACATATAAGAAATGGTTGAGTAAGATGAAAACCATAAAAAATTACAAGAAAAGTAAAAGATTAGGTAAAAAAGCAGCAAACTCATTGGTTTGTACAACATTGTACTTGATTAACAACCAGTCATAGTTTTACTTCAGACATATTTATGTTGTGTTCTTTTTGAGATTTCAACTGCATGTTTTAAATTACAGTTTCGAGAATTTAAAATGCCATTGTTTAAAAATCAGTCATAAACATTTTACGCTAAAGTCGATGACCAGGCATATTTTTTAAGATGGCCAAAAACAATCTAGAAACAACAAAATATCAGGTATTACGTTGATGTTACCTTCGGTATAATATGTCAAATAACTGCATTCATTTCAGCCAAAGGTAAAAAAAAGAACCAGGAAAGTATTGATTACAGTTTTTTTTTGTTAAACAAAGGTAACAATATTTGTTCAAGCATTAAACAAGTTAAGAATCGAATAAACAAAATCAATCTATCATATCCTTACAGAATATAGATGCTTAGAAAATTCGAAGTAAAATGCATGGGATATTTTTGTAAAACATACAACGTTAAAACTTCAATTTGAAGTAGCATTCTAATTATTACAGTTAAACCCGCTTAAGCTACTGTACTTAACAATCAATATATATGTGGCATTTATTGGTAATATTATATGAATTTAGTGCATAAAAATGAGGAAGGTGATTTTAATGGTAGTGTTAATAGTGAAATAATAGAACACCCGTTGCCACACACTTCACAAAAAAATCCAATTTACTGTAATAAAACATGTTGTATTTAATATATTTTAGTAAATTTCAAATCCAAGTATTTATCGATACCGACAAATTTAATCCTTGGTTATAAATCTGTTTAATTTGTTAGAGAAGTAATATTTGCCAACTGGACTTAATACATGTACCCTGGTTTTGTATGTGCCTGATTAAAATTTAATTGGCTTTTTACCTTTTGTATGATTTTTAGTTAGATGTAATTAACTGCTAAAAGATTTATATTTTTTTTCTTGTTAACTATCAAACGTTCCTATGTATTTCTGGGCTACATTCACTATTAATTCTGCCCTAACTTATTCATGAAAACCAGCTGGTCTTGTAATGTTGATATTCCAGCTCACATAGTTACAAAAGCCATAATTAATGTTTTGCTAGAATATTTTTAAAAACCGTGAACGTAAAAGATTTACAAACCGTATAAAAGTTCAGAAACTGCTCTAAAGTAACAAAAGATACAGGAACACACAATACTCACTATGACGAAACGACAAAAAACTGTTTAGTAGAGAAAATATCTGTTTTAACTCAATACAACAGTACATTGGTTTTATCTTTAATATTGGAAATGTAATATATATCACAAAAAATAAGGGCAGAACACTGAGAGCCAGATTGCACAAAGGAACCATTTGCAGATTACTGAAGATCCTGGATGCCACACGTGTTAGTGAAGACGAAAACCCAGAGAAATATCCCTTTACTTGATTATTACAACTATAGCTTTTAGTTTTGAATTTATAAATAACAATTAAATAAAACGTTTAAAATACTTCCAAGAATCAATTTAAAAAACTTGAATAAGTAATTAATAATACAATAAATGTCAAATGTTTTGTTGAAGTTCATTGTTGTTTTTAATAAATTATTGTTAAAAATACCAATATCGATTGTGTAAACTCGGTTTTATCATAAAACATTATTTTTAAAAAATATATCAATAATCATAGTGTTTGTACTGTATCTTATTACGGAAAGTAAATAAAAGATACGTGTATAACACTTAAACCATATATTTACGCTTACACTGTTACTCACAATATATATAATATATATACATATCTTATTTTTATTCCAACTATTAGGATAGGTGTCAAAGCAACTACAGTTTTTGAATAGAGGTTCATTAGCAAATGCTCTTTTGAAATATTTGTGAAAGAGTTTCCCTGTTTTCCTTCACCGAAATAAGAACTGTTCAACAGTTTTGATTAATGAGTTTTCTAAGTAACCTTCTTTGTTAGTGACCTTTTGCTTCTAGGTTAGACGAAATAAGTTAATTACGTATATAAAATTAAATTTACTATAAATAAAGTGTTTTTAAGCTTAGGACATGTTTTTTAGACAAATATTTTGTTATTTTAAATATCTAAAATATTATATTACTTTGTTAAAAACAGTAAAAATGAATTATGAATAGATTTTGAAATAACATCTTTTATGTGTAGTTATTTTTAAGAACTGAACATTATTTAATGCCCAAAATTGGTGAAATTTTGATAACAGTTTAAATTACAAACACCATTATAAACGATATTATACAAAAAGATTTAATGAAAGAGATAACATACCCTTTGAAATTATTACGGGTTACGTTTATACATTTACTACAGTGAGGTAGAAATTTAAGTGTGGTTGATTGGAATAAAGTTTGGTTTTTAATACTTTACACCCTTAATAATGCTGATCTAAAACTTCCACCATTTGAAAATTTTGACAAAAAAATGGAATGCATAATCAAAAGTAAACCTAAAATGTCAAAAATAGCACATGGAGATTAGGATAGCAGTGGAGGAACATTAATAGCCTAAGCTCTTAAAATGAGAAAATAAGGGATACAGTTGGTTTATATTGGTGGGATGTTTATTGTGTACTGCAGTATCAAAAGTCAAAAAGTAACTTAATATTTTTGAATCTTGGGTTAGACACATTAGGCAAGAATGAAGTCCGAATCTGTGTGATGTTGATGTATCTACCGATGAGAAATCCCTCCTCATGATTTTCAATACGTCCGAAAATCCACAACGTTCGGTCACATATCGGAAATACATTTACTTCACCCTTAGTCAGTGACTTGTCTTGTAACGTTTGTTTTCTCAAAATTACATAGGTTTGAACTGCGTTAATTACAATCTAAATACTTTAGTTTTCTTTTTAACGTACCCTTATTATAAAACTGGGCTGAAATTTTTCAGTTTAACAAAATTTTAATAATAAGTTATCTAAGGAATTTAATATCTAGTGAGTTGCAAATTTAAACCTTACGTCTCAAACACTTATGCATACTGTAATCAAGGTTTGTCGTGTTTATAGCCAATAAGAATGCTTTGAAAAATGTATTTCGTGTTAGAGAACAAATTCTGAACACTAACATTTTATTTGGTGATGGGTTAATTGGGACTAACATTCAATGTTCTATCATGTCGAAACAAACATACATTACTCATACATCATTCTTACACTACTATAACACCGCAAGAGAGTAAAAATCCATATATTATATGAATAGACAAAAGTAAGTATGTTAAACAGTTTCCACGTGTTATACCACATTTTAGCGCCAACATTTGACATAATCGCTAGGATGAGTGGAATTCTTCGCCTCAAGTACACGTTGCCCTATGTTAGGTATTCGTATATTTCTCCTTCAGCTAAGTGTTTGGCGTTGTTGCCATTTTAGTGTCGGTCATGAAGGATGTTTACTGTGACGTCAGCTTAGAGACTGTACATCAAACTTTTTAAAAAAGATACTTATCATTTCCTGGAAGTAAGAGTTAAAATAATTTGTACCAATAATGTGCTAATTAATACGTGTTTTCATGTCAATACATAGTTGGATTTTAGTATGAATTGGTTTAGGCAAGCTTTTAAGTTATTGGTGGCATTTATTGTAGTGGCGGTTTTATCTTTTGACTTAAAGATACCTTTATCTCGATGAGAGTTTAATCTGTGCCTGAACGTCTTTAGTGTGATCATTTGACTAAAATATGCTCGTAACTGCGAATATGCCAAAATTTTAAACGCCTTTACAAACTTTTTAATTTATGAAATATTTTGATTGTTACAAATGGTAAATACAAATAATACACTAGCTATACATTTCGACCGGTCTTCCCGATCTCAATGAAGAATGGAAATATTTAACTGCGCAAGTGATGTGTACCCGGAACATATCTTTCTTTGCCAGCAAAGAAGAATGCAAATATTCGACCAACAGTAACACAGTTCGTGGGTTATCACAGAGTATAAGTCAAACTTCGTGTCGTGTCAGCTGTTCTGTTATTTACCTTGTTGTGTCGAGTAAATACAAACTGTTGAGAAAGGACTTTTTGGAAAATGTACTAGTATAGCTTTACATTTTTCTTTTATTGTATTCAAAACATCTGTTAGTTCGTTCTTAGTATTTAATTAATTTTTCACTGTAAATCTGTTCTTGGAAATGTAGAGTTTTAAGTTGAACAAAGCCATTTCAGTCGGTTCAATCAATTTATTAAAATAATAAATATCATCTTTATCAGTGATCTCTCACAAAATATCTTAAATCAATGGAAAAGTTCTTCAGACCAGTACAACTGTGCTTGGACCTAAATAGACATCACGCTGATCAGCAATTAATTAAAAGACACGTTAGTTCTAGCACATTGTAAATTACTTATACCTTTCGAAAGTGACATTTGAAACCCTTATAGAAGACATGTGCTGCTGGAGGATCAGTTTGACTAATACACTTGTAAAAAAACCAAATAATTCATAGGCTGAATATAGATTGAGCCTAAAATTGAATACCGGGAATAGTGTAGTATCCCAGCACCGGAGGAAGTACTGTACGTTTAAATTTGTAAATCATAATGTCAGATGACAAGCATAAAAGTAACCAGTACCCAACAGAGTTTTAAATAGTTTACTATTAAATACTGTCGCAGTTGAACTGCCACCACATATAGCTTATCAACAACTCTATTCTGCATGTAAATCAAACTAACTATAAGCTGCTAAATAAATCCGAACAATGTGGAAGGAAGAACAAAAACACATATCTTGGTGATAACTTGTTAAATATACACTATTAAATACAGTAATTATAATTCAAAGGAGAATAAATACAGGGATTTTACTGAATGAATGAATAAAAATGTTGATACGTTTTTGAATTTAAATAATCCAAAATAATAGAGGCTAAAAGCAAGACAATAATAAGATTAAAACGTGTATTTGCATATTAAAATTTAGAACGTGCAGAGTAGAAACCAAATATTTTCACTAGAATATTATAATAAACTACTCTGTAATTCTTACAAGAGCACAATTTATAAGGCAGACAGAAATATAAAACCACATGCTCCCAAGACCATTCATTTCCTTTTCAAAAGAAACGTTATCCTTAGAAGGACTGCAGTAAGATTTATTTATGACGTTCAGAGTTAAGAATGAATATTCCATTTCCCTTCTAAATAGCTTTTTAACAGTTGGAAGGATATGTAAAATGTTTAATCTAATTTAAAATCTTGTATAGCATGTACACTACAACACTATAAAACACACCATAAAAATGACATCAGAACAATTATTGTATTGAATAGAGATCGTGGAAATTATCGTATTGATTTACCGTGATAAATTTGAAGATTATATGAATCAAAGTTTGGATCAAACAAACATATAATACAAACGAATAACATCTATTTTACATTTTTCATTAAGTGGATAACTTTATTATGATATTCGCCTACTCTAGTCTCTTCCAACAGTTGATTCTCTTAAAGTAGTTTTCTATTATTTTGTGGAAAGTTTTGGAAGTTTACTTGACGAATATCTTCTAGTTTCACTTTTTGGGTATGCAATGGCCTGTCCATTCATATACCCATAGATATTTAAACGTATCTTCTCAGAGAAGAAAAGTTTCTTTGAAAAATCACCATAAACTATAAGAAAACGAGGTGTTGCACGTATACTGCAAAGATGTTTCGCTCTCCTTGATCTTTCCGTTTTTAGTTATTTTGTTAGCTGAATTTTGTAAGGGTGTGAGTGAGAGTCCTTATGCTTATGCAAAAAGTGCCAATGGGAGCTATACAACAGGCCTAAAGTGTGTGAACAACGGTGAACTGATAATTTTGACTCTTTGTACACAGTACAACCGACACTAACAACAGTAATATTTTTGTTATACCCTTGATGGCGCTCAGACCTTAATATTTCTCAAAAACCTTCGATTTCATCATAATTCCTTCCTATGTTGTGAATTGTCGCTTTTAAGGACGGTTGATTTTACCACATTCTTCTCCCCAATTTCGATGCACAACTCGTATGTAATCGCTATTTATGTAGACCAATTGAATACATTGAACACGTTAAGTAGTGTTTTAATGATCCAGTTCGTAAATTCGTCATTATAAGCTTGCGTTTGGTGTATAACAAATAAGCAGATTATAAGTTACCAAAATGTGAAGTTAAAGTTGGATCACCCATTAATATGGTATACCATTATGTAGTTTCTTTTTAGATTACATTGGATGGTAAATTATTTATGACAAAAGAGTTAGAATAAATCAAGTATTGGAGGGATGAATATGAAAATTCATACTTTTTTTAGTAAGTCTAGGAGATAAACCACAAACAATATTGTATAACCCTATTTATTTGTTATTCATTGCTATTTATTTGTTTATACAAATTAAAAATTATTTTGTTCACAGTACAAAAAAAAAAAAACTGCCATTTATTAGTGAGCCATATTTTTGTTTTCTCTTCACCTAAATAAAATAGTTATCAAACAACCGATCTATCGAAGAGATTTTATCATCAAACAAGGCATTTTACATCCATAACCCCATAAAACACTAATACACAGGTGTTTGTTTATTAATTAAATTTCAGTATCCTGTTTGGTTAATAATCATACTAAACAATTGCATTCAGGTCTGCTGTAACTCAGGTATTTCTAGTTTCAATATTTATTCATTTAATATTTGAACATAGAATGCCGTACCTTTTCTAAATAAATTTGGAAAACTAATATTGTAATTTAATCCGGCTATGCAATAATTTAAACAGGACCTCAATCCAGTTAAATCAGCTAATATGACTCACCATCAACTTCTGGAAAAGTTTGTCTACACACACTCACATACACTCTTGTATAATTAACATTTGATTGCTTGGAAATAAATGTGGCATCAGCATGATTAGTTTATCTGTCCTAATTAAAATTACCATAGAATATTAACATAGACTAATCTATGATATTAACTACCTGTACAATGACTTACCATTACGATCTGACACGGCCGGGGACTAAACGTGTTTGTTTTAGAAAAAAAAAAAAAAATGCTCAACTTATAATATATTAGTTTGTATAGTTAAGACAAAACATGGTTCACAATTGTACACTATGAAATGACAAAACTAAAATTATAATGTATTGTTATCCGTAGGGTTTTAGTTTGGCAAATGTTTAGTTGAACTACAATTTTAACCTGTTTATGAAGACAATAATAAAATTGACCAAGATCATGTGCCAAGTTTTCAAGATGCTATACAGCTAGTCAAGTGATTCACATTGAATATTTAATTAAAACATAAAATGTTTTAACTGAGTAAAAGATGGCAATGGAAGTGTTTAATCTTGTATAAAATACATGATGCCAATTATTCTAAACGTAGTTGGTAACGTTTTCTTTTAATTGTGCAAATGATACATTTTACAAAGTAACCAATTTAACCCTTCTTAATCGAGGGTTTAGGTAAAGCTAATTTTAAACTTGGATGTAATTTTGTTAAACACAATCTACATTTTAGTGCATCCTTTTGGTAAATATTTGAAGGACGAAGGAATTTTTTATGTTATAATCTAGGGCTTACCTTATGATCCAATTAGTTTATTGTAAAGATCTAGGTTTTACGTCGAAACGTTATCGTCAGTCCTAGGCTAAGCTAAACTATTAGTTTTGTTGTACAGTCCTAAATATTAGTTTTAAAAGTATTACTGACGCCATCTATCCAGTTTAACTGGTCAAAGATGAAGGGAAGAAGTATGAAGTATGAAGTAAGTAAGTAAGAAGTTTTCATCTCTTAGTTGAGATTTTGTCAATTTGATAGAAAAAAAAAATACAAAATTGGATCGGAAGGTAAGCCTTAGATTATAACAATGTTTAATAACGATCCAGATTTGATATCTCTAAATGAAAAAAACCTTATATTTATGTTTAAGAATACATTCTAGACACTAAATTTCATATTACCTAACATTACCTGTAACCTAAATGATATCCTACCAAAGTTTACACATGAAGGAAGCTTAGCTAATTAACTCAATACAGTAACTTAGTTAACCTTAAGATACGGAAGTAATGTTCCTGGAATTGCCTAATAAATGCCAAAGTAACACATCTATGGGAGTCATTGCTTTCAATTATATATTTATAATTTTGGTTTTATTTTAACAACAACTCATCAAAAAACTCCTGAATGTAATCAGCGAATTTCACAGTAAAATTATAGAACTATTACATTTAATGCTAAAAATATCGAGAGACAAAATAAAGTGATCAAAATGACGAAGAACGTTCTCAATTCCACTGAATTTAATGGAAGATTGAAAGTGGCGTATCAGTCAGTGGCTTTGTGAAATGCGCAACTAATAACTCAGTACAAAATCACTCTACTCCTCTCTTAGTCTCACTCTAATATATACTCAATACAATAATGCCTTTAAACATAAGATAGTTCAAAATCTTTGTTATTTTAGTGAACAACACATACATTTGTGTTAACCTTTGTTTAATATACCATAAATAAAACTGAAGTCTTAGTCACGAGTATACTTTGTTCATAACATTTCCACTAACAGCTTTAAATGCGAATGCGATGCAATGCATATGTTACATTTCGCTCGTAATTTAAATATATTCATTATAGCTGCAAAGTTATTATACTATTCTCGCCAATTATGTCAGAGGTCAATTGTAAAAAAAGGGGCAAAAGAACTTAAGGTATCCATACAAACTTGTTAATAATTTTATTCAAATTAAAAAACAGCAAGGCTAGCGTTCTAAATAGAATATTTTCTGAGCAAATTAAACATCTTTTAAACTGATTTTAGGATTTAAAACTAAAAATGTTCCTTAGTACTTTTTTTGTATAATTAATGTGATACATTGAGTAAAGTCAAAATGACGTTGAATTCGATCGGTATAAAATATTCGTTTAGTGTAGTTATAACGCTTATTGCAGCTTGTTAGCTGTAAACAGCGATTTATAAGAAATTCTCGGGTCAAGAGACAAAATATTGTAGTTTGTAGTATTGTTTTTAATTAACACAAATACATTGTTTACATCAGTTATCAAATGTTTCACGAGAAGCACGAAATTCCGATGGATAATCCTTGTTAGGTAATGTTCTTTATTATTTGCGATTGTTTGTCAAAGAATATTTTCCTGTTCATTTTTTGCTCGCTGTTATATTTTCGTAGTCACAATAATATTGGATACCAATACTACATGAAATACAACAACTGGTTTGTGCAGAAGTACTTGTCACTGCAGACACCTTTGTTAATACCTTTTTGATTTAGAATACGAAACTTGATTAATCAAATTTAACACTCTGCTTTACAGCTTTAAGTTCACAATCCCATCTGAATTAATCCTCCATACTAGATTTTAGCCTATTAACTATTTCATTCGCTTGATGAATCGTATGATCTTAATGTATAAATCGTTCTTAGTTCGATACATTAACATTAGTTCTTTTTGCATGGTTGTTTTAATAATGCATCTTAACTATAAAACCCTACCCTCGTTTTATAAGGTTAATTACAAAACAATACATAAAATATGTCCAAATTATTACTCTGCACGTTATCATAATTCGAGACGAGAAACAAATCAAAATACTCATTCAAACTGAGATTGAAACAAGTTGTTTGAGACTCATTATCATTCAAAGCTGAGACTCGGCCTAAGTGAGCGTCTCGTCAGTCTGTCATTGAACTCAATAAACTCAGAATACTTCCTTGGCAACCCTGTTATTTGTCTACTGCTCTCAATATTATAAAACTAAAACGATAAAAATTATAAAACTTAGAAGTATATGAGTAGTTAGTTAATCTTTTCTTATAAATTGTTGTAGGCCGTTTAGAAATAAAACTAAAGGAACTGCTACTAATTCAAACTAGATTTCGTTTAGAATCTAGTTATAAAACCATTACATATTTTAAATTTGTGAATTTTTCTTGTAAACACGCAAAATTACCATACAACTATTAGGAAGTACCTAATAACATATGAACACTTCATTCTAACTTTTATAAACAGAACACCTATTATTTAAACGATTACATTTTATCAATACAACCAAAACCTGCTTAGATTTTGGCCGTATATACGGGAATAGTTTTGGTTTCTTCAAGAAAATAACCAAATATGCTTACGCCTTCATTGTGATGCAAACCTCAAAACCATTGGTGGAGATTTCCTATCTTAAAAACCATCAAACCCATCACAGGAATGTCCAGACAAAATTAGACAAAGGATTGTTCTTGTTTTAAGTAAACATTAAACAAGGGAATTAAAATTTTCATTAAACAAATAAAAAGTCCCATTATGTGCAACAATCTTAATTATTTAAATTATTATATCATTTATTACTATCAATTATTAATTATCAATTCCCATTATTATATTTTTGTATTTCACTTGCTAAAATAAATAGCAGTGGATGCATGCGCCTAAGATTAAGTAGTTAACCAGTTACAAGATAAGGATTCTTACATTCTTAACTTTAAAATATGTCAGTGTTTGAATAAAAACTAATACAAAATATTTACATGCTATAAAAGTCTAAAAACATTAGGAGACATTTACGATGGTGTGTTGTTCCATAACAATTTTACAGCTTCGTTAATGAAGCAACAATCATTTACTCTCCATTGTCATCTGTGAATAATGTCTACAGGTTGATCGGCTAACGGCGTATTGTGTCTGAACAATGGAATGTTTTGGCTGATCGTTGGATACAATACTGAGCTACGATACTGTGATATTGATAGGAAAACGATACAAGAATACATCAGAAAAAATAATGACTAGGTACTTTAACATAAATGTACTTACAATGAAAAATAATATTGTTGGGCATCTTTCAAAAAGGTATTCCTGATAACATTTTGGAATTATTTTAAAAATAATTAGGCGAATAACTTAAACTGAATGGTAAATAATTTAAACTGAATAAATTTACGCATCGATTAAAAATAACTATTAAAAGTAAGGATCTAGATTTTTACTACATAATTAAGAGATCATTTTTTGTTAGTCCTAGATATATAATGCTGCTGTGGACTAGCTATAGAATCATCATTAGTAACCTTTACCTAGAAACTCAAAGAGCATAGATTTGATAATGATTTATTGATTTTAATAAAGGGAGACCTCTATGTGCAGGGAACCCCCCTCTGAACTGTGTTGTGTTCTTCTTGAATACTGGGAGGGTGGCGACGTCCTGTAATCCAGCTACTAGAAGGTCACGAATTGTGGATATTTATAGGCATGCACTGTGGATACGATACTCCTAGGTGTTGATTAACGTCCACACTAGTGAGTACTACGACTATCCGCAGTACTATTCTGAAAATTATACCAATTAGTTAATACCAAAGCAAAAATGTGGTTCGGACTCCACTATAAACTGTACTGTAAGTCCCTTAGTACTGTATGGGCTATTAAGCCTGTGTCAGCTGTGTCTAAGGAATATGTTGGCCTTAGTCCAGAATATGCTAAAAAGACCAGAAATCGCGCCACTCATCCTACACTCATCTCCATTCATACTTGGCTTAAAATACCTACTTTGTATGGTCGCCATTTCATTGAAAAGTGTTTAAAAAAAGTATATATTTTCTGCATGCAAACCCAACCGTTAAATTGATATTCAAACCCTGTGTCGTGGAACTATCTCACACCCATTCCTGATTAGCGGGTTTTGAACCGAGGTTTCCAAGATTTATGTATCAGGCTATAATCGTCTAGACAAACCATGCCTCCATGTATAAAGATTAAGTGTTTATGGACATAAAGTACTGTAATATGTTCTGCCAGCTGACATAAATGTTACCGATTCATAAAATAAAAACCGGGAACGATCGCTCCAGCTGGCCGATTTATGTTCCATACTGTTAATATTAACGCACACATATGCACGTATTTGCAGATCTTTGTTACTAATCCATGGTTTTCTCTGTAGACGTGTATTATACAAAGTTCTATCCATCTATCTAGTATCTCCTCAAGTTCGGGTATTATTAAGCTTTTTTTGTAAAGTACACCTATTGTTGAGAGAAATGTCATGTTTTCAACCTACAGGATGACTATTTATAACACACACTACTTATTGGCAAGAATTAGACGTGGAGATTTGCATTTTTATACTTTTAAGTTAATAGGCCCTTACTTTATTTGTCCAGATTATAATAAATACCCCCGCCAGCAAACCTGCCGACTAAGCGAATTTCCATTCGTCTGAATTGATTTTCAATTAAATCTATTTAAATAACATTAGGTTTAATGAGTACCTAGGTTTGCTGATATAAGGAAACTAATCAAGTGTATTTTTTAGTAAAATATTAATACTTAGCTTAGTATAAAATAAATAAATTGGCCAAGTTTGATCAAAATATATCCATAAACAAGCAAACTACAACATTTTACAATATTCTCCATAAGAATAAGATGGGAATTTTAAATTTGCAACTTTTTGAATTTTCTCCATTACCAATAACAGTACAAAAACACTTTGATATACTAAATTATTTGTTTTTTAAGCTCTTTAAAAGGTCTAGAGAGAAATTGGGAAATTTTGTGTTTTGAGGGTCAAAAATGAGAAAAACCATTTTTTACCCCATAAAAGCCCCTATAAAACCCCGTTCCCATGGTCCGATCATGCTGGTTCGCGAACTCATTCAAGTTTATCCCGCCTTACACCTTTAAACCAAATTTCATCAAAATCGGACAAAAATTACTCAAGTTATCGCGTTCACGGACGTATATATATTAATCTTTATATTAATATATATATATATACATATATAAAAATTTGAACGAATAGTGTTTTTAGCCTCTGGGGACATCAAAATGAAAAAGTAAATCGGTCTCGGGCCTAGGTCTTACCGTGCCACCTACGGTAATAGTTACTTCCCTATAGAGAAATTCGCTAAAAGCTGGTAGTACTGAAAAAAATAGCCAACATTATTATTTTTGTACATACACTTTTCTCAAACGTTAAGCTTAAAAATTGTGAAACAAAATTTAAAATATTTTAACACAAACATGACTTTTTCGACTAAACAAGTAAAAAAGCTTCAAAATAACAGACTAAAATCAGATTGTTCAATTAGAGATATCTGCACGGCTTCCCATAATGTATTGTTGTTAACATGTTTTTTAAACATGTTAAGTATATAATATTTTGTAAGGATTTTTAACTTCATTTTAACAAATGAAAATCTATTGTTAGCGTAATAAAACTTTTTATACAAATTATACTACAAATTATATTTAATGAAAGCAGTAACTATTTTTCACGTTGTTCTAATCACAAAAATAAAACAATCAGTATAATGTTTTACATAAAAATACTAGGTTTAGAAATCAAATAAAGATAATCCATATTTCTAGAAGACAGACTTTACTTTAAAAGTTTTACAAAAGTTCGGAAATAATGGCCCAGCGTGATTCTACAAGATTTATAAAACCAACCTTTCGTAAAACTACCTTAAAATATAATGTAATACTTGTATTATTGTAGACATTTTGCATAAATGTCAATTTACATAAATAATAATTCATCATGTGAGTCTTATCATTTTGTATTATTAGATTTTATTTTTCATATTGTTATAGTCCAGGAACTTGATTTTGAAATGCTCTATTAAGGAGAGAAAATGTAATAGACAATTTCAACTGTATAGATGTTTTGTTCAAATATTATTACTTTCCTATAAATAATATTCCAATTTAATCTCTTTAAGGTAATTGTATAGTATATTATTCAGTATACATTGAAAACTAGTTTTTAGCTCTATTACAAATTTCAATAAAGTTTTCAATGCGTAATTTTTGCTCGAGACCCATCGTTTCAAAAGGATTTTCAGTGATTACAAATACTAAGAAAAGTTTTTTTTCCTACAGTTACCTAACAATGTACATGTTCTGTCACTGATTTGAGAAAGCAAAGTGGCCAATTCGCTCATCAGTGAGACAATGTTAACATTGTCTCACTCTAATTACTTTGTCTCACTCCAGATTTGCAACGTGAAGGCACGAAATAGTGAGCGCGTAACATGCAGGCAACGTCGTATGCGCGCGAAATACGTTGGCAGCACTGGCTGTAAATCAGCTGGTCAGCTGTTGTACTGTTGTATTTGTCACTTCACATTAAATGTTATATTAAAAGTTCACTTCTGTGTAAAAATAGGTTATGTTTCTTCACCAATTTATTTGTTTTATGGTAACTGTAGGAAATGTATAATGTGCAAATCGAGTTCAAAGTACAATTGCCTCACTCGAGAAACCATTCCTCACTCGCCTACGGCTCGTGAGTAAGGATTTCTCTCTAGTGAGTCAATTGCTCACTTTTCTCACTAGTTGCACAAATAACTATTGTACTACAATGTAATTGATTTCTCATGCTTGTTAGAACCCCTTCAATATCTTTTGGAATAATACTATGACAAGCCTTAATCCAAATTTATACAAAAAGGTATGCAGTAACATCTTATAGTATCTGTAGTATGCTGTCTTAAGAATACTTTTCCAGTATGCAAAATACATTTCTCACTGTGAGTTTTGCAAGTTTCCTAATAAAACTTAACATAACACTTTTTCCTTACTTAATGTTTTCTATGCATTCATTTCGAACAAAAACTTGATTATTGTTTAAATTGGTCAAGCATGAAACTTAAATTCCAATTAAGATAGTTAATTATATGATTTTGTAACGAGCTAAAGTAATCTAGTTACTAACTTGAGTGGTATTTTGTAAATGAATACTTAATGATTTATAAAGCGAGTTAATTCATTATTGGCATAATGCCATCACAGAAAGTCATATTATTAGGTTTAATAACTATACACAATTAAATTAGCGAATACACATGAAACCCAGTTTGTTTTAAAGCAACTATAATAGAACAAGGAAAATACCTGTATGGCCAGTTTTGAGAGACTATTATTGGCACGAAGTCCAATAACTGAGCTCAATAGTGAATAGAAAATCATGTACCAGACACAGCTGTTTTCCTCATACCCTTTAACACACACACATATATATATATATATATATATATATAGGGTCTATATATTTTTGCCTCAAAATAAAGTAAATGGAAATAGAAAGCCAATATTTTTAATTTACAGCATTATTAACACGTGGTATTTGTTTGAATAAAGGAATGTCCAATAAATTTTTACGTACATTTTTACTATTATAATTTTTTAACATTTCCAATCTTGTGCTTTACAAACTTAGTTTATATCAATTTTTAGTTAAATTTTCTTGTTGGTAAATGAACTCAAAAAGAAATTTTTAGATCTTATATCACATATTACGAAGCAACGCAGTTTTGCTAGCTTCTGATACGAGCAGTAAACCATTCTTATAACAAATACGTACCCAGATGTTATTTTGTTTTATAAAATAATATACTACCACAAATATTGTGGATTATATTTGTAACTTTTATCAACCTTAATGGTAAAACTTTTAAAATTACGCCAAAATCAGTTCAAATCCAAATACCCAGTCATGAAGATTCAATTCTGGAATACCAAATGTTCTTTAATTAAATAAGATAAGTAATATTGGTTAACCAACGTCACTCTGTGAAAAACGATCCAGTAAATTGCTTTTAGGAGAAACATCTGAGACGGGAAACTACAAGAGATTCAGTTCTTTCAATTAGTCGTTTAGTGCTTGTATACTGCTAGCTTTGCCTTACTCTAAAACACGGGTTACTCTCCTACTTGTATATTATTCTTACAGGATTATATTTTATAACTTTCCTGTGCAAACAATTGGCTTTTGGAGATACCCTGTAGGAGTTTACAGCTGTTAAGAGTCTTAAAAACTCATTATTTAACATGCGTAAGAGAAATTTACGGAGGAATGTAGCTGTATGTTCGGAATTCACTAATAATTTAGTAATCTTAAAATAGCGAAAATATACCCAGAATAAGTAGTTGATATTTTCATTAATAAAAAAAAACTGTGATCAATATGTTTAGGAATAAATAAGTTTATTTAAAGTGTCTAATTATAAAAATTTTTCTTATATAATTCACAGATTTGATTAAATAAACTTACTTTTAGATTTGCTATTTAATATCTCTTACATTTATTTTAGTAGTTGACTTGTTTTATCCTAAATTGCCCAAGAGTATCATATTCTATTGAGCGTTGTTAATATTATTAAATATAAGTTATAAATTAATATTACCATAAACATGTTTGTGTATCATGATGAATTTCAGTCATTGTATTATCTGCTTAGTACAAATGTATTCGTGTTATCCTAAATGAAAATTGAACAAGGAAAAATGGGAGCAGATAAAATGTACCACATGTTAACATCGTTGGACTGTTTTATAACCTTAATGGATCCATTGTAAGTGTCCACAGATCGTTTATGAAAGACATTTTCATAAAATGGACGGACGAAATCGGGAATCATCACCAGATGTGTTTTATATGCTTGGTCAGCGGAACTTACTGGTTTGCGTTTCTGTACTTCATACAACTGAAAACGTATCTCGTGCGCCATTAAAGTAGGAATAAAGCTTACACTGAAGGTTTTTTAAAACATTAAATATTTAATGACGTTAATTAGGCCTATTATTAATTACATAGTGAAATCTTGTCAACAACGCTTAACATGTGCTCGCGGTGGTAGCAACTATGATATTTAATTAAGAAAATCACTAAAGCTGAATTAACGTTTTAACGGTGATTTTTACAGCATTGGAGGTTTGTATAATTTTGTTTAGAATTAAAAGGACCATAATATACTAGAGTGTAGTCAAAGTTGTTATTCCATTTTTTATGGAAAACCTCCATTAAAATTATTATTTAAAAACTAAAAATACACCTGTAGATACCATGAATAAGTACCCACATACCAAATTTCATAAAAATCAGACCACAGGTCCATTCTGTAGCTCTGTACACATCCACACACATACATGAAGGCATTACTTCAAAAACTATTGTTTTGCATCTACGGGACCCAAAACGTTTATTTCCACAAATATAAGGTACATACCTTTACGTCAAAAGTTAAAATGTTGTTGTTGATAAACTCACAACATGTTTCACCTATTCAGGCATCGTCAGGTGATTTCCTACCAAGAATGTTTGGTCTTCATCTATGATAGAATCGTCAAAAAAACATTCAAACAAATACACAAACATAGGCGCTGAATAGGCGAAACATGTTGTGAGTTTATCCACAATAGCATTTGAACTGTTGACGTAAAGGTATGTACCTTATATTTGTCTAATGAAACAGTTCAGGGGCTACACCATGAAGTATATTTCCACCCAAACTCGAATATTTTGGAAAACAAATACCTAATCCGTAAAATATGTATAGGGCGGAGGAAGTAAAAGTAATTAAAATTTTATTAAAAATGGATTGTATAGAATCTTTATGCACCATTCCAAAGGTTATTAGTTGAAGAAGCTTTCAATAATAGTTAAACATCTTTACAGTCCAGTGTACCATAGTAAAAGCTATTGGATTTTTATAAAAAATCACCAATTCAAACTATTATAAGCAGAACAAGAGCTCATGCACATGTTTTACCTCAATGACTCTGTACTATTCTTATTGGAAATCTAAGGAGGATTTTGAAAATTAAAATAAATTCTAAATAACATTTTTTTGTGCACTTATTAGTAGTTTAACACATAAAATTTTTTAACACTAACTGTGTTTTACCCTGTATTTTAATAATGGGGATTTTCTCTCCGAACATTTCCAGAATTAGTTGATCTATTATTACGTTTATAAACATAATTTGATTTAATTGTCATATGCTACAATAGGAAGACGCACAATTAAAAATATCAAAAAATTATCAAAATTAAGTTTTAGTTTTGCAAAGTCTTTATAATTTATTTATTTTAGACCACAGTAGTCCGTAGGCTTGACATATATCAATAGATAACTTGTTTCTACAGTCCGTTGGTTGAGGTAATGTCTCGTATGATTTCTAGTTATCAGGGTTTTGCAGCACTTACTATTTATAAAACATTAACCTTGTCAAATAAAATTGCTAGTTACGATAGTTAAAATATTTGTAACAAATACGGATCGAAACTCTAATTGGAGTATCTACTTCTCCATTTACAGAAAATGGCTGTTATAAATAATTTGTACAAAATATATAAATTAACATTTACTCAATAAAAAAATATAAAATAAAACGGTAAATAACAATTTAAATTTAGTTTTTTTTAAGATTCCAGGTGGCCAGAAACCTATGTGACAAAGAAGTTAACTTTTACAATAAATATTAGTTTGAAACTTTTAAAGACTCTTCTAGACTGGGTGAAATGAAATTTATAGCTTGAGGCATTAAACTTCACTGCAATGACTGTTCGTTAATTAGAATGAAAAAAAAATGATTCAAGTTTCACTGTCAAACAAAGTTACAGTAAATCTGCTAAAAAGGTCTTTTAATATTTAGTTTGAACAGAATATAGGTAAAGCAATGCAGTAAATATAGGTAACGTAATATAGGTATCGTAATGCTGAATAAAGAAGTATTTGTTCATGTGAATTAATTAATAAATCCACTAAAGTTATTAATTTAAGTTATCCCATATTTTGAGGAGAAATGAGGGAGGCTTGTTGATGAAGGTAGTGAGGAGAAATTCGAGGGGAAGGAGACCAGTAGAATGGCCACACACATATATATTTCATACCAGGTGGTGGGACCAAGTCCGGAAAGATTTGGAAAAAATGAGACTAGCAGGGGAAGATTCGGAGGACCGAGAGAACTGGCGACAACGTGTTGGCGAGGACAAGTACCAGCTTGGGAACAAGTGGCCATGACAGTAAGTAAGTAATTTAATTTATACCTATTGGTGGTAATGATAGGGTATGATTTAGATTATTATAATTAATTATTATTCTCTCAGTGGGATTTTTTTTCGTAGTTTTTATTTCAATATTTGAACTCTATCTTCTTAGGTTAAGCTTGAAGATAACAGTTTACATCAAGCTAAGCCTTCCAGCAACACTTACAACTCCTGTGATGTCGTTAGTGACTTAAGCGCACTCCAGGTGACATTCTAGGTCAAATTGTTCCCGGGACACACAGTTAAATATTATTTTAACTTTCAATAGGCCTACAGTTACAATAAAGTAAAATGTATATAGTTATTTAACCCTTATAGAAGGACAATTTTAATTGCTTAAACTTTATTAGAGGTGGAAGTTTTTATTAATGTTTACATCTATTTTTATATATCAAAAATTGCTTCTGACTCTTGTAATGGCTTTTCTGGAGTTACGCAAACATAAGCGTTATAAATAAAATATTAATTTAAATTATAATTCTGTTTGAGTTATGGCTTGGACTTGATAAAGTGACATTTGATGCTTAAGTCTTTCAATATTGCATTTTTTCCTTCGTTAACATAACTTACCCAATACTATCAAACTTAATTTCAAATAAATATCCTCATCGTTTAAACACTTACGAATGTGTATCCGTTTTAAATACATATATCATGCTCACGAGAACATGTGGTAGTAATCTCGTCCAAAAGCCTTGATGTTCTTCTTGCCACATCCATTTCAAACCAAACTATTTACAAAATAACTGCTGTAGTCTCCTCACGGTGGTTCACCCGATATAATGACCACTTTATTTTCATGCCGTAACTTTTGTGACGCTCAGCTTCAGGCAATAACTCACAGTTACGATCGTCGTTTCATGTGTGGCGGCACATGAATTGAACGCTATATTTGACGTTGTGTATGCTTTGAATTTCTATAACTCCTTTATGGCTTTTAGTATTTGAAAGTAAAATACTTTGCTTCAGATGACAAGGTTAATATTAAAATTAATCTCTGTAGTCCACAAATTTTCTTTCGTTACATTAATAAGTGAAAATTTCATAACGACTTATCACTTCGTAAAGAATGTGTTATAGGGGAAACCCAAAAATATCAGGATTTGAAATTTATATCTTTGTTTCACACATATTCTTTCTGTCCATTACTGAGACATTGTTATAACACATGATTGGTATTCTCCTTTTTTTTATTTCTGTTGCAATTCTATTAAAACGACTTGCTTTTCATTCTAATGGTTAAAATAACTGTACTACTATTTTATGAGTAGCAACCCAATCAATACATGCAAATCAGAAAACACCCATTAATCTTTTTTTATTTGTCAACTATTTGCTGTAATTTCCAACTACTTTTCAATTGAGGCTATCTGTACCTTTCAGAGGTGGGGAACAAGGTCAAACCAAATCAAATCAAAATAAAGTTTATTTCCAACAAATAGTAATACAATAGAAATTACAATACAATAGAACATCCACTTCCAGTGAACAAAAATACAAAGACACTTACTTACTAATGCACAAGAGTTAAAAATATACTTGTAAACTAGAAATGGTTCACAGAAAGCAATGTTCAATATAAAACATTGGGAAATAAGCCTATATGGGCTGGAAGCCTGTACGTAAGCTCAGTCGCTATCAGTGAATTATTTCGTATTGGAAGACAAAAATATGAATGTTAAGTGAAGTCAAGGTCTCTTGCTAATTACTTAATGAACGAAACCGCCCATACAAATATAATAAATTAAATATTGCTTAAAAAAAACACACTCTTAACAGAAGAAAATTAAGCAGGACTTTATAAAACATCGTAATATCGGTAATGGTTTAAACAAAACCATAAAATTTCGACATTAAGTTAAGAATGTAGAACATTTAAGCGGTAAACATCCATATGAAGGAATGACAGAATCCTCTGAATAACTAGCATTCCCTTTCTCAGAACTTGTGTCCTACATTCCTCTTTTATCCAAACAAAAAATGTAAGCAAATTTATATTTAAAATAATGCTTCAGCAGAAACGTTAGTTTATTATTGTAGTGCATGGTTAAGCTATGTTCTTTTCCTAAACAAAACCTGGCAACAATAGGTTAATATAAATAGGAGGAATCCTGAAGAATCCAAAATCAACGCCAATACTCAATTTTGAAAGTTATTAGAGAAGTACCAAAAATCAATAACCCCCAAATAACCAATAACATCTGGGTTCCTTGATACCTCATGAAAACTGCAAAATTTTTTTTATGTCAAATTGGTTTATTTTATGTATGTATACTAATAAAAATAAGGTACTACCAAAGGTAAAAGCATGGTGGTTAATAAGAAACGCCAACTGAAAATTGTTCTTAGTCTACATACATCTTATCCAAAGGACGGGATCTTAATTTTGTATATTCGCTAATGTAATCTTTGTTGAATAATATACAGAATATATATACAACATATATAATAAAAAATTTAAAATGTATGATATTATATAAAATGTATATAATATATATTTATACAGGAAGATCAACTCAAGGAGGCCACGATTGGGATATCGGAAACGGTAAGAATTAGAGAAAACTTTAAATGGGGAACATTCCTTTATTTTTTGTGGCAGTTAAAAATATAATTTTATTTTTTGAAATTCAGCCGCCATTTTCCAAAATGGCGGCCAACTTTGAAGTTTCTTATAGAACACCCTATATTTTGTCATGTTTTCGGATAGAACAGGCAATTTAAAAACTTTTTTACTCTTGACATTTTTTCGTATATTTTGGAAAACTGTGGAAAACAAGTGGAAAACTGTGTATTTTATGGTCCTTTTGGAATGTGGATGCAATATTAAGACTTCTTTGACTTATTTACTCTTCGCATTTTCGCTATAAACCTACTTGTTTAGGAGCTAAATGATGTAAAATGTACATCGGAAGTCATTTTTCCATAGGCTGTAACTCCTAAACAAGTAGGTTTATCGAAAAAACGTCAGGAATAAAAAAGTTTTAAAATTGCCTGTTCTATCCGAAAACATGATAAAATATAGGGTGTTCCGTAAGAAATTTCAAAGTTGGCCGCCATTTTGGAAAATGGAGGCTGAATTTCGAAAAGATAAAATCACATTTTTAACTGCCACAAAAAATAAAGGAATGTCCCCCTTTTAAAGTTTTCTCTAATTCTTACCGTTTCCGATATCCCAATGGTGGCCTCCTAGAGTTGATCACCCTGTATACATATGCATTCCAAATAATGTCAAGTTGTTATGATCATTAGGAAAAATGATGCGGTGCGTGTTTTAATGAAGAGGATTTTGGTTATGGTTATATTTCTGAGTAATGTTCATTCAGCTTACTGTAATAACTTGTAGATGGTTAACATACCACCTCAGATATGTAATTAGACTATTCCTAGCATAGCTTTGCAATTTCAAAAGTATCCGACACTTGAAAGAAAAATTCTTATAATCCATGAATATGTAATATCATATCCAATTACTGAGTTATGAGAAAAGTAAGTTTAGACAAAGAAGAACAGTATCATTTTACATGGGAAAAAGATATAAGAGATTATTTGTAGTGAAATCAAATACAAATGATGGCAATAGTATAAGATGTTTCATATTCCCAAAATGTAAAATTAACCCAAGATGGAATGTATATACAAATTAATGCGTGCATCGCAAGTGTTCGAGTTTGGAGAATGTATTTTTAACGAGAACTGGAAAGTTTTGCCCTTAGCTGAATCGCAAACTTGTTTTTAAGTTTGCCTCTTATGCAACACAGACAAATATTTCCTTTGATTGTACTTTAGGAGGAAAAGTTGTATTTCTTTTGAGACAAAATATTGGCATAATATACGCTGCGTGACATGGCGTATGTAGGCTACTTAGGGAATTAAAAATGCTAAATAAAAGTGTATAGACGTTTTCTCATAGAATCAGCCGTTTTTGACCAAAAAAGACCAAGTTAAAAGATCGGTTGAAAAAGTTCAAAGATAAAAATGTTTATGTAAAAAATACAAAATGGCGGATATCTGGTTAACGATGAGATTTAGGAAGAAATGTTAGCCTATAGGGGCTTTTCTCTTTATTTTGATTTAAGGAATCACTTTGTAAAATATGTCCCCACCTTTTTTGAACACCCTGTATAAGTTCTATGGACATGTATTCTAAGGCTGCAAATATAAATTTCAAAAATTTTTATGTTAATTTTTGAAGATATATCGTAATTATAAAATACAAATCTCAGGCTTGAACATAGAAAGATTTATTTAGTTCATTGCATTTTACTTATTTTTCGTATTTATTGAAGTCTAGTATCGTCTCTACAGTGCTTGTAGGGCAATAACCGTATTTTTAAGCGATAAAGGATCTCTTTGAGAAAGGTCCATAAAGAAAGGGAGAATGATAACAATATCAAACTGAGTTCACTCTAACTACATTGAACGACATAAGTTAGTATTTCACTGTATTATTATTTTAAAAGTATCGTGCTTTATTTAAATTTTCACGTACATACAATTTTCTTAGTTATACACTTTGACCAAAATTAAAAATAATAGTATTGCAACCCACGGTATTATGTCGAGTTATTTTCTAAGTATAACATTTATTTGCTATGCTAGTAAATAAATTACAGTATGAGCAACTTGATTTGATTATTGCCAATGAGTGTGAAGTTAAGAATGAATGATATAATACAATTTATTTAATGTAAATACCATGGGTATCCTAGTTTTTTTTCCGAAACTGCATTCTTAATTACAGCCTTTCACTGGGATGCACCGGGACTGCGCCACTACTAACCTAGGTATACGAGAATGGGCCTCTGATTTGGAATGTAGAAAAATTACAAACTTTTGCTCGGCGGGAGATGAACTTCTTTCCTTGTATGATATTGCAACAGTTATACTCACCGAGTTATAAGTTATAAGTTCCATAGATCTATACATTTCAATATATATTTACCTTTTAACCTGAGAACGAGATTCGGGTTGAACCCCAAAACGTGGAGAAATCTTTTTCTTAATAATGATGCATGCTTTCTGAAATAATCTCTTAAATAACATGCTCCAAAGTACCCCCCCCCCCCCCTCCTAACTTGGGTACTCAAATGACATAAAATCTTAAAGAAAATAATCATATAAGGAAAAAAAACCTCAACATTTTTAATAAAAAGAATTGATAAACTAGAAAAAGTCTTAAACTTTACAAAAAAACACCACTTTTAACTCTCAAAACCTCTACGTTGTAGACGATTAAGGATATAAATATTATGGTCAAAGGACCTACCATACACAGTACGGTATAGCTTTATTTTAAGTAATACCATTGACTATTATAGTATATAGTATAGTAAACTAGATAGTCAAAGGTAATACTAAAGGTTGTGTAAGAAGTTGTCTTGACTATAATAGAAAGTCAAGTAACTATGGCTAAAAAATATATTGTACTGTATTGCCAAAGATTAAGTTATCCAAAACGGTGGATATTTGGCAGCATTTACACTCTTATAAATGATTCAAGAGTGAAATTGTAGAAGGCGGTGAATATTTTACAATATTACCTAACACTATTGTGCACACTTTCTATTTTGAATAATACTTGCAAATGGACAAATAGACAATTTACACCAATTGAGAAACTATTTATTAATAATCAAGTAGTTTTTGCAAACATTTGTAATCACAAATGACTAATTTATTTAAATTAACACTTTTTATGTTTCATATCTACTCTAGCTACAAAGTAATACTATTTAAAATCATAAATTTAAATATAACAGTATTTAGGCTGTATTTATTTTGTGTAGTGGTAATGCAAAACATATTTTCAAGAAAGAAAAGCACAACAAACATCGTAAGTCAATGTCAAAACAAGAAAACACAACTTGGCTATAGAGTCAGTGAGGTGTTAAATTGTGTTTGTCCAACGTTGAAGAATATTTTGCTTGTATTACGTTTATTTTTTCTTAAGAATTTTAATTTTTAAAGCATTCTCAATATTAATATAATATGTACAACAAAGAAAAGTAATTTGTGGAGACAAAAGTGTTTGTATTTCCCACCATAACAGATTATTGTTAAGTTATAATTGCAGGAATACCTTTAATATACTATTAAGTAATCATGTAATCTACTAAATAATCCTATATTAAAACAAATGCTTACCGTATCAAAATTAAATATTTTGCGGGAATTCGAATATTTATGCAAATAAAAAACTATATCTGTTAAAGTAAATAGAAATTCCTATCGTCAAATACTGAACAGCCTATCTGTATTCAACTTCAAAAACATTCGATACGGTATTGTTACCCGTAATACTGTGCAAAGATAATTTTTATACCTAGGACTCCGGGTTTGGTATCGATGCAGTCAAAGTGCTGAGGTTAAGAGTCCTTGGAGCCTAGACGTTTTAACTCATAAAAAAAAATAAAAAAACTATAAAGAAAATTTCCAATCCCGTAATTAACTAGATATTTAAATTACAATCACTCTGGTATTTGAAAACATATTTGGAGATGTAAATTTAAAATAAAAATTTCACCAATATTTTCAGAATTTTTAATTTCATGAGGCCTTTCGCCTAATGAATAATAATAATAGTTTTGTGATATGTCTGATGATGCCAGCATAGCTGGCGAAAGGTCTCATGAAATTAAAAATTCTGAAAATATTGGTGAAGTTTTTATTTTAAATTTAAATTCATTCCAATATTACCAGTTCTCTTAAAGATAATTAGAGATGGTAAATAACTTTTCAGCAGCTGTTAGAAATGATCGAAATTAACATTGCTCTTCTGGTGGGCAAATCCAATATTGCCGTTAGCTTCCATGGACTCCCTTGGAGAACAATTCAAAACTGCAAATAACATTTCCAATCCCGCAGTTTACTAAATATTTAAATTATAATCACTTTGGTGTTTGGAAAAATATCTTCGGACGATAAATAACCCTTCGGCAGCTGTTTGAAATTAACCAAGATGGCCGCTAGCCTCCAAGGATTAAGGGAACTTAGTAAACTGAGTAAATATTGATAGAAAATAAATAATACATGTTCATATCTAATTTCTTTAAGCTTCTAAAACGATACATGTTTTAAACTTTAAAATAACGTACTTTCGTAATGAAATTACATCTTGAAAGTGAAGTAGGGGTTTAAGCTTTAGAAATACTCTTCAAATATGTATATAGGTTCTCTAATCAGGGGTTGTTAAGGTAATTTCTAAAGACTAACGAAATAGTTGAATTTTTCATTCCTCGTTTTGTTCCAGAGCAAATGTAAATCTACTTACATAACATAAACTATATTACTGTTTATACCAAATAATGTCAAGTTGTTTTGATCATTAGAAACCATGACGCAGCACGTGTTTTAATTAAGAGGATTTTGGTTATGGTTATATTTCTGAGTAATGTTTAATCGGCTTACTTTAATATCAACAAGAAGGTAAACAAACCTCTTCAAAAGGTATTTACTTCCACGAGAAAATCAATTAGTAAACTACTTATTATTTATCCTCTTAGTATGTTTAAAAGGTTGAATATATCAAGTCAATAATGAAATACGATCGTTCTAAATCTTCATATAATAACGGATTGTGGATATTTATAGGCATGCACTGTGGATGGGATACTCCCTGGTGTGGATTAACGTCCGCACTAGTGAGTACTACTACTATCCGCACTACTATCCTGATAATTAGACCAATTCGTATATACCAAGGAAAAAATGTGGTTCGGATTCCACTATAAACTGTAGGTCCCTTAGTTGCCATTAGCTGTTTGGGCTATTAATTAACAGCTGTGTCTAAGGAATGTCGGCCTTAGTCACTAACAAGACTACAAGATCGCGCCACTCATCCTACACTCATCTCCATTCATACTTGGCTTAAAATACCTACATAGTATGGTCGCCATTTCATAAGAAAGTATAAAAGTATAAAGTATAAAGTCTACAAACAAAAGTGGATTTTGACAACTCGGCCCTGAGGCAAATTCTTTTTTACTGTAAAGAAACCAAACAAAATAGGAGTTGACGTGATAAACATAAACTTATTCAATAATCTTAACCTGACTATAAGCTATAATTTTTATTTAGTAAAAAAATTGTTATCGCAGTCGAAGTATTAGTAATACATGATTTATATTTCAATACTTCAAATGCAATCAGATTGAAATAATCTTTTAAGTACTCTTATAGGTTTTAGTCATTTTTAAGAGTTTTGGTGTTTTTTTTCATTACATAGCGTAGTTTTGGTCCTCTGAACCCCAAAAAAATGGTTTTTCGAAGGGGTGTCTAAGTGTGTGTATGCGTAGAGAGATGCACATGTGGTCTGAGTTTGATCAAATTTGGTTTGTTGGTACTAAATCATGGTACATCAAAGTATATGTTTTAGTTTTTTAGACATTTGAATTTTTAAGTTAATATTACAAAAAAACCCATAAATTTATAGGAAATATAGGATTTTTACAAACACGGTCCGAACAATGTTTATTTAAGTTTAGTATTTTACGGCCCTTTAAGTAAACAAATTGTAAAACCCCTAACACAAGTAACTGCGACTTGATTTCCCCCATATAATATCATACATCGCTTGCTGACGAGTGCTGTTGGCAAGCTAATGGTGGAAAGCATTTGTCAGATTGCTGATACCGTTTATTTTGTTAGATAATTGTTTTTCTCTTAAAAAATACACATAGAGAATTTAAGATGCCTCATTAGTTACACAAAATTAAATATACATATTGTTATGTAGTATCATCTAAATCTAAACAAACAATCATTGTTGTAAAACTATTAAAAAACAACCAAGCTTGTACAACTTACATAAATATTCACTCAGGAATACTTCCAAACCATTCGACAAAGAAACAAAATCCACCTACACTAAAAATACTGTAACAACGAAACTGCTAAACTATAAAGAGAAAGAAAGAGAGTTCTGGTACAAAGGACACAGTTGTAGGACCGCGGCTTTTAAGCCCTTCGCTTTGTCATAAAGCTGCAATAACCGTTTGTATCCGGTAAGCTTTTGGTCATGTAAGGATGATAACTGGAAGTGTATTGTTCTCAGTTTAACTTTACATATTTCGCTACAAACCTCACGCGGGAGTTTACCAAGTATAAGGTTTTCTTTTATTTCACATAATAACTCTACATTAATTGATAAAAAAAACACAAGTTCGATGTGGTTTTGTTTTGATACCCTCCCATGAAAACTATTTTACGCCACACTACATTATTCTGACGAATTTCCCACACAAGGATTTAGTCTAGAAATCAGCTGTTTGCCGCCAGCTTATTCAAATGGGGTTTCATTGCGTACTACTGTACTGTAATGAGTTTTACCGGACACCAATCAGCTGATTATAGCCTACTGTATTTAGGTGGCAGTGAGTGGTTATAAACAAAAACATAGCCTCTCTTAGAGGTTATGACTAGTGATTTTTAGTCCTTTATTTGGTGGAAATACATAAAGATTTGTACGGATTTAGTAGTATGGCGTAAACTATCGTACGTAACTCGTCCAAAATGTGTGTACCGGACTCGTATGGTAATCCCCTACTCGACTTCGTCTCGCACGGGAACGACCACACTCGTCCGGTAAAGACTTATTTTCAGGACTAGTAACGTAATATAATATGATTATCAATTATGAAGGTATTTGAAAAACCTGTTCCATATCAACATATTTGATAGCACATTCCTTATCTAAGAGTCAAACATCATGTTGCTTTTAAGACTAAATCCTTATAGTATTCATGTTAGTTTTGAGTAGCATTTCATCTGATTTACACGGTTGGCTACACCTAAACCCATTATTTAAAATGTGAATTACAATGATAATTAAGTATATATATCGTATTTTACACCACAACTCATTTTTAACTGCAGACGGCTAAGACTATCTGAACAGCGTCTAAAAATCCTAGTTTTCATTTTCGTTTTTAATATATTGAAGTATATATCACATATATACGAAACAACTGCAGTCTTAGGTAATTAAATGTAAATCTGCAATATAGTCTAACATAAAATTATTAGGATACTTATACAACTGCTTAATACTAAGCCTCGTAGCACAACGAGTTGTATTTTCATATGTTCAAACGTTGTTAGTAATATTCAGATGTCAAGACTTCAACATAAATGACATAGCTAACAAAAACTAAGAAAACTAATATGATGATTACCACATACCTTCACGATAGAAGTAACTCTTCTATATACAACATAAATTGTGCAAGATTATCTATGAATACACTCTAATGATCTCAAATCCTGAGAATACTTACTTCTGAACGCTGAAAATGTTGCATAATAAAGTTGGTTTTGCTATAAAGTGGAATTGAAGCTCAAGTATATAACAACCGTAGCAACGTAAGGACTTTCTAAGCCGATTGCATGGGTAGTAGCTCCAAGAGTTAATGGCTCGGAATAAACTCATACTTGCAGTGTGCGAAACCGTTAAAACGGAAAGGATTAATATTACTTTATATTTTGGACTTAATACAATTTTTATTTTTTAAATTTAGTTTTCAAATAATTATCAGCATGATTGTGGAGCACGAAATGTATACAAAAAATTTCTATAAACTTACAAGTTTACTTATTAGAACCCCAGTTAGCCGAAATAAAGGGGGAGAACCGTTTCGGATAACCAATTTTTCAATTAACCCATCGTATGCAAAGAATAGCCAATGTATCACCACAGTGTGTAGGATAAATGAATTTAAGAGAATTTCTATATAACTCAGTGTTTTATTTCAGCTACAAAAAATGTTGCAACGGGATTGAAAATACTTTAAACCAGACAACTGAAGTTATTAAAGCATTTTAGAGCCCTGTCTCATTTTATAGAACCATTTTGGTTAACCCGGGTTTCGGTTAACCCGAATTTGGTTAACAGGGGTTCTAGTTTTCAAATAAAAAACACAATGTAGGTACAGACCTACATTTACATGAGGTTATATTTTCTTTTAAGGCGGGTTAAAATGTATCTCTTATACATGTATAGATGCAGATTATTGCATGAATGTAAATTATTTACTTCGTTTAAATCATACTAGTGTACATGTTGCTCGAAATCGAGCATTTGCAAAGAAGTACAGGAGTTATTTATAAACAAATAACTTGTTTAAAAACTAATAACAGTCATAATTTCTGATGATTTTAAAAGAGTCGACTAAAAGATTATTAACTAATGGAAATACTCACAATTTACATAACAGTCCTATTCAAGTTTAAAGGGTTAATTCCTAACTATCAAACTGCCCATGGACGGGAAAAGGTAAGCTTACAATTTAAGTCAACGTAAAAAGGCTCTCAGCTTTGTAATGTACTGTGCCTAAGTTATTTAGCCAATTTGTAGACAATAAGGTGTAGGCTACTTTAAACTCTACAGAACAGAGTTAGGCAAAAACTGGCAGAACTCTGAAATGGTGTTATTTATCATAGGCATACTCATATGCCGACTCCTTAAAATAAAAATTCAATAATTAATAACTTATATAATTAAACACAACCCAACATCCAAAACTATACACATTTATAATACACCATAGATACATTTACGCATAGACTGTTTACAATTAACGTATGTTCTTCTTCTCACTTTTAATTTTTGCTTCACAACGGGAAAATCTGTTTCATAATCATTGAAATAGATTTATGATAAATAATCTATCATCAATTTTAATATTAAATAAACCTGCCACATAGTTGTTTTATTTTTTGATCAGCTGTCTGAAATTGTGAAATAGGCATTTGACAGCTACGAAACTTTAAAGGGCCCCAGGGCCTCACTCTCTAACTATTTACATAAAAAGAAAGTTTCTTGCACAACTTCACGTTATGCTCTTTCCAATGACACCAAAAACATGTCAATCGGTTCAGTAGTTCCGGAGAAGTAATTGTCACAAAAATCCTGCTTGCGTATTAAATAAGTATAGATTATTAGAATTCTTGTTTCAGGAATAAAGATTGTTCAACAACCAAACATACAAACAAAATAAATATACAGGCATGTAAATAATCAGCAGTCGCTTAGAATCAACAGTTAAAATCCAAATTAAAAAAAGATATTTTTAATGCGTTTAATACATGTAAGCAGAATTTTTACTCCAATACATTAAAATATTGATAAAATAGTTTGATTCTAAATTTAACGAATTGTACTACAAGAATAATTATTGGAAACAATCTATAAAAGTACCATTGTTGTTAACGTTTGTGAAAACAACAGAATAAAAATGAAACCCATTACAACTGTATGATATCAATCATTTACCTTAACACGGCCTAAGGCTTAGCCTAAACAAACTGTTATTGCTGTTTTATGACAAAGGAGAGCTTAAGAGAGGCATTACAACTGGGGTTGCTAAGGTAGAATTTTTTTTAATTTTTACACTTACCTGTGAATTTATGTTTGAGTTTTCTTTCTATGATGGCTCTATAATGATTTTCAAAAACAAATTAATTGCTTAAATATTTTTACAGTATATAATGTTCAGTAAAGGTCAATTACTAAGTAAATAAATATAATGTGATTAGTTTAACTCTCCAATGCCAATCAAATCTTTAGAATATTTTTTTTTCTAATATGCCTATTTCTAAAGTAAAATCTTTGAAAGGCTTTGGTCTGGAGATATAATTTATTCAAATTAGACTGTATGTAAGCTGGTAAGATCAGACAAGATTCAATTAAATATTTTTGTTGATATTGCAATACAATTCTCCATAGTGTGTGAAGGGTAATTTTTTAAATTTCCTGATCAAATTGAAACTACCACATAATTAAATGACTGTTTCCCTTTTCCGTCGCTTTAACTATTTTTGCTTTCCCACATTATGAAAGTTCATAGTTTATTGGTGGGATGCAAAATATGGTCTCCATTATTCCTTCTGTACGTGCCATACTTCTCGTGACTACTATACCAGCTTCCTCCTTGCTCTGCTGGATACGTTTCATGCACAGGGCTTTGTGGCCCATATTCTCTTAAAAAAATTGGGCAAACGTAATTTAATAAACTAAATAAAAGGTTTCAACAATGCCTCCAGAGTTTATTGTTTGATAAAATTCCATAGAAATGTACAGCGAACTATTTTAATGATAGTTCGGAAATAAATCGCAGATATTAAGCTGTCCGGGGAGAAAAAGAGTAAATTTCAACAATGATTATCCCTCTCACAAGGTGTTTGAGAGACGAGTACTCTCTCTTGTTCAGTCCCTGTGTTGAGAGCGCTTAAGCTCTTGGTGCATGAAAGTAATCCTTACGTATGAGAGCTTTCAGCCTCTCGATGTCAAGAGGAAATTATAGGTATTTCGACCCTCGGCTGTTCTTAGAGTTAGGTAGGGGTTCCAGGAGGGGTAAATGAGTTTGTAAGTGTATGAAGCGTTTATTATGAATTCAGCTCTTACTGTAAACTATGGCTGCAGTAACAAATCTGTACAATTTTATCAGTAGGATTTATTTGCAAGATGATTTAAAATAACCGTTTTGTTTGTTTGATGTGGATACAGTCTTTTATAAGTAAGTTCTATTGCCATATTCCTAAAACATTATCAATCAGTGCAAAAATGTCACCCACGGCATTTCCGTAGATACTGTTGCCCGTGGGTGATGTAGTTCTCTCTCACGGCACTGCCTCCCATCTATTAGATGGTCCATCCCAGTCTTAGATCCTCACTTGCTGTAGGCTAAGTCCATTTGACAACAGAAAAGGCATTTAGAGAATAGGCTGCCAAACGGAATTTTGAAATGTTACAGCAAGTTTGATAAGTTAGATTAGTTCAGAACAGTTTCATTTCAATTTAATATATATTTTTTTGTTTGATACTGAACAATATTTATTTATCGTGGTTGTCAGCTGATAAGTTTCAATTTGCTAATATCAATATATCGAATAAAAAATAAAATATCGATAGGCCTATATCGAAAAGAAATCATCGATAAAAATGAATGTTCACCTTAACAGGAAAGTACATAAAAAAATACATATCCACTTTATATGCATATTATCTAGTATATTATTACAGTGATAATGTCAAATGAATGGCTAATGTTTAAGAACGTCAAAAAATATGTACAGTAGATAATATATGGCACATTAAAATTAAGTTTATAGTGTGTAAATTTGCATTATTGGTATTGGTATGGAAGCTTGTTATATTACTTTAGTGTTATTACTTTCTCCTCCTATACATTGCATATGGATAAAGTATAGTTTTCGTCAAAATTTCCGATTTTGAGTTTTAAGTGGATATACCCGTTTGGGGTCCCTCTGAACCCTAGACACTATACCTCAGAAAAAACTCATATTTTGTTAGTCATCCTCTTCTTAAGACTGTCAATTTAACTCAAATAAAACACAAAACAGAACACAGTAAACCCCCACAAACATGAAAACACACTTCTACTAAACATTAAAAAAAATTGCTGATTTATAGTCAGAAGCAAACCTGATGGAAGTTGTGTCTAAATGGTGCTGAAACTTGTTTCTGTGAGCACAATTTGAGCGATTTCATAAAGCAGGTATATACCAATATTAGATTTTTTTATTTACTGGTAATCCAAATGATATAGCACGAACAAGAAAAAAATATTTTACATTATACGACAAATCATAATACAACAGTTAACATAATATTCAAATGTTTAAAAAAATCTCAACTTTTGGATAATTTATTAGTGTGAGCAATTTATTACAATATATTACGTAACAATTCAACAGCTTCGTTAATGAAGCAACAATCATTTACTCTCCATTGTTATCTTTGAATAATGTCTACAGGTTGATCGGCTAACGTTGCATTGTATCTGAACAATGGAATGTTTTGGCTGATCGTTTGATGCAATATTGAGCTACGATACATATTATTGGAAAACTATACATCATGACTGTGACAATTTACCTAAATATTTTCGATGAAAAATCGATAAAAACCTAGTATCAAAGTGTGATTAAATTTTTTAGAGAGGTCTTCCTGAACAAAAGTAACTACATAACAGTTATTCGATATACTTATCGTAAAAAAAACTTTATGAATGTAGTTTTCTTTGAAAAGATACTCTTATATCATCTTAGGATTAAATTCCGCAGTGTTTTTCCAAAAAAACAACGTGCATTAATTAAGTTAGCTCCCATAAAAGAAGAATGTTATAGCAATACATAAGAAAATATTTTGAAACGCTTTAGGTGAGGGAATTTTCTACAATTATAGAAATTTTCCTAACTTGAGGTTAATTATTTTTTCTCAACATAGATGGAGCTATGAGTATAAATACCACCACATTAATCATCACATGGCTAATGGTGATTATCTGGGATTGAACTTGGACAGATGCTACGGGTTTATAACCACTCAGACAAACATCTTTGTATATAAAGTGTTTATAGGCGTAAACTTCTGTAATATGTTCTGCCCGCTGACATAAATGTTAGTGATTCATAAAAGAAAAACTTGGAACGATCGCTTCAGCTGGTCGATTAATGTTTTACACTGTTTTGACTCATACAACTTCATAACTTCAAATCTATTATTCGCAGTTTTAAATGTTACAGTTACTATCAAATTAGTCTTCCCAGAAGTAGGGTGGTATAAATTTAAGTAGGTATATAATATATTAAATAGGTTTGGGTATTGTTGCACTTTTACAATTTTCAAAGTTCACGTGAAGAATAAACAAATAAATTTAAACCAACAGGAAAACAACTCTGAAATTTGATTGTCCGAACTACAATTATCCCAAATTTTAAACCAAAGAAAAGTGTTGGCTTACTAAAAAAATGTAAGCTTATATATTCTTTTTGTAAACCCTTTTCCCATACCTAAAGCTTACAGAATTGATTGTACACTTTGTATGCGTAATTTTAAGATTTGTTTTATGTTAAATCATAAGCTGTAATCACGTTATTACGTTATTTTAATATAGAAAAGAATCAGTCAGTTTAATTCTAACATAGAAAAAAACATGGTTATGGAAACAAATAAAGAAAGTCCATATTTTTTTAAAAGACAAACGTCACTTTAAAAGTTTTACAAAAGTTCGGAAATAATGGCTCAGCGCGCCTCTACCAGATTTATAAAACCAACTCTTTTGCAACACTGTCCTCAAACATAATATTGTAGATATTCTTGAAATTTACACAATGGTTTTTTTTTTAATTCCTTACTGTTTTAATTTAGTTTGACATATTTGAAAAGAAGGGAAACTCAAACCTATTAACTTCAACAAATTAAAACATTAGTTTGGATAATTTAATGTAAAACGTAAATATCCATTCTAAAAAAAAGAAATCAAGGTGAGGTATAGCACCTTTAACGACATATATTTTTAATTAAAGTCATAAAATATATTTCATAAAAATAATCATTTATAAAGTTACGCTTTGGACTAGAAAAATGCCTAGTAAGTGTATCTCATTTTTTTTATACACGCTTACGAAAAGTCTACAAGAATACAAATTTCAACGTTTGCACCATTCTTAATACATTACAATTGATGATGATAAAATAGGATCTAGGATAGGATAGGACATTTCAGAAAGATGTAAGACACCTCTAGGGGATAATTATTTGTTGTATGTTTGCAAACCTCTGACTTATTTCAGTGTCGTTGGTTATTACAGCATGCTACTCAAGGAGGAACGATATGTTCAAAATATTTTATTTAGTGATTGAAAATACATATCCAATTATTAGATGTAGGGTCTATCTATAAATTTGTATGTAAAGCTAATAAGGATACGAATATGTGAAACTTCCCAAGAAAAAAAGCATTATTGCGGTAAAGTCTTGTTCATTCTGCGCTATATTAACGCAAGAGTACATTTGTCAAAGAAAATGTATACTTAGACTTATCTTGAAAAAGTTAAATTCACTTTTCTTACAAAATATTAACAGTGCATTTACTCTAACAGAGAACTTTATTATTGTTGAATTAGGTAAGTGTGAAAATCTCAATTTTTTTATAATAGGACTATGCAGGTTAATTAAAGTTAAAGTAAAGAAGCGACTAACCATACCGGTAATTTTCAATTATGTCTTTAAGTATCCAAATCTCTAATAAAAAAAAGACTTATCACCACAGAAAGTAATATTGTTACGGCTTACGATATAAAATAATAAACGTAACTATTACCTGACTTAAACAAACATGAATACCTGCACAAAGAAAAGCAAAGAGCCATTTTGTTTTAATTAAGTAAAATTGTCTGACATATTTTAGAGATGACAAGACCCAAATGTCTCTTTTACTATTCAAGAAAAAAATACTACCTAAGAAAAAAAAAATTTTATGTAATTGATTTCTTAAATAATTGATGTCATTACCGAAATAAGTTTGATATTCAAAATATTATAGCTATGAAGATTCAATTCTGGAGTACCAAATTGGCTAATTGGTAATTATTTCTTAAAAGTAATATTGGTTAACTGACGTCGCTCTGTGAAAAACGATCCAGTAAATTGGTTTTAGGAGAAACATCTGAGACGGGAAACTACAAGAGATTCAGTTCTTTCAATTAGTCGACTGTGTTTGTTTACTATCAGTGTTTTACTATCATACAAACATATTTTCAAACTTATTCTTGTTAAATTCGCTTACAATTGCATGTTTAAAATATTATGTATCACTTAATGATTTTTGTCAATACCGTGTAATTTACTTTAAACCAGTTCAACCAATGATGAACATTTACTATTTTAAAATTTTATTTATTTATTTATTTATTTTTTTAAGGCCTTATTTTTAAAATCTAGTTAAACTCAACCTCAGTTACGTATTAAAAAGTGTCTGGTAACAAAGCTCCTTTAATATTATCATCTAGTAATCAAAAGAATAAGTGTAGGACTAGTTTCCATCGCCCAAAATTTTTACAAATCATATTTTTTTTTTCTTTTTATGAAATAGTATTTCTACTATATGTTCCCAGATTCAGCGTGAAGCTTAAACAGTTTTCATCAAGCTAAGCCTTCCAGCAACACTTACTGGCGAAGGGTGTTTGGTCAAAAATTTGACCTCGGATTATTTGTTACTGTTCTATTATACTAAAAATTAGAAATATAAATATACAAGAAATATTTTTTATGTTGAATACTAAGGGACATATGGAGCTTGAGAAAGTAAAAAATTTGTCATATTTTAGTACCAATTCACATGGAGAATGGGTAATGCGATTCTCACCAAAATTGGCAAAAAGGAAGAATCATAGTTAACCAAGTAAACATGTTTTATATATGTACGAAAATGTTCTCCACATGGTGGTTTGATAAGAGTTATTATTTTGTAAATACTGTTGACACATCAGACTTAACACGACCCCTATAATACGTTGTAATAGTGGTAACCGTTTACATACAGCACACAACCATAAAATGTCTACATTAAGTCGAGAATGTTAATATTCTAGTGGTAAACATCTATGTGATGGAATGACGAAAGTTTCTGAATAACTAGCATTCCTTTCCTCAAGGCTTGTGTCTTACTTACATTCTCATTCTAACAAAAAATAAAAAATAAATAAAAGAATTTGGACCAAAGGTAGTTGTTTAAATTTACTAAGCATTCATGGTATAGCAAGTACAGTATTACTTAAAATAATACCAGTTATTTTTTTATGAGAAACTTGCTACATCAATTAACTGTTTTATTATAAATCAAAATTCAAAGCTTAATATTATCTTATAATTAATCAGAGTTTTTTAGGTGACCATGGAAATTACTAAATCACTTAAGAAGAAAAGTTATCTAATAAAAGTAAATATTTACACTATAAATCATAAAAAAGTATTAAATCGTCAACATTCGTCCTCGTCGCCATTCGTACAGTAAGTTGCCATTATGGTACATTATTGCCATAAATAGCATTACGAAATAAAAATATTTCAAACGCCTAAACATACATTCGTCCAAACATAATTAATAAGTGAATATTTTAAATCATATTTATATCCAAGTACGGTATGCTATTAATGGTTCTTTTAGTAAAGAAGTACATAAAATGTTTATTTTACAATTAAGAAAGAAAGCCTAGTGGTTTTCGTTAGTTAACAAAACGTACGAAATTATACTATAGTAGCGTAATGCGTTAGGTATAAAAAATGAAATAAATAACGAAGAAGTGAATATAGAAATTAATGCGTGCATCGCAAGTGTTCGAGTTTGGGAAATGTATTTTGAATGAGAACGGGAAAGTTTTGCCCTCGGCTAGAACGCAAATTCATTTTTAAGTTTCCTTCTTATGCAACACAGAAAAATATTTATTTTTATTGAATCTTGAGTGAAAATCTTATACATTTAAGGGTATTATATAATATAACATACAATATAATATGAGTTATGTTAGCTGCATAAGAGTGCAAATTCAAGATTAAAGATTTCAATTTTTAATGGAACCCTTTTAAATTGTGTATAAGATTATACAAATTCAAAGTGCTAATTAAAAATAACTTTTACATGTTTGGTATAGCTTTATACAGTTATTTTCGTAAATACCAAAGCGTCAATAAAATACGAGTATCTCCTTCGTCCCTCTGGCGTTTGGCGGGCAATAACCATAATTTAAAGCGATAAAGGATCTCTTTGAGAAAGTCCATAAAGAAACGGGGTGAGAGAAACATAGCAATATAAAACTGAGTTTAATCTTAAACTGAATATAGTGACAATACTAGCAATTCAATAAATTAGAATATTTAGGGTCATCTACCTCCCCATGTAAAGTGGGTTTCTTACTTTTACACTCGAATTACAATTACAATATTTAAAGTATTGCAAGCAACACTTGTCGGGCATCTTTTAATTATGAAATTTCTCACTGGTCAATAAGTCTACAACATATCTACCTGATAGCTTAAAATGATTCAAGCATAAGGTACTGGTTGATCTGTTTATACTGTATCAAAACTTTTTATCTCTTAACACTGCCTGTGTATTAAGAGTGCTGTGTATTAAAGCTGAGTGTGGCCATACATTTCAGAAGCGGCAATGATTGTGTTTGTAATTGTAATACACACAAGATTTTACTACCACCTTAATTATAACTTATAATACACACAGAATAACTTTCTAGATGGTTATAAAATTTAATTTAGGTTATTTTTACTTTTTTTAAGGTTACGTTATCTGTTTACTGGTTGTTGACTAACGTACCAGATCCGTTGCTGTAGTTGGTGTAAAAACGACAACTTTGAAATCTGCTGATTTATAGGGTGGTAATGATCCATTCCCGCTTTAGAGTGGCAATGAGCTAATTTGCGTACTATTTACAGGAATGGAAATGTGATAATTTCTATGCAGTTCTTGGAAAAATATTAACAAATGGTGATTTATAATTATATGTTTTAAATTTTCCAATAGATGTAAATAAAAAAAGATATCTTTTTACCTAGGATTGCTACACACCTATTCCCATTTTGATTTCGGCCTAAGTTTGTGTTCCGAGACGTGAAAGTCTTGAGATAACTCTTGGAGATGTAAATATTGATTGAAAAAGGATTAATACGTTTACATATGATATCTTTGCGCTTCTCAAATGCTACCAGTTTAAAACTTAAAAACAGTCGTTTTAAGCTTTGAAACTATATTTTCTAGACCTAAGTGGTTAAATCAGAGTGGTTCAAGTGTTCGCCTGACAATCAAAAGGAGGCAATTAATCCACCTTCGATCCTGAGACGAGTAAATAGTATTTGGAATGTTCGAATCTGGACCCGTTTGTCCCTGATTGGCCTTGAATTGAATGATCCTGACTGATTAAACAGCCGATTTTAGTCGGCTACATAACTACATAGATCAAAACACTCTATTGTACACTCAAACTTCACCACATATTTGGGTTGAAATACGCACCTTGGGAGCGGCCCAAACTCAATTGATATAATAAGTACAATATAATTAACAGGTAAATACAGGCTGTAGTCTGTAATAAGTGGTGATACAATAACGGTTTTTATTTAAATAGTTTCAAAACACGAACAGATACTGACTTTATAATACCTCATTGCAAAGCACTAGTAAGCTCATCAAAATGTATAACTGTTTCATACCAAATAATGTCAAGACGTTTTCATTATTAGGAACGTTGATGCCGCGCGTGTTTTAATTAAGAGGATTTTGGTTATGGTTATATTTCTGAGTAATGTTTAATCGGCTTACTGTAATAACTTGTAGAAGGTAAACATACCACTTCATAACAAATTTGCTCCTACAAATAAAACAATATTGTTATATTAATTATTTATTTCACGTTTTGATCTGTTCAAAGGGTTGAATTGAGCATTTAGGAAATAATAGTAATGTTCATACCTTAATTTTTTTTACTCGTGTTGTTAACACTATTTACGCGAGTTGCGTACACTACTTTATCCACGACAGTGTTTTAATTACTAAAAATCACTACTCATAACTTCTAAGAGAGGTTATTTTTTGTTTATAACCTTACATTGCCACTGACTGTGATGCAACGAAATGTTGTACCAAACACTAATTGCACTACGCACTCAACAATTAAATTGGCTTGAACAGCTGATTAGTTGAAGTTCAAATCATTACAATTTTACTTCTTCTTTCTCAGTCCTTGAACCTCATTGGTGTGATACCCGTGTTGTTATGAGTAAAACCAATGAGTACAAGCCCTTTAAGAAGTGCAATGCCTTTGTAAACAATTCAGTCTGGAAATATTTTTATTTGCGTTATTTCCCGCGGTGGCCACTAAGTAGACCATTGCGAGCGCGCGGCCAAGGCAGCTCTGAGTGAGAGAGACTGAGACAAAGAATCCGCTAAGAAAGAGAGAGAGATGGAGTAGCACGGCCGCCGCGCAAGCGATCGTAGCGGCGGTCGCGCGAAGCTCATTTCGGCGGCAAAATTCCAGCCTGACTATCCTCCATAAACATTTCGCTTCTTAAAGGGTTTGATTTCATTGGTAAAACTATGCTGTCATGAAAGTAAACAATGCTGTTATGTGAAAATTTTCAATTCCAAGAACTGAACTGAAACGGCTAATTTAAAAAATTGTCATAGGTAAAATTAGTTTTTTGTACTGTAATGGAAGTAAAATATGTTAATTAACCACATCATATGTATATTGAGCAAGTTCCATGCTGCTTTTTGTATTTTCGTTTGGTACTAATTCAAATTATAATTTGCTATAGCTCCTATATTTATTTATTTCCCTAATCTTCCCATAGTGGTTTTAATTTAAATCATGATAATCGTGATATTTTAATCACGAGAATAAATTATAATTAGATTATGTCTCGCTCAAATGAGATAAAACCACACATATAACCCCTAACGTTTTTGAAATTTTGAAATATCTTAAATTGTACGTGAAAAAGCTTCAAGAGATTACGTTTTATCACAACGCGGTATTCAACGAATTGTTTTTTAATAATTTAAATATTGATAAAAATAAGATCAGACAAAGTCACGTATCCGATGGTGTTTTATACATCGTGGGGGTAAAATTGAATTTCGGAGTTGAATGGTGATATCCAGAGACTGGTGCTGTTTGATATTCTCAGTGCATATTGAAGTGGACAAAGTATACGTGGCTGGAAAACTCTTAAAACTGATCCAATATTCTAATGATTTTACCTATAGATATATCTAGAGAAACAACATACTGAAAATAAAATAAAAATAAATAAATATAGCATTCTAAGTTCCTACTACTCTTATAACTTTGTTCCTAGTCCATATTAATACGACAAAGTAGCAACATCCGCCTTAGAAGTAAAAGTAACAACGGAACTGGTAAACCATAAAGAGAAAGAAAGAGAGTTCTGGTACAAAGGACACAGTTGTAGGACCGCGGCTTTTAAGCCCTTCGCTTTGTCATAAAGCTGCAATAACCGTTTGTATCCGGTAAGCTTTTGGCCATGTAAGGATGATAACTGAAAGTGTATTGTTCTCAGTTTAACTTTACGTTTTCTCTTATAAAACCCAAGCCGGACACCCTAATTCGCGTGTGAAGTTTTTAATTTTTAATCATTCAGAAAACATGAAATTGATGTGGTTTTATCCACCACTACACCAAATATAAAAAATATACTATAATTTTATCATATTTTTGGCACAGACGTTTTATCTAAGATTATATCTTGTCTTTAATAACTTTTTAGGTTGACCTATGCCACGATAAGTAGTGAATCATGATCCATCAGCGATATTTGATATAGTCACTAATTTTTAGATTTCTTGTAGAATTTAGAATACCTAAACACCATATTAGCCGTCAAACGAAAAGTAAGACGTTATCATTCTAGGACATTAACTATCCATGAAATACTGTGGGCTTTTTGAGACTTTTAAATGTAAGTGTCGTTTAATGTGTTATCTTTTAATTGAACTGTTGTGCAAATAAGAAATGTTAATTTTACGTTTTATCAGTTTTATACGCTTTACCTACTTAGGACATCACGAGCATACTTTGTCAATTATAGAATTTATTAGATAAGTGGCCATGTTTAGGCTCCAGCAGCTTTGGGAAATCTGTTATTACAACAGTTGCTACCACTTGAGGAAAATTGAATTCTCTCCACAATAAGTGTATTAGCTCTTCTATATGGAGTCAGAGCATTTACCATAACATAACCTAAACATAACCCCTTAGACTGTATACAGTGTGAACAACTTAACTGTGCCACCATTGGTATCTCAGAAATTATCTGAGATACCAATGGTGGCACAGTTAAGTTGTCCACCCTGTATACTGTACCGAAACATAACCCCTTATATATACTGTACCGAAACTATTTATGAAAATAGATACTTCATTGATATTAGTTCCTCGTCAGATTATTTAATCCTACTCCTTTATGCATAAACACCCATAATATAAAGTAATAGGGAGGGTTTTGCTATAAAGTAGAATTGAAGCTCAAGTATATAACAACCGTAGCAACGTAAGGACTTTCTAAGCCGATTGCATGGGTAGTAGCTCCAAGAGTTAATGGCTCGGAATAAACTCGTACTTGTAGTGTGCGAAACCGTTAAAACGGAAAGGATTAATATTACTTTATATTTAGGATTTTACATAGTAAAACATTACCAAACAAACAAAAAATAAAAATTCATCCATATAATTTTAACAATCTTAAATTGGATTGTAAATTTTTATGTTACAACTAAAACATGGCTGTAAATTATTTACAAATTGAACTATTCATACAAAACTTTACAACAAGTTATTCATTTCATGACAGGTTTACTATATCTTATAAGGATGGTGATGATTTCTAAAATATATTGTCTTAGTTTCTTGAAAAACCGGGTGATCTTACTACGCTTAAATATTTGATATTAACCATTTGGATATTATATTATTATAATAATAATTGTATAACAATTGTTTTTCTCTAAGCATTATGGAAATAAATGAATTAAAACCTCTATTATTGGTATATGCTGAGGAGTCGTATACTTGTATTTTTGACAGTACTGTTTATTCAAAAACTACCGATAAAATATATTTATTATAGTTTTCATATATATTAAGCAAAATGTAATCTTAAATGGAACTTTTGTATTCAAAAAGTATATAAAATAAATTTTGTAAAAAAACATAATTTAGCTGAAATCCTTTAGAACCCTACGATTCCATGCATTACCTAAACATGGACCAAGGCTTAGTCTAAACAAACTGTTATTGCTGTTTTATGACAAAGGAAAGTATCAGGAGAAGCATTACAAATGGGGTTACGAAGGTAGAGAATATTTTTAAGTTATCTGTAAATTGAGACAAGATTATTCTGTGTACTATAACTCTTTAATGAGTTCAAATTTTATGAGGAATAAATGTTTAGATATTATGAAATGGAAAAATTAAATACAATAATAATTTTATATCAGTTGGATTACAATATCAATGTTTTACTGTAATTTATTTCAATGCCACGATCATTTCATGGTTATAAAATAAAACCTGCAAATCATTTAATATAATGTTTTTTTTATTAAGACGATTTAACTTTGTTCTTATCCTTAATATTATGTTGTTTATCTTGCCTTAATGTAGTAAAATTGTATATACCTTAATTTTATAAAATTTGCTTGTAATCGTACATAGTTTCTGAAGGGATATTTAAAATTTATATTTCAAACCCCATTTGCCAGTAATAGGTATTTAAACTTGATGAGATAAATTTACAGTTTTTTTTTTAAGAAACTGTTTAAACTGTTTGTTATTTTGATATTTTAAAGAAACATGTTTATATCATGCTATTTCATTGTTGACTCATTATGAAAAGCTATTAATAAATAGAACAATCGAGTTCATATATGCATAAGTAGAGAATGTAAACATGATTTAATACAGAGTTGTTTATAATATATTTGCTTATTCACTGTACATAAACCTAAAGCTGCGTTCAGCCGTAAGCTCTGTTTTTGACAACTCCCCAGATAGCAGTTGCAACTTATCGCTGGCATTTTACACACAATTTGATAATATAATACTTGAAAAATACTAAATACATAATTTTTCTGGTTGTAATTCTTAGCTGAATGACTATTTGAGAAAAAAGGTAAATATAATTGAACTTTTATTGATGCGTGTTATTGGCAAAATGTTCTGCCTCCTAGAAACTGTAAAATAGTTAATAGCTTAATATCATATGTTTTTGGTTTTGTGTTATGTAAATAAGATCAATAATGAAGAATGGTTTGAATAGAAATAAAGTTTGTTACAAGTTCATCTATGTCCTTATTTAAATGTTAAAAGGAGCGCAAAAAGCCCATCAGTGGCTGACGTGCAACAGGACAAGGTCCGCCCCTACAAAATCAATCAATCAATGTTAAAAGACTTAATTAAAAGAAATAAAAGTAAAAGTAAAACTACAAAAATAACATGATTCTGTAGCATTTTTTAGACAGGGAAAAACCAGTCATCCTTTAAAACAAAACGTATAATAAAAAGATTCTTTTTATAAGCTATAAAAAGGGCTAAGACTACTGTTTCTCTTAAAACATTCTCAAATTAATTATGTAGAGTAGTAAAGAAGAACATATATCTTCTAACTTTTTACTCTTCTATCCTTAAAGATTTTTTAAATGTATCACATTAGCCTCACTTGTCATATAGCCCCAGTACTTGTATAGTAAGTTTTTTATTTATCAGCTGATGAATGTGAATACTGATTGCACTTTAGCAAGTAATGCAATTTTATTTAAGCATAACATTTATTTATAAGCCAAACATTTTCATCTTCAAGGTTCAACCTTGTAATATTAAACACTCCAAGACAGAAAAATAGGAAAATATTAAAGAGATATTAGCCATTAAAATTCCTTGCACACAACAAAATTATATTTTTTTAATTTAAGCCCATTTAAGTCTTCGAGGTTTCGTACTGGGGAAAAAATATTTAATTACTTTCAACTGAAATGTTGATTTCCAGATATTTCGGCATATGTGATTATTTAATATAATACATGATATTGAATGCTGTTAATTTTAAAGTTTTTCTTCTGGTAAACTTAAAATATCATACCTAAGTTTAGTTAGTAAATTCAATAATCATTTTCAAATAGGACTCACCAAAAAACGAACCACCTATCCTGCGATCTTATTAAAATATAAAAATTAAAAATATTTAAGAATAAAAACAAAACTATTCTTCAACGTTGGACAAACACAATTTAACACCTCACTGACTCTATAGCCAAGTTGTGTTTCCTTGTTTTGACATTGACTTACGATGTCTGTTGCGCTTTTGTTCCTTTATTTCAAATACTCTATGTCTTTCAAACCATATAAAAAATAATCTGTTATGCGAAATTGCATTTTTGACCTTTTTGTTTATAGCATGAGCTGTTGGATCTTTGCAAATGTGTTTTTATGTTGATTTAACTAAGAAAAAAAGACTTTTCCTTTTTACAAAAGAAAAGACAACCCAGGTACAGTAGCATATTGGTATATTACATAAGTACGCACTGTGATAAATAATTTTTCATAAATCATACTTTGTGTTTTAAAAGAAATGGTTTTAAGAATATGAACATTTTTGTAAAGTATTCAAAGGCGGTAAGTTTGCTTCTTGAATCATGTATAAGAGTGTAAATGTTGCCAAACATTGGACCATTTGGACCATTTTTTCTTTGGGAATATAATGCATTTATCAGCTAGTATTTGGTTATCCCGTACTCAACGTGACACTGTACACATTAATTGGTAAATCTAAACAAGGTATTGGTAGTTTGATCAACTATAATACACACCTACTGAAAACAAACCTTTATTTAGGTGGTTCAACTAATATTAGTTGTTTATTTCGTAAATATCATTAAAATCTTCGGTGATGATGCAATCCTCTCGGCCAAAAATATTTCCATTTAGCAATGAATTCTGGCTCAAACTATTAGTTCAAGCAGTCGTGTTTAAGCATTTGTTGAAAACATTCCCTTATATTATATTCCTTATGTCATCCTTATGGATCAGCTATCGTTTTTCTGCTACTGATTATTTTATAGATCACAATTTAGATGTTAGAAAACCTACATCGGTTGGTTCTGGATTAGAAGGGTAGATGTTTAGACACAAATGTATGTTGTTATGTCGGGGATCGACCCCGTCCCCTTCGTGCCAAAGGGACGCTGTCTTTAATTGGCTAGCAACACACTCACTTGCACATGGTTCATTTCGAAGATAAACATATTTCCATAAATTTGCAAACTAATTTATATTTTAAACAACAAGCCAAATAAAATAAATCTTTATCAGTAATAAAGCAGCACTAACATACGAGGCATGTTTTTTAAGTAAGTACCGTTTTTAAATTTATCCGTTGCAGCGCTGCGATTGGCATTTTGGACATTTGCGCTGTATATGTGCATCTATTGGCAAGCCCTAGCCGGAAATTCGGCAACAATCGGCTGTGTTTACATCCGGTATCGAGTATTCAAAATGGTGCCGCCAATTGAGACTGCCGCCGACTGTGAAGTGCGCGCTGTAGTTAGATTTTTATGTTCTAAAGGTGTGAAAGCCATTTAAATTTGTCAACAGATTAGTGAGGTGTATGGCGAGAACATTTATGAGTGACGGAATGGTACGCAAGTGGGTAAGGGGATCTAAAGACGGCCCTACCAACGTCCATGATGAGCAACGCACTGGGTACTGGGGACAGTGACGCTGCCCAGTGCGTTGCTCATGATGGACGTTGGTGGGGCCGTCTTTAGATGCCCTTACCCACCTGCGTACCATTCCGTCACTCATAAATGTTCTCGCCATACACCTCACTAATCTGTCGATAAATTTCAATGGCTTTCAAACCTTTAGAACATAAAAATCTAATTACAGCGCGCACTTCACAGTCGGCGGCAGTCTCAATTGGCGGCACCATTTTGAATACTCGATACCGGATGTAAACACAGCCGATTGTTGTCGAATTTCCGGCTAGGGCTTGCCAATAGATGCACATATACAGCGCAAATGTCCAAAATGCCAATCGCAGCGCTGCAACGGAGAAATTTTAAAACGGTACTTACTTAAAAAACATGCCTCGTATAAATATAAAAACATGAGTTACGACTGTGCGTTATAAGAGTTCCTACTGGCTGAGTAGATTTTTATTCTGATTCTATTATCGGAAAAAAATTACTTTTTAGGGTACTATAAAGATAAAGGAATCTATTTGGGCATAGTCACAAGAAATTGTGATGGGGGCGTACATTTTTCAATACAATATTAAAAGAAAATGTTTTCTGAAAACCTTTTACAGAACTTATAGTTCTTTAATGATGTGTTGAAAGCTTTGTTCCTTTCAAAATTACCCTTACAAATTGCTTCCTTATCACCATCAAAAAGAAATAATATGCCAGAAATATTGAGTTTATCAAAGTAATTTATTATTAAGAAAATGGAACGCCTCATCGCATAATCTTAAATTAATCCATAGTGAACACTTTTTTAATCACTCTATGCACTAAATAATACTATTTTACTTATTTTATTCATTAATACGCAATATGCTATAAAATCGTAATCCGAATCAAAATGGGTTGTATGAACGATATTGTTAAATATTAGAAAACATCTCAGCAAATGTTCATATATGAGTGTTACTATGGGATAATCCTACTTTGGCTACATTGGTACTTTAGTCAGCTGAGATGCACAAGATTCGCAATACATTTATATAGCTAAATTAACTCTTTATGTTAGTACTTACAGGATACATTTTTAGGTCAAACAAAATTTGATTCCGTTATACATAAACGAGATCGTCCATTACAAAAGTATTAATGATTTTTTCCCGTTTTGTAAAGGTAGCGCAAGAGCGAAATAAAATCCATAGATAGGTAAATAATAACTATTATTATGTTATGGATACTAAATTAACCTTATAAGTTCCCCATTTATTAACATTTTAGGACTAGTAACTTTCACTACAGTGTGGCACGACCATCTAGTTTCTTTACAGACCTTCCTCAAAGAGATACCTTATCTCTTAAAATTATGGTTATTTTCTACCAAGCACCTTAGTGCCGAAGGATTTACTCTTATTTTTTATCAATACTTGAATTTATACGTAAATAGATTTAATACATTATTAAGCATATATGTCTGGATTATAGTTCTAAACAGCTATCATAAAAACTATAGATTCCAAGAAGACTAAAATACAAGGACAACTTAAAACCAACTTAAACAAGTTTTTTTTTTATTTGAGGTCAAATTTTTACCAATTGCGTTGTACGCACAAATTTGTTGTTGTGCATCTCCTCATTTGTTTTCAATATATACTTCGTTTTATGTAATGTTTTAAATATACTTTTTCCTGATAAATAACTGTATGTATAACAAAATTAAAATTCATGAACTCTAACCTTACGTCTAAGATAAAACTATTAAGACATTTTCATTAGGAAAGGGAGAGAATGTAAATAGGACCAAGACCCTTAGACAGGGAATGCTATTCATGCAGATCGTTCTGTCATTCCTTCATATAGATTGCTACCACACATATATGCGACATTCTTATCCTTCTTTAGACGTTTTATAGCTACTGTTTGTAACCGCCAACTCTATTACAACGGTTTTTATTGTAGGAACAAAATTATGTTTTAAATCATATAATAAAACTTACGGTATCCAAGTTTAATATATGTCCGTGTCGCTTAAAAACCTAATTCAGTTTAAAAGAACGTTGATATCAGCTCTTGAAGGTAATAATGAAAACCATAATTGGGTTACATTGTTGGAAAACTAAATAAGCAACCATTATCACATTATTGTATTGACATTTCAGTCTTTAGGCCACTGAACATATTAAGTAATGATTTGAACTTCCGTAACGTTATAAATAGTAAATTATTTGGACGAATACCAAAAGCCATAAAGTAATTATAGAAATTCAAAGCACACACAACGTCAAATATAGCGTTCAATTCATGTCCCGCCACACATGAAACGACGATCGTAAAAGTGAGTTATTGCCTGAAGCTGAGCGTCACAAAAGTTACGGCATGAAAATAAAGTGATCATTAGTTGTTTGGGTGAAAACAATGTAAGAATAACAGTGGTAGTAATGCTGATGATTAGTAAATAGTAAAATAAAATTTGTACAACTTCCATTCAAGTTTAAATTTTTACACATTAAAAGTTCTAAAGTATTTTTTAGTCTCCACACTTACGTAGTTTTAGGTACAAAGGCAAGCCATTATACGTAGTGTTCACCATTGTCAGTAGTCATTTCATTTTAACTTTGACAACCAATATCCAAAATGTAAATTATAACGTGTTGTCAGCAAATTATATGATACGGGCATTCTATAGATTGACTAGGCAAAGTGAATAATTGGTTCAGGTTTCATACATTGCTTTATTTATTTTACGCTTTGAATAGAATGTCTAGTCATTCTATAACACGTCTGATAATATACTTTGTCGGTAACATATACAATTAAATAAGTTCATGGTTAAGCATTTCAAAATTATTTTTTGTACGAATAAATGTTGATTATGATTTTATAATGTGTTATATTTATGACGTTTGCTAAATACTTTTTGAAGTTAGATAAAATCAAATTGAGATTTGGAACCGTTTACATTTAGAACGCCACCGAGAGAGCGCTTAAGTCGCTGCCAACGACAGAGTTCTAAGCAGTTCTAAGCACTGCTGGAAGGCTTGGTTTGATGTCAACTGTTTAACCTCTTGGCATAAGAAAATGCGATCCTGGTAATGATAATTTTAACTTATTACATACGGATTAACTCGAAACCTTCCACTTTAAAAACTTTTATAGTCTTCTAGTATTTAAAAATATCAATAGAAGATTTACACTTAAAAGAGTGTAAATTATTTTAGAGGGGTTTTGTTTATTTAACAAATGGCAAGCACATTTTTATAGTAAATTGTATACAGGTATAAATTTAGGAAATAGAAAATTGGTTATTGCAGCTTAAGTGCAGAAAAAAATGCAGACAGCCTTAACACTTATAGAACATATATATTTCAAGTGAGGGACGTAGGCATATTCGGACACCAACAATGTAAGACAATAGATTTTAAAATGGGAGATGCTGTAAAATCCGCATAAAGAATTAAATTATACAAACAAAAAAGCACGCGGAAGGCAAGATTACCTGAAATCTATATTATCAACTCAATAAATACTTGGCCAAAACAATACCAACATTTACTTTACATCACTTGGACTAGGTAGGTAGACTCTGATAAAGAAATGATTATTCGCTCAGCAACCTAGGACAGGACCCTCGTACGAAAGCTTGAGGAGAGAATAGTAAGAATTCCAACTGCGAACTGTTTTCCTGGTGCATTAACCTTGCTAAGAAACGGTTGGGTAAATAAAGATGTAACAAGTGCTGTAATATCTATAGAAGATGGAGTGTTGATGCTTTGTGAAAGCATAGATTAAGCAAGTCCAGTGGTGAAAGTCAGTAGTTGTCGAGCTCTAGAAGAAACGTAGAAGCTAAAAAACAAATATCAGCTTATAACAGTCAGCCCATTTCCAATCTTCGATAGGAATATAAGATAGAAGATAAGATATGAACCTCGTTGGATACGTGGTATCCTTAGGTAAACTAAATTGAAACATTATACTTAATTGTAAACTATTTTAAAATTTATTGGAAAAAACATGGATAATTCATATTTTCAAGGTTTTTTTTTCAAATGACGGATGTATGTTAAAAATCACAGGGTAGTTTTATGTATCCCTCTTTCGAACCAAACGTTGCAAAATGACGTTCACAGATCGTTCATGAAACATGTTCCCATAAAATGAGCTGCCGGATTCAGAAATCATCACCAGATGTGTTAGATAGGTTTGTTCAGCGGAACTGTTACAGTTTTTTTTTTTTTTTTTATCTACGCCAGTGGCATTTTACTAATGAAGTCAAACACTTTTAAGGGAAAGCGGTCCAAACCCATCAAAGTTTAGTGGATGTGCCGGGGATTGAACCCGTCCCTCCCGCACCGAAGTCCGAGACGCTAACCACTAGGCTAGCAACACAACCAAGTTTTCATTAAAAGAAACGAAATAGTAGTTTACACAATGAACGGGTAAAGATAGTGCCGTTAAGGCTATTTACACGAGTTGTGTACACTATTTTACCTAAGTTTGAACTACTAACAATCACTTCTCATAACTTCTAAGTATGTTTTCGTTTATAACCTCTCAGTGCCACTGACAGTGATGCAACGAATCATTGTACTAAAAACCAATTGCACCACTCATCAAAATTAAATTGGTCTAAAGTCTTAAACAGCAGTTGACGTTCATAGCATTACGATTTTACTTCTTCTCTCTCAATCCTTGAACCTCATTGGTCCGATACCCGTGTTGTTGAGTAAAACAATAATACTGTTAAGTAAGTAAAGAATGCTGTTAAGTGAATCATTTTTATTCTAAGATCTGAACTGAAACGGCTACTAAAAAAAACGGTCGTAGGTAAAATAATAAACATAGATAGTCTTGGTTCATAATATTCTACTGTAAACTGCCGAGTATATTTGTTCTTATTTTTATTAGATTTGCTTTAGTTTTAATTGTCTATGTATTTTTATGGTTCTCAAACTCAAAAATATTATTTATGAATTTGAAATACAACATGAATTATCTGATGTTAACATTTATTTACTAGTTTTACAGTATTTTTGCTATGTTTGGTTGGTAATAAAAGTATAGAGATAACATTCGTTACTGTAATTTAATATGGTATTGATACCATATCTTTTGTGTTTTTATTTAAAATTTCTCAAATATTTCGTCTTATTTACTTTTGAATATGGCATTGAAATTTAACCATGTACGATATATAATTATGTTACTATTAATTTATTATTATTTGGACTTTTTCATAGTTTCTTGGATCAACTCCTTTCATTTTCAAGTGGCATTACTATTCTACATTAATATTTTTCATTGGAAAATTCAAAATAATAATACTAAAATTTCAGAACCAACGTCATAATGAATTTTGAAAAAAAAACTCTATATATATACTGAAGAGAAAACATATACTGGGTATACAATATTGATTATGCTAAAAAAATAAAGTACAACTTGTGAGAAAATGTCTCTTCTCATAGGCAATAGAAAAGCCTACAGTAAAAAAGCACTAAACGACTAATTGAAAGAACCGAATCTGTAGTAGTTTCCCGGCTCAGATGTTTCTCCTAAAACCAATTTACTGGATCGTTTTTCACAGAGGGACGTCGGTTAACCAATATTACTTATGAGACATGGCTGATATCTTATTTAATTAAAGCCCATTCGGTATTCCGAAATTGAATATTCAGGACTTGATCCAGCGTATAATTTTATTTAACGTTCTAATTAATTGTAAATGTGCTGATAGTGAAAAAAGTACAGGCCTATATATGTAACAAAATTATAATCAGGAAAAATAATACGAAAACATAAAATCAATTGTGCATTTATTGTTATACATTTTTGTTCAATCGTTCACATATGATGCTATAATTTAGTTGCTATTAGTTTTTAACACTTTATTTTAACATATTAATTAATTTTAAGTATTATGAACTAACTTAACTAATGTTAAACCTAGTTAGTGCATTCATTATTATATAAAATTTCTAACCTACATAATCTTTTTAATAATTTAAACAACTTTAAATCAAAATTAAACATGTGTACAATTTGAATACGGTACATCTCATATGATTTGTGTACTTTTTACAAAATTGATTTTATGATAAACTAGTTTATTCATACTTTTAAGGTTTGGTACATCAATATTCTCAAACAATTGCAACAACCACACATTTTAAATGCACTTAAGCAATATTCTAAGTTGTGCAAGACCCCGAATTTGAACTCAAAAATCGAAGGCAGTGACAATAAAAATACAACGTTAACTTAAATTTACTCTTATTCTTATAAAGTTTAGCACAAACACTTAAAACATTATAAATATTGTTTATATTAGTAAACTAATTGTAGTTATCAATAGTTAAGAATATTACCGACACGAAAGAGTGAAATGGAATCATAATGCTTATCATTTTAATAACGTTTTATTACTTAATGAAACTACTTTGCCAAATTACTCATGTTTGTGGGTTAAGATAAATCGTTCCCTTACATGTCAATTATATCGGACCGTGGCTTGAGAAATGATACACACCAGCACAAACAGCTGTGTCCGGTACATCAATCTTATTGTCTATTCATTGTAAAGACCATCTATTTGATCATATTTATAATAATGTTGTGATCAAACGATGTCGAATCCTACCTCTTGTTTTTATTTGGGATCAAGCATTGTTTCTCAGTTTGCTTATTAACATGTTTATCCCAGTAATGATTCTGATTTAGATTTTATTATTTTACGTTAGGTATTTAAAATAGTATTACTGCTCACAAAGGATGCAAGCAGCATCTGTCTTGTCTTGAAACTAATAATTCTAAAACTTAAAAAACATTCATATACAAAACACCACTTGAGTTAGCATCTTCGTTAATTTAGCATTGTACGTAATCTTATTATCAAAAGTGTTTACTGGAAACATGAGTTAATAGCATGCCTAATTAAACAGTATTTGAGCTCTTGATTGTGTTTGGTAGCTTATTAATTTATATGTATGAAAATAATAGAACATTGAATTTAATCATAAATGGGAAAATATAATCACATTTTATACGAATGGCTTTTGGGATCTCACATTGTGAAATTATTTTTAAATGTGCTAAAAAGACACAATACATATAATAGATGCCATTTTCAGTTTATAAATTGGTTATGAATTAACTCTAAAGTTAATCTAATTTTAGATCAAAACCACAAAAAATAAATGTGTATGATAAATTTGGGCCTTAATAAACATATTTATTTCTGATTAACAATACTAATCAGTTATGAGACAGTTCTAATAAGTGGTTTACAGTAATTTGTATATAAATAATAAATGATAAATCCACACAATTGGATTTACACTATTTTAATATTAGGCTTACTTAGATAAAAAAAAATACTATAAAATCATAACAACTTCCCACCATTTTCATATGACAAATGGTCAATGCTATATAGCTTTACACGACGAGATATGACACAGAAAAGTAGCTCATGACTTATGACTTAACTTGTCAGTCTCAGCCATCAACTATATAACCACATATGAGCGTTTGGACACGGAATGTGCAATTTTAGCTTACAATAAAATTATATCCTAAAATATGATGATGTTATCATGAAACCGAAATTGTTGAAACTTATAACACGTATGTAATATTTTAAGTTTTGGCTTTAGTTCAGCGATTGCTGTATTATGTTAGACTTATAAGTGTGTTTGAAGCCAGAGATTATTGTAGATTGGATAAGATAATGTTATTATAAATGACGAGAATATACTGTTTTTAGGTATTTACTCAGGGGAGGTATAGAAGAGGCTACGAAGACAGCTGAGGGCTTCTTATTAGCTGAGGGAACGCCATTACCGTAACAAAACAGTCGATAGCCATCAGCTTCGGTGGTCTAATGGATAGCGTGTCGGGCTGATATACTACAGGTCCCAGGTTCGAATCCCGCCGGTAGCATTAACTTTTGTTCAAGATTTTTTATTTTCAGCAAGTTTGGTTGGTTTGGTTTGGTTATTACAGTTTAATTTTATTATTAAGTCATTATAAAATTTTAATTGAGCAATTTCTAGTTTTATTTTATAAACAGAATTATTTTTCCGATTACTATAAACTTTTGTTATATTATTTCTTTATCAGCAAGTTTGGTTAGTTCGGTTAGGTTATGATAGTTAAATTTTATAATTAAAAATTAATAAAATTGAATTTTAGGCATTTATAATTTTATTTTATGAACAGAACTATTTTTGCGATTAGTAAACCTTCATTGCCAAAGTGCTCTCTACTACAGCGCTGTTCACGGAGGAATTTTGAACTAAATGCCTCATTTGTACCTCCCCTAAGTCAGACCCCTGTTTTTATCTAGGGTCAAAAATAATAAAGACTAATGTTTAAGAACAGCTGGTTTCATTTTTGAAACATCAAAACAGTAATGGATACTTTCAGGATTGAAAGAACAACTACGTCGAATCAAAATAATATATTATTTATAACCGAATAACCAATTTTAAATATTTATTATATTAGGAAATAGAAAACAAATTCTTGTACAAAATTGCTGTGATAAATTTACCCACATGTTTCTAAATTAAAGAATATGCAGTTTTGTAGAACTTTTTTAAATTAAAAAATATCTATTTTGTATTACACTGATGTCAATTATTTTGGTGGTTTAAAGTATGCAAGTTAACCACAATTATTAGATGATTTTTATTGGTTAATAATACAGCATTCACACTGTAGTTTTTAAAATACCACGTACTCAAAACTACGTTTCAGGTTAAAGAAGTGCTATTTAAAATCAATCACACTCACACATTAAAAAACTGAAAGACATTAAACAACTGGTTTATATAGTCAAAGAAATAGTCAAACATTTCATTGTCCTATCTAACAGAATTTTTTTACTTTATAAACTGAACACATCGAATAACAAGCATGATAATTCTTACCAATAGCTTTACCCCTCAAAATATTATGAATACGTTTAGTGCCTAAGTTTATGGTTTTGCCTGGTTTTTATATTTAGATCATTTTCGGAATATTGTGCGTAAAATAATTATGCGTTCGTATGCAATAATGAATAGTAGTGAGAACTTTCGTGGGCAGGAAATTATTAGTTTAAATTAATTTTTTTTTATTCCAGCAATAGACTTTTTTATTTTTCAGCATGGTGCTTCAAAAACTTCTACGTCCAATATAAACATATATAGAACCATATAATGCTCTTTTTTCTGTTGGCTTTCTTTCTCTTCTTTTTAAATACATTAAGCTACATGCACTTTAAGTAAAAAACTTTTAAGGGGAAAGCTTATATATTGCTAATTAATTATAATTTCACGATAAATTAAAATGTATGATTGTATATATGTACAAGGTCTAAAATAACTTAAGTACAAAAGTATATTTGAGGTCGGTTTTGAAAGTTGGTTTTATAAATCTTGTGGAAGCTCGCTGGGCCATTATTTTCAAACTTTTATAAAACTTTTAAAGTAACATTTGTCTTCTCGATAATATGGACTTTAGTTTCATTATTCTTATAATCCTATATCTGATTTAAAATAAAAAGGAAAACTTTCATTTTTGTGGTGCCATTGTAACTGCTATTTGTTTTATACATTATAAAAATATAAAGTTTATCTATATACTCGTTGTGGCATGTTTTTAGTTGTTGCTGACTTTAATGTAGTCAGTTGCTAGAATACAACATAAAAATTTAACAATATGAACGAGTACAAAATTATATTAAGTAAGCCTTATTATTTAATCATAATGAATTTTAAATAATTTTAACCGAAAATAACGAAAGTGTTTCATGGTGTTAAAGTGTTAAAATATAATCAATTATTGTTGTATTTTGTTTTTTGAACTTATGGCAAGAATGAGTATTATAAAATAGTATTTTATTTTTTAAATTGTGTTGTAATCAAAAGTTTCTAAAGACGTTTGTAAACTAATGTATACAACAAAAACTGCTTTCTCTGTATAGTAAATATAGAATATTATAATTCACAAAACAAATCAAAATCACATAGAAATTCACCTGGATTCGATATTTTTGGTACAAAAGGATTTTTTGTTTCTTGACTTAATATGTAGTTTTTGATTATTTGTTTTAAACGATCGTGTAATATCCAATGTTATAAAGTCTTGAATTTTTACCAGCTTTTATCCTGTGAGTTGAAATACGTACAATATTGACTTATATTATTTTCACAAAAAAAGGAAAATAGTTTAAATAAACCTAAACTTGTCTAATTACATGGTTAATATAATACACAATTAAAACTGCAGTCCCTACCATATGTTTATAGCGCTAATACCTAGAACTCCAGATACCGTTATGTTTCTATACATTCAACATATCACAGTATAAAACATAAACTAGGCCGCTGGATAGACCATTCCTTATTTACGAGTCCTTATTTTACGAATCAATAAAATTTACGTCAGTTTGCAGGACATGATATATGGTTTTATGCCTCTAAAACACGTTTTTAATTTGAGTTAGTAGATTTAGTTTGACTCGTTAAAGAAAGGGGCTTGGATTTTTAACACCCTGGTTCAAATCACAACAGTTACCAGTGACAAATTTACAGTATTATATACCTCACCCAGCTCTGTGGATCTGAGGCATTTTGATTCATTTACACACCATTAACAAAAAGTAATTACAAATTATGACGATTTAACGAGTATGCAGTGGTCATTAATGGGAGTGACTTAAAAACAATGAACTGTGTATAGTTTCCATTGTTAAAAATGTTCACTAAATCAATGGTTAGCAATATATTGACCCAATATTTGAAATAAATTCTTACATAGTAGTTGTTTTACTTAATATTTAGAAAGATTTTAACTATCAGAGATAATAAAGCCTATATAACAACCTAACGGTTTTAACAGGTGTTGAGAAGGGAAATCCCCGCCAAGTGTTTTGAGATTTGCATTACTAAGGGAGGCGTAAGCGGATTTGGTTGCTTTCTTAAAGAAACTGAATCTTTTCCTTCTAGTCAAAATGTATATTTTAAAATACATTTATGTTACTACTGATAATTATTGGTTACGATTTAATTTTGTTCATTAAAGAGGATAAAACTTATATCTTTCTTTGGGTACTTCAATTATGAAATAACTATGGATTTTCACACATAATTATATCAAACATTTTAAATAAAATAGAATAACATGAAAACCGTTGCACTAAAATATTATTATTGGTTTTAGTGGTAGATTCGTCAAAAAGGTTTCTTTGTGAGGTACACCAGCCAAAGAAATATTGTCAGATATTGATAGATCAATAACACATAGATATACTGTAACACCTAAATAGTATTGACATTGGAAAATATTGAAAACTGTACAAAATAATTTCTACAGAAGTATTTTAAGTTAATTTATCTACAGACTGAGCTGAAACTCACTTTGGTCTCAGCTTTTAATGAAAATGAGTTTGGAACAACTTGTTTCTTAGTGATTTGGTGACTTGTATTGTTATTGATTTGGCTGGATTTGAACCCGGGACCTCAGGGACTGAAGCCCATACCACTAGACCAGCTGTAAGCTGTGCCCCATTATATTTTACTTTACAAACGTAAAAGTTAAAACTAATAGTGATAGCTTTATAACTAGTTTAATAAGAACCTTGTTTAGATTGTTTAGAGTTTAGGTTGCTATAAAACAAAAGATTTTGTAGATTACCAAAGTTTGAAATGATGAATGCATTTGGAATATTTAAATCGAGTTTATATTAGTTGAGATAGTTTGAATATTTTCGTTTTTTTTTTCCTAGGACGCTAGAATGGGCCCGGAATTATTTTTCACATTACTTCAGGCTAGACCTAGGGGTTGCGGCATTATCACATGGATAAAATCCATTTGTGATTTGGCGGTATTTGAACCCGGGGCCTCACAAAATATATTTAAGGTTACGAATTGCATTACTACTTTCCTATATTAATCCAACAAATATGAAGGGACAATAAGGAGCAAATTCATTAGTCTGAAAGATGAATCAAGGTGACATGTCATTTATGAGATTGTCGTACTGTATCAATATTTATTAACAATAAATTGATTGGAGAGCAAAGACCGTCACAGTTATCTGTCTATTAATAGATAACTGTAGGAATCTGTTGTTGACACACTGTGTCACCTATTACAGCGAACGTTATCTATAGCAATAATCCAAACGCGAATATTGTTACTAGTGAAGATGTAACAAACTTGTATTGATCCCTGAGCTTCTATAATGGCGAATGAAATCTTAAATCTCGTCACTGTTTATCCATAATTTGTTATTTTAATAATATATAAGTAACTGACTCTCCCATAGTAAATTTGTATTTGAATTTGGCATGCGAACTCTAGAAATGTGTGCAGTCATCTTGCAAATGTAAACTCTCCTCGTAGGATTTTAAAACAACCAAACCTGACATAAAAAATATTATAAATTTATTTTATTAAACATAATGATGGTTTGAATTAATGACGATGTGTTATTGACATTATCGAAATGAAATATGTAAAAAATTTTTTGGTTTATAGTTCTATATAGCTAGGCTTATTCTATGAAAGTTCTACGTGAAAGTTCTACGTGCAACAGATTGCATTTAAACATTAGAAAGTTTGAGCAACCACCATTCCCATACACAAGTTTAAATGTTTATAATTTTTTGACAGCCACCACAGCTTAACTTCCAATCAAAAAATCAAAATATTACATCAACATATACTTTATATAAGGCATAGTTATTTTCATTTGTTGGCTAAAGGATCTCGTCGATGTTGTGCGTGTGTTTAATTTCCACAAATGTCGTCTCAAAGTAAAAAAATATTTAAAATAGGATTCACCATCAATAAACACACATTTGGATGGTAGCAATAATACAATATCCACCTTATTTTATTGTTGCCGTTTAACTATTTTTTTACAGCTCCAATTTTATTATTTTGTTATTATAAATATTAAATAATATGAGAAATCGTCCTACAGAACAACAGTTTCTAACATGACTTTATGTAACGATGTACAAATAACGCAGTAATTCGGTCACTTAAAACCTTTTGGGACAGTTATAAAAGAATGGTTTTATTAGAGGCGCACGAAGCAATCTTTTCCAGCCAACTTTATAAAACTTTAAGGAAGACTTTTGTCTTTTAAAATATGGAACCTTCACTCGTTATTTATTTTGCACTACGTTGATATATAATGTTTATCGTTAAAAATAAACCAGATTGCACTTAATTGTTTATTTGCATATAGCCCAGAGATACCTTTAATGATTCGTTAATTTAATATACAGGGTGACAAAAAAGTCTAAGAAACGGTTTAATATCTTTTTAACTAAATTCTTTAGAAAATTCAAATCTTTCACATCAACTTATATGTATGAAAACTACTTTTTGCAATCATTGCCATTATTTGACCTTCACCAGGGGACGGGCCTATGAGGAGTAGGTACATAATTTTTAATGTAAGCATAGGTTGATATGCACGTCATTTTAAAGGTCTGGTTAAGTGGAGTTCATTACCGGAAACCGCGTCAAAAAAGGTTCATCCGTTACAAAATGGCGGCATTTCAAAGTTCTTGCGGAATATACCTGCAGAGGCCTTATTATTGGTAAATACTTATAGTCAACATTAGCAGGGAAATCTGAAACCCGGTTAAATTTGTTTTGATGATTGAATACTATTAGTCTATGAGCTAGTTGACTTTAAAATACAGTTTAAGCTCTCAAGCTAATGTTTAATACGAGTATTTGCCCATACTAAGGCCTGTGCAGGTATATTTCACAAGAACTTTGGACAGCTGCCATTTTGTAACGGATGAACCTTTTTGGACGCGGTTTCCGGCAATGAACTCCACTTGACTAACCCTTTAAAATGGTGTGCATATCAACCTATGCTTACATTAAAGATTATGTACCTACTCCTCATGGGGAGACGTAGGAATTGGCTAACTCAGGAACTCGCTAACTCGGTCGTGTGGCGGAACTGGCTAACTCTGGAACTGGCTAACCGTCTCAGTCAGGAATTGGCTAACTCCGGAACCCGCTAACTCGATTTTGTCTCGCGGCGGAATTCGCTAACTCTGGAAGTCGCTAACCCGGCCGCGCCCACTGCTCGGAGCGTTGCCAACCTTGTACGACAAAATAATCGTACACTGCCGTATTTCAAAATGTCAGTGTCTATAAAGATACAGTAAATGTTATTTTTTTGTTATCAATTCCACTTTTAACAGATAACTAGCCCAAAGTAATTAAAAGACAATTAAAAAATCATGAAAAAGTGTTTTTTATTAAACTGTAAAATTGCCAGTTAAATGTTTATGATTTCGATCTTAAATATAAATGCCATCAGTATAAAAGAAAATAATAGAATATGAAAAATATTCCAAATTTAGTTTAATTGGTAATAAATAATTAAACCTCTACGAAAATAAGCTAAAATACACGCAAGTTCTTAAACACGGAAAACAGATTTAATTGTAATGTCGTAATAAACCAAAACCATTAATTAATACAGTCATCAACCATCGTAACTTTCATAATTAATGCATAGATTTTAAATTAAATGTTCGTCGTTGAACCGTCCAACTTACGTGTACAAATATGATGACATAGACTATGTTTTTATCTAGGCCTAATAGTTTGAACCAAAGCATTGTAGGCCTACTAGTAAATAGTTGCCTAATTCTAAAATGTGTTGAATTTTTTAGCAATAATGTTACATGTTTTAAAACAGTTTTTAGATTGTACACCTAAGCACCACTAGTAAAAAATAGGAGAAGATATAATATTCATATAATAAAACGTGACAGGGTTATTTTAATTCACGATTTTTAATAAACTAATTGACGGATTTTCCTGATTTGAGTGTTGGGTTTCCTTTATATTGCTTTCACAACCGATATAAACTATACCAAGCCATTGCTCGGTTCACCGTTCCCCAGTACCCCAGTACTGAGCTACACAATAGACAATAGCTTTGTTTTTGGATAAGATAGAATCAGCCTGGAAAAAAACTCCAGACTTTTAAAAAGTAAGCCTACTGACAGACGTAAAATTAATATTAATTCAACAAAATTAAGAGGATGACCCGGGTTCTACACTAATAGCCTACGATAAAAGAAATTTACAAGTTGTATTTATGCATAGACTAACGTTTAATGCAATCCATGAATACATTAGGCCTACCACTTTATAATGTATTGATAAATATTTATTTAAATTCAATAGCTCTATTTAAAAATACATAACCACTACAATGTAATTCTGTAATGACGTTTAACGTGTAAATTTTATTATGATTTATGATTTAAGGTTACTACAAGCCCAGTATATAAAATACGAACTCAAAAATTTTATTTGCAGAAGTTCACAAAATGGTATTTATTCGAATAAAAGAAACAAATGGCGGACTACGAAAATAGATATTTCATAACATGTAATAGATCCAAATTAAATGTGCATGTTTATCTTTTTCATACCAATAAGCTACTATTTAAGTAAGAAACCCACATATAAAACATACTCCCTTATATTAGTACATTTCTCATCCTTATGGATGATCTGAAGACAGCTGTATTGTTAGTTCTGCCCGGTGTACTGTCTTTAGAGGTCGTGTTTTGTTTACAATTGTTTCTTGTTTTCAGTAATTTAAAACCTCGTTTAACCAAATAAAACGTTCTAATCACAACTAATAACACGTCCCCTAGTTATATAACCAAACAGTAAGGAACAAATCATGAAGTTAACTATAAAATAATAGAAACACAATTTTGTCGACACTAGCGATCAGTGTCACCGGACATGAACTAGACACGAAAAACGAGCTTCAAAGTTTACAATGGGATGTAAAGTTTACTTGTGTTGGTTAGTCTATGGTAAGACTATAATGCATTTTCCACCCTAATAATCATAAGAACTTCTCTGTGGTTAAACATACTTCAAAATATATTTATTTTATCGACTACGTTGCTCTTACTCCTAATTAAGCGTAGGATACGACATTATGGTGCCGATACGATATAGGTACTACACTTTCGGCAACACTGGCCAAAAATATTCGTGCTTGGCTCCCATTGGACGGCCCGCGAGGCTTCTGATTGGGAGTTAGCGAGTTCCGCCGAGGGACCGAGTTAGCGACTTCCGTACGAGGACGGAATTCGCTAACCCGGCTCTAGAGCGGGTTAGCGGGTTCCGGAGTTAGCCAATTCCGAAACCGAACAAGTTAGCGAGTTCCTCTCATCGACCAAATTTGAAGATAGGGCATTTAACATGGGGTTAGCGAGTTCCAGAGTTAGCCAATTCCGCGGACCCCTCATGGGTCGTCCCCTGGTAGAGGAAAAAAAATACAATGCTCGGAAAAAGTAGTTTTCATACACGTAAGTTGATGTGAAAGGTTTGAATTTTCTAACGGATTTAGTTAAAAAGATATTAAACCATTTCCAGACTTTTTTGTCACCCTGTATAATTTGATTAGTATCTACTTGAAAGCTTCTTCATACAATGCATACAATAGTAAGCTAGGAATTATATCTCACAATGCTTTAACACCATTATATAAAAAAAACTAGTGTTTTTTAAAAATGTTTGCATTAGTGATATTTTATTGAGTGTTATGGTATTGACGACTGCTAAGCATTATAATATTAATGCTAATAAAAAATCATGTGCTGATAGAAACCGAATATACAAAATTACATCAAATTCATAATTAGTGACAGGTTTTCCTTCAGATTTTGTCAGTGCACAGAATGAAATAAAAAAAATATTAACTCAAAAGTATAAATAATGAATGTTACTGTATATTCCTTTTTTAGATGTACGTTGTATACTAATTTTAGCTTAAAAAGTTATTATTAGATTAGGTGGTATTCTTTTGCAATTTTAATCCCTTAATTCGTATTAATCAGTAAACACTTTTGAGTTTCGCCATTTTTGAGGAATCTTTTTATATGTTTTTGGATTCTTCGACATACTTTTCTAATACCTGAATAGTGAATAGAGACCAATTGTATTCAAATGTATTGTTATCGTTATGAAATGAAATCAATTTGAATGAAAGCACAAACATTATAGATACACAATTAACACAATCCGTAGGGCTTGATAGAACACGACTTGGTCACGTGTATCGTAGACAACATTAACCTAAGACCTGTAGGATGTATGAGTTTATAAATATCTATATAACTATTTTCTAAGACAAGGCTGATGTAGTACATACAATTTCCAAAGTTATAACTTCCTGAAGTACGAGTTTGAAGTTTTAGGCAGTTACCCCGTAATATCCTTCCTACTTAAAGTCAGACATAGTTACGGTTTAAATCAATTAACTTAACTTCCTCCATTGAAATTTATTGCACCGGTTATGATCTCTTATGCATAACATTTCATGGGTAGTTTGTCTTTTAATGTTGTTTTGCACTGGTGTGTCGAATGATATGTGTATGTGATATACTTATGCTAAAATACTTATCCATTAGTTAATGGTTTGTGTAGATTTTTTGGGATAGTAATAATAATTATTACTATTACTTAAAATGGCTTTTCCAATTTTTTTTTACAATTTAACATCGGAGTAAGGTGTTTTAGTGGTGCAACTCATAAACGGTTTTTTATGATAAGCGTTAGCATATACTGGTGTGATTGTGTGTTATAAGCCGTAAAAATTCTTCTTCGATAGTAAAATCACTTAATGGTTTATCCAGTTGGTTGATACATTTAGTATGGGACAATAAACTGACTCTCCAGTCATAAGGGCCATTTTTCAACGGCAAACATCAGAAAATAAACATTGTTTAACCAAAGAGATTTCTTCTATAACCTTAAGAAAGCTTTATATAAGTTATTAATTTTAAAATAAATATTCCTTGTACCGTATTGTACAAGGGGTTTCAAATAACTTAAAGTGTCTTAATAATTAAAAAAAATGCCAAATAATTTCTTGTCCAGCATTGTACGTGTTATTAAATTTAAGAAAAGTATATAAAAATACGTCTAACAACACTAAAAACATGTATTTACACTTAGTGTTAACTCACAAGAGGGTAAAAATATAAATAAAATATAGAAAGTGGTGACCGATTTCCATTGGACACTCCAATCATCATCAGACCCAATAGGCGAACATTCTAATGATGATTGGAGTGTCCTTGTCCAATCGAAATCTAACACCACTTACCATCTTGTATATATATTTACTATCTTGTTAGTTCACACTAAGTGTATATATATGTGTTAAGTGTTATTAGACGTATATCCAAACACCAATAACGAATCAGAGTTTATATAAAACAATAAACTATTTTTTTTTCATTCTCAGACCAAAGATGATCAATTGTCTATGGAAAAATATAATCACACCTCGTTGAAAGCCTTTTTTCAACATGCAAAAACAATTGACTTTTACTTTTTTTTTTATAAACATTATGTTAAACAATGTTTACTATACACTATTTGAAAGGACAAACTTAAGAAAAATGTAAACACATTCTTATTGTTAACGACATATTTGCGAAGGAAATGCAATATTCATTCTAAACTCTAAACGTAATTTATAAATCTTGCTCAAGACTCCGTATGGGTAACGTTTCTTTTGAAAAGGAAACGAATGGCCTCGTGAAAATGTGGTTTTATATTTCCGTCTTCTTTATAAATTGTGCTCTTATAAGTTCCACAGGGTAATCTATGTAAATAAAAAAGTCATCTTATATCGCTTTATATTTTAAAAGGTTATAAATAGCTCAATAATTATCATAAAATCTTCATTAGTACAAATTTTGTTTCTAATAAGTATTATTTATTAGTCTTAGATATTTCTGGTAGTTCGTACAAATCAAAATAAACAAAAACTATTTAAATCTACAACTAATACGACTACGACTAATACAACTAATTCGGTGCTTTTTACTAAACAGATGTTGGTTGATCAATGGAGGTTGTAGTAATATTCCACATAATGCAATCTGTATATTTTGTGTATGTGATAGGAACGTGTTTGTGTGTGTAGTAAGAGTTTCATACTAAGATTTCAAACATCTCAGGGTAATAAGTCATTTTTTGTAAACATTAAACCACAGAAAACATATTACTAGTATGTTTTCTGTGATTAAACGTGGGAGAATGTAAAGATGCTCCATACACTGCCTTTCACATCCAATATTCGTATTTTAATGGACCTTACAATTTATTCAAGATAAATTATTAGTTGTTTAACAGTTTATGGATCTTAATCAATGATCATCAAGTTCAGAGCTTATGTAGATCAATAGAAAACCCATACTAACCAAAAACGTATATTTTAATAAATTATGTATTATATATATATTTATATATAGATAATAGATATAGTGACACTTAGTTGCATGTAACTTCCTGGAGCACAGAGTATTTTGGATATCTCTGACAATAAAATTTTTTGAGTCTTTGAAAGTGTTGATTTTGGTAAAAGCTAATACTAAACATGAAATACGAACAAGCATGTTCAGAGTAAGAAATAGGAAGCTCAACACCCAAAATATTCTAGAACAATTATCAATTATAACAAATGTTTGAAAAACAAACAAATTGAATAATATTATAATTCTTCATAAAATAGATATCGTAATAGCAACACCCAGTTTTATTGCATTCAAAACTAGCTACCGAAAATTCTTCGTCTTCAAAATAAAAATATGTATTTGCTCGACACAAAAAGGTAAATAATAAAAATAATAATAGGAACGGCTGACACGACACGAAATTGTGACTTAAACTTGGTGATAACTCACGAACTGTGGTATGTTTTTCATTCCATTCCACTGCAAGCTTTCAATGTGTGAAAATAGCCTATTTATTTCTGACAATAAGAAAAAAAAAACATTTTTGTATAGTTTTATTGTTGGCTTATAAACACCATAAACCTACTGATAAAAGTAATCATATATGAATTAAAATTAAAATCTTTTACCATCTCATCTATAAATGGATGTTAAGAGGTAATGATAAATTTGTAAACATATATTTGTGAATAAAGAATATCATTTGGCCAAATATAATTTTTGGCACCTGATTGCATTAGTTTGGACAATAAGTGCTCCTTCTTTCATTCAGTGATATTTCGTTGCTGTGTTTACAAAATGCCATTGAGGGAAGCACATCGGTGTACCTCCAACTTAAAAAACCTACACAGTTTTGGATAAATTTATCAAGTACAGCGTAGTCTGTGGATAGGAATAGTACGCATTTATTAGGTTCAAGCATTAAAAGCGAAGTTTTGATGTCCCTCAAACCACCTATTACTGTACCTAGAGAGCTGTTGAAATTAAAAAATCCAAAAAATTTATCTTATTAATATTTGTTTTTCCTTTCTAATGACTTAAGCATCTTAACTCGTCCTACTTTGAAATACTAGTTGTTTGTATGGTATTCCAAACAAACTTTACTGCAATTCAAAAACATTTTTATAAGTAAGTGATTTAATTCATGAAACTATAAACCATTACGGTGGCTATATTTATATTTATGTTTCTAAGCACACTGATACATTTTATTAAGCAATTCTTCAACAAAGTGTAGGTTGGCATCAATTTGTGAAACAATATTTATAACTTTGATATTATTTATAACTTTATTGAAAAAAAACTATTTGCTTCTTCCTTTTTTTAACAAGAATCATTTTAACTAACATTTCATATGCAGTTTTTAACCGGCTAAACCGCAAACATCCCTTATAGTCGTCACGACAATGGCAACAATGCCAAACACTTAGCTGAAAGAGAAATATACGAATACCTAACATAGTGCAACGTGTACTTGAGGCGAAAATTCCACTCATCCAGACGATATGTCAAATGTGAACACTGAAATATGTAAACACTTAACATACTTAGGTCTACAGCTTCACATTGTGCTGCATTTTTCTCTTTCTCATTTATTTAATAAGGAATGTAATTAATATTGTTTCGTCTATCTGCAACGAAACAGCTGTTTTAATACATGCTTTGTGGGTCTAAAGTAGCTTTATGATAAAAATAAGTTTTAGTTCCTAGGGAATAAAATAATGATGTTGTAAACTAATTTGTAAATAAATAACTAAGTTTAACCTTATAATTTACATATTTAGGTAAATCTATCTTATTTTTGATTAAAAGTATATAATTGTTCCGGGTAGACCAATCATCAGCAAAGATCTACTAGCTAACTTTTAGATCTAAAAATACACCCGCAGCAGCAAACCTGCAGACTAAGCGAATTTCAATTTACCCGGCTGGGTGTTTCTACTATAATATTTCAAAAAATTGTCGGATTTTTTACCTATTTAAATAACATTAATTTTAGTGACTACTTAGGTTTGCTGCTACAGTTAAGATATGAGGTGAGTGTACAATTTTATAATTTTTAAGAACAATGAATTAACTGATATACTTTAGAGTGATGATCTATGTTAGCATAAGAGGAGCAGGTAAAAACAAAGATATTTAATTAAATAAACTCACTAATTATGACTGTTGAAAAGTTTTTATTTCTGAGAAAGCAAAACGGGAAAATTCGTGTTCTAATGAGCTCATTTAAATAGGATGCAATTGCTAAGTCACCTATAATAACTTACCTCTATTCTGTAAAGCCAGGATATGCCAAAATATTACCAATGATGTGTTTTTATCATTCACAATTAATACCACTGAAAGTTTGTCTAAATGCAAAACAAAAAAAGTAAAAAAATCACACTTCGATGTTATATGTTTTAATAAAATTTGAAACAGCCTAATTTCATATCAATAACTTTCGCATAGTATTTTTAATTGAAAACATCTTTGCAGAGCTGATTTTGTAATATTGTTCTTGACCAATTACTAAATCTATTATTCTAAAAAAATATATTTAAAAAAATTTCACAAGGGACGAGCAAGCAACGGAGGGATATTTTCGTGACAGAATTCTCTGGGTTTTCTTCTTGACTAACACGTGTGACATCCAGGATCTTCAGTAATCTGCAAATGTTCCCTTTGTGCTATCTGATTCTCATATAAAGGAAGATACAAATATTAAATCCAGCTACTAATATATTTGCTATGTATACACCCTTTTGATTGTCTGTAAAATAAATAATCATTGCAAGAATTATAGGTTTAAAACACCTTAAATCTTTTGAGCTGTTATCATAGTTTTCATTTCTGACGATGCTTATCAGAATAATGAGTAGTCTATTTTAGAGCCAATGGATACTTGTACAATCCATCTCAAATAAATATTATATTGTAATTTAAATTACCAATATAAATTAGCATATATAATTTAGTTGTTCGATGGGAGTCAACAAGGCTGGTTCCTAAATTACAAGATTTACATATTTTAGTTCAGAAATCATTTAAAAAAGCGTAAACTGTTAGGGCCTTTAGTACTGAATTGGATATTAAGATCTAGGAAGCATCTTTATTGTCATGCCATATTGACGTTTTGCGCCAGGAAATCTACAGTATTCTAATTATACCTCCAATAATCGGTGAGTAGAAATTTTGTGAAGGGTAAAACAAATTAGTTTCGGTTGATTTTTTCTCAGTTAATTTTTCCGACAAAAATACACCTAAAATGTTTTTAGAGGAAGTAGAGTGTGAAGCCCTTCATTCTGATTACGTTAGCCAAAATACGAGTAAAATGTATAAAAAAAACATTGTAAGTTCAGCTTTCAAGGGTTCTGTATAAAAATTAACTCTGGAAACCAAAAGTGAGTAATTTTTAAAATAGCGTTTCAATTCACTGCTTTAACTTCTCTAAAATGACAAAGCAAAGAGTCTCTTCCATAAGTACATCCGTAAAAAGTTGCTGTAAACACCGTGCTATATAAATCCGTCAGAAAAAGCAACTAAATAAAAATAATCGGTAGGTTTGTATAATTGTTACTGCTAAATAAATCTTAAGCCATCTTCTGGTGTCAAAATAATTCCAATGCAAAAAGTTGTGTTTAAGACGCAGAGGTCTGTGATATATTCGAGGAGAAGGTTTGTGGAGGTGATTCCATTTATAGATAAGCCTTCTTGACAAAACCAGCATTTCCGATACAGTGTTATGTATTCTGCATCTGTGGAAAGTGTATAAAAGTAAGAAAATGGTTGGAGTGTATTTTAGATTTTAAACTTCATTTTTAAAATACTTTGTTTAATATTTTATCACCAACTACGAAATTAAACTTTCTTGACATTGTTCAGAATAACAGTCGTGGATTTCTCATAAAAACGTTTAATTTTTAAGAACGATTATTAAAACATAAGCCAATTTCTGATCACCTATATTGCCAAAATTGCAGTTTAAAAATATGTTTCAATAATGAAAACCAGTGAATTTCGAAGAAAACTAATGAAAAGTAAACATATTGGTCTGAACCAAACATCATCTATCATGTTACGATAACAAGTCTCATTAAAAGTTGTGAAGGTGAGTTAATTACTTGGTGAATTGACAAACAAACATATAAGATTCCTACAAAATATACCTTTATACAGTATTTGTATGGTGACACTCGTGTAAATAAGTATTAAAGTATGTTAAAAAATATAAAAATGAAGATAATTTGTTAAAAACAATTACCAATAGTATTTGCAATGAGTTAGGAGGAGGTTGTAAACATTATTTCCTAATTGCACTTTTATATTGAGGTATTCTAAACAACTTGAGCTCGTTAATCAAAAGTCTTGATGAAAGTTGTTCTTTTGACGGTGAAAATGTAAACACCATTAGCATGTCACCGTGTCATAACATTGACGTGGTTACTTTCTAAACAATGTTTAAACTGTAATTTAAAATAATTCTTAACTGTTATAATCGTTAGTTGGCATGAGCTATATACAATGCAAACCTTGAAACCAATGGCTTTAAATGAATAGTTCTGCCATTATTAGATGGTTCGAGCCGGTTTTAAGCTTTAAGTCCGCCTTTTTATAAACCAGAAATGAATTTGTCACTTATAATTTTGGTAATAAATAAATCGCAAAAAAAACTTGTATTTGTATAATATAATTTTTAAATAATTTAGTATAGTAAGATGTTAAATTAGTTACTCTAAGATACAGTAGTTAAAATCTACTTATAGTATAAGTACTTATTATTGTAAACGTAACATTCTACGTTAACTGTGCCTTTCAAGTTTTACCCTCCACTTACATCAAATAAAGTTTGTAGTAAAAATGGAATCAGAATTATTTCCTAAGTTTTTTTATTTGAACCAATTCCACTGTTTCGTCTCTTGGTTTTAAATTTTCTCAAATTACTTTTGTACAGTTATTTCATTGTTTAATCCGTCGTTTAGCCTTTTTGAACTACTATGTATTTAAATGGGCTAATTTGGGCAACCCTGTTTACATACCATTGAACTCTATTGGGAAATGAATAAACTATTTATGTTTTGCAGTGTGTTGATTGGTGCTGCAATCTCGTCGAATACTCTTAAAACAACTGTATCAGGGATGGTATGTCCTCTTTCGCAATTCTGTTTAAAGTCAATGTTTAAAAGTGGGTATGCGTTTTTATCCCAAGTGAACAGTTTTAAATTCAGAATACTTAAGATTTCGTATGCACTTTCTATTAATTTCCTTTTTGAAAGACCCAAACATAAAATTAGTTAGTACAGATAATAAAATAGTGCATATGGGACCAGATATAAATATATTATTTCAAAACAGTTTGTTTGGTTAGTAAAATTATGTCAATTTTTCTTAAGTAAAGTAAAATAAATTTATTTATCACAAATACATTTAACTACCAAATTTAACACTAAAACACTCAAGTTACTGATACCTCAATACAGGCCAATTAAGTCAAGTTTTTACTTTTGGGCATTGGTCAGAAAAGGTTTAGTATACAGTATTACAATCAGACAATGTTATTTTTTGCTAATCGCTACTAAGTAATATATTAGTGATGAATAAAACCACTACACATTAAAAAACATATACTAAAATACATAAACAATTATAAAAAAAACAACCCTACTCTTAAAACCAATTTCACTGAAACTCAATGGGAAAAACTTCATATTAAACACTCACTAAGACAATATTACAGTATGTATGAGTGTTTCCGATTACGAAAGCCTTCAAATGGTATAATGGGTCATTTAAAACATCAAAATTTAAAAATATATTTATGGATTATTGTATAAGTATCAAACAAAAAAAAAACAAACAAACACAATAGGAATATCAAGTAGGGTTTGTCGCTGGATTCTGACAATCAATATTTCGATTCAATTTTACACTCAGGTCACCGACCGCTTCCACTTTTGTATTTTCAGATTTTATAGTCTCAAAAATGTCAGACACAATACGGGAAAACAGTTATAAAAATTTAAAAGTATTTCGGTGTGTGTTTTGTCTTTATTTAAAAAAATGTCCTGTTTTATTTTGAGAGGACACGACTTATGATCCGAAATCATATTAAAACACTATAACACATGATTATGAGACGTGACTTTACTCAGTGGAACATTGTCCATGGTCTAGCTTGTAGCAAGTACTATTTAAAAAAATATATAACAATTAATTATTTTTTTAATAAGATGCTTTTAATTTGGTGCCATTGAGAATTAAGGTATTGTTACGGATATTTATGTATTATTTATTACTTAATTGATGTTGAGGTAAACACTTTATTTTATACATTTCGCAATATGCTGTTCAGGAAATTAAATAGGTTTTGATGATTTATCCATTAAGTGTTTCAAATATATATCCTGACACTTCTTCATGCAAGTTGGGCGTGGAAAAAGTCTTTGATAAAACTGTATAATATTGATTATACATGTTTTGGCAAAACATGAGATAGCAGCGATTCGGAGATATTATTCAATCATTGCTGCTCCTTTTTTTGCTACGAAACCAGCACATACTTGAAACTGTTCAGGCATTAAAGCATTTAAGGAGAAATCCAGCCAACTAATAGAATATTGGTAAAACACATTGAAACAGTACGGTGTTGACACTGTTTGGCTATTGTAATAGAAGATTTGTATAAATAACAGAGTAAGGAACAATACATTATACTAATTTAATTCCAGCAATAAACATCCAAAGGAATATCGTCAAGTATTTAATGATATGTCAGTATATTAGGTAAAAAAGTTTAAAAGCAACAGTCCTAAATTATTGGCAATGCATTTCATTTTGTACTGTCCGACTCAAGGAAACTCATAGTAGTAAATGAAGGCTGTAAGGAGAACATTGGAGAATTTCCACTAATATCTCTGCTAGCCAATCTATAAAACACACATGCCACAACGATTTTCGGCTTTCTTTAAGTAATTGTAACCTTAATTTCTTCATAAACGATCAGTCAACATTTTCATTTTGTAAAGGAGATTTGCCCGGATGTTTTTAAAGCTATACTATTCGGGACAGGAAGTTAAATAAATGTTTATCACACCTTTTTGTAGGTGCATGTACGATTCATGCATGCAGTAGTGGAGAACTGCCGGTTTTACCTCACTTTAGACACGTTTTTCCCATGTTATTCTTATGGGGATCATTTTTTGGCCACCAATTCCAAAAATCCTGATCTTTGCCCAAATAACCCTATAAAATTGTCAAACCTTATTTCTTAGTTATTCCCTATAAATATATTCGATATTAAGCAAAAAATAAAAAAAAACTAATTATTTCATTTATTGACCCATGCATGTGTATATGTATAGTAGTATAGTTTGTCGGTGCCGTTTTTTGGGGCGCGAGGTTTTTGTGCCAACTCCCCCCCCCTCACCCCCTCACCACTCCCCTCTGCCCCATGCACAATTGCTAGTACATCTACCATTCCCCTTTCCAGTTGATATATTATATTTCTATTTCAAAATCATGTATGTGCGAACTCGGCTCATGGCGTGGGCGCGCTCCTGGTCGCGGGCATGCTCCCTTGGACATCCTTAGTGGAAATCCATGAGTTCTGGCTACTTGGGAATCCAAGCCATTTGACATACAATAAATCACCCTTCCTCCTAATTACCTTTTCTATCAAATACATGTCTTTATATTTGGTCTTTAACAACTCCTCTGTATAGAAGCCTCCCCTGATTATATTGCCATTTTCATCTTTCAAGATATAAGTCACAGGCTTTGTATTCTTAACTTCTGCTATTGTAAATAGTTCCCCTGTCCAATTCGGAGTGTAACCTTTACTAAAAACATGTTTATACTTGGAAATCCTCACACTATCACCTACCTTAAATCTTGGTTTTTTAACTTGCACTACTTTAGAAGTCAACCTCTCATGCACATATTTACTATTCTTAATATTTACTTGGTTAGGCTTCATACCTATAGATCTATGCACCTTATTATTATATTTTCGGATTAACTTTGGAAGTAAATCCAACCATTTATAACTTCCCTGAGCACTAAATTCCCTATATAACCAATTCTTTAAAGTTCTCTGAAACCTCTCCACAATTGCAGCCTTAGTTGTAGAAAAAGTGTGATAGTGATTAATATTTAATTGTTTCATTAGTTTGCTAAAATATTGATTAAAAAATTCTTTTCCATTGTCAGATTGAATGTTTTTAACCCCCTTTGGTAGAATGGTTTTAATGGCTTCTGTAACCACCAAACCCGTCTTATTCTTTAGTGGAGCAGCATAAGCTTTTTTAGAAAATGTATCTATTAAAGTTAAAATATATTTATTGCCAGAATTCTCTCTAGCATAGTTTTGCATATCAATTAAATCTATTTGTACAGTTTCGTTTATACCTAATACTTTAAAAGACCTTCTAATGAAATTCTTTCTTGCAGGCTTATGAAGTTCGTATGCAATTTCATTCATTTTTTATAACATCACTCTTTCCTTGTACTGTAAATATATTACCATTAGCCCCAATCAATAGATTATCTTCCATTCTTTTAAATACATAGTTTTCTGGTATATATAGTCTATTATCTATATACTTAAATCCACTCAAAGATGTAGGGTCGGCAACTAATAAATCAGGATTGTATTCCATCAAATTAAATTTTCTTCCTGCATATACAAATTTTGATCCATCATAATACATAGCTTGTGACATTAAACAAATATCATCTAAATATTCCCCCTTTGGCAGATTCCTTATAAATTGTTTCTTGGCATCCCAACATTTTTCTTTTTTATCAAAAGTTATAGTCTGTTCTTTTGTAACACAGTCAGTGTCATCAACGGCGGGTTTTACACGTACTAACCTTTTATTATTAAAATCCCAATAGCCTGCTTCCATTTTTGGAACTTGTGAAACATTCACAGCATCCCTACTATCTGCACCTTCTATCAAATTGCTAAGTTTCTGTTTCTTAGCATTCCAAACACCATTCTCTGATTCTAAAAATTCATAATTATTATCATCTTGTATAAATTTACCATCTTCTTTTCGTATTAAAGTCTGTTGTAAAGTGGGCACATCATTTAAACTTTCACCCTTTTCCACATTAGTAATTTTCTGTTTCTTAGCATTCCAAACACCATTTTCTGATTCTAAAAATTCATAATTATTATTGTCTTGTACAAATTTACCATCTTCTTTTCGTATTAAAGTCTGTTGTAAAGTGGGCACATCATTTAAACTTTCACCCTTTTCCACATTAGTAATTTTCTGTTTTTTAGCATTCCAATTTTTATTCTTAGATTCTAAAAACTCATATTTAGTTTTACCTTGTAAAAAGACATCACCTTTTCTAGTTAATGTCTGACCCAAAGTTGATACATCATCTACAAACTCTCCATCTTTAACATTACCAATTTTACGGTTTAAACAATTCCAACTATCGTCTTGTAAATTCAAAGTAGGTTCACTACTCATGGTTGCCGCCCTGGGTTCTGCAGGCTTATTATATGGATTATATAAACGATAAAATTTATCTATAAACATATTTTTATTTAATAAATAATACCACTTTCTCTCAATTCCTCAATAATGGAATCTATTTCATTATCCACTCCTGAGTTACCGGCTTGGCGACTTAGCCAAAGAAGTCTTAACCTATCTACAAGCTCATTAGGATCATCCCAATAAATATAGTCTATTTTATTACCAGTCACTTGTCTCAAACCTTCACCAACAAATTTAAATAGAGGTTTAATTATATTAAGATATTTAGTATGTCTATTACTTGAAATTGGTGCACCATCTTTGTAACTCTTTAAATGCCCATTTGTAGCTTCCAAAATTTCTTTATAATTTTGCAAATCAACCTGAGTATAATCCTCAGGTTCTTTTAAAGTTAACAATTCCCATAAACCTTTTGTCCCCTTGTAGGTTTTATTTGCAACTGTAACATCATCATTGCCAATATCAACTTCCTTATTTCCAATAAAAAATTTATTTGCTTCTCGTCTAATACCATATGTAGTGTCTGTCATACTACTTTTACTGAGGTAATTTCCTAAATAGTCTGATGCTAAAAGACCGAAATCTAATTTCTGTGGGGTGGATGGTTGTAATGGTTGTAATGGTTGTAATCTTGGTATCATTGATATTCTAGATGGAGTCATTGGGAGTATCTCCATTCGAGGCCTCTCTGATGTGATTTTCTTTAATTCTTGTAATGGCTCTATTAAAGGTTGGAATGTTTGGAACCTCTCTTCAGCCTCTAGAAACTTGCCACGTTTTAAAGCTCTATATTTCTCTCGTATTTGATTTGCAGAGTCAACCAATTCTTGTTGAATGTTTTTCATCTTTTATTTACATTTTATTTATCTCATTTGACAAAGGATTGTACTCAAACACTTTATCATGTATTATCAAACAATATGCAGATGTATTTGCTGGCACATTTTCTGCAGTTTCAATCTCTAATTTAATATCAACAATTCCTTCCTTCACTGTTTCGTTCTGTCTAGAACAGTCTATTACAATTAGTGGATATTTCTTCATAAACTCAGCCCTACTAATCATAGGATCTGGGATAGTATTATAGTAAGTCTCTCTAAACCTCATAAACATCTCATAAGCTTTAGAGACATCTCCATTTTCAAAGTCAAGATTTAAATCACTATAAGGATAATATTCAGAGTTAAGAAATACTTTGAGATTTTTTAATTTACAGTGATCAAATTCATCAGTTCTTTTTCGTGCACTATTATCCCTAGCTGTTTGGAAACCAAATATAATATACCTAGGCTTCTCTAAACTTGAAGATGTCTTTACTGACCATGTATGTCTTGTGGTATTGGGATATGATGGAAGTTCATGCAGCTCTAAACTTCTAAATGCAATTTGCAAATTTTTATTTTGCAATAACATCTTTTGTAATTGTAACTACTCTCCATCTGATGGTATTACATGTGGCATCACCCATTGAATTGAGTTAAGTGTAATTTTAGGAATCAAATCAGCAGTGCCACTGGCTGGAGCACTAGCGGTTGTTAATATACAATTCAAATCATTTTTGGATCTTTTCAACACCAATCCTTGTTTGACATTTACTAATACCTTATTAAAATCCTCAAATACACCCATTAACAGCTCTAATGGTAAACATGTACTAAACTTGCCACCTTTATGGAACTCTTTTAAATTCGTGTCAGAATCAAATGCTACATTTGACAATTTAGTTGTTTTATTGTAAGAGCTCAATATTTTCATAAGACTAGAAATTCCTGGGTTTCTTACAATATCTATTTCTTTACCTGCGACTTCGTATCTAATTTCATCAAATAAGAACGCAAATGCATTATTTATAAAATGACCTTTATCATGATTCTCAATTTCTCCCTTAATATACAGATAACTCCTACACGGGAGAGTTAGCAAATCTTGATTATTAATACATATTCGAATTTCATCAGAATTATTTATTGCTAAAGTATTGTGGGGAACATAGGAGTGATTTGTAATTTTAACCACACTATCGTCGAATTGGGATTTCCCTGTAACGTCTAGAAAATCTTCCATTTTTATTAATAGAAAATTTTAACTTTAGTCCTATTGACTTTAGGAACCTAGCATTTTGTACACTTATAGATAAATTCTTATAAATTCTCATATCTTTTTTATATGACAAGTAATTGTAGTTTCTTCTCCGTTAAAGTCAATTGCCTTGTCATGTTGATCGGCAAATGTAATACTGACAACATCTAAACTTCTCTTATTTACAGGAAAATATATAATATTTCTTGGAACTTCAATAATTTTGTAGCCAGGAGGAGCTTCTGGATAAAAGCTATGTATGGTGTGTGATTTGTTGCCATTTAAATAGGACCCGTTTGCAATATTACATTTTACTCTAATCACATTTACATTATTAATGTTTATTTTATTTGTAGATTCAAACTGAACACCAGGAGTAGAAACACCTTTAAATCCTAATAAAATAGACCCTAAACATGGTTTTGTAAAATCAAACACGTGGCTAGAAAGTAGTGTCGCTTTCATAGTTTTATTATTAGCTGTAAGGAAAAAGTCTGGGACTTGCTTTTGAATTTCCTTTGCAAGCTCAACCACCTCATATGTTCCTTCAGAAATTTCTATTGTAACTGGAGCATTGTGGTCATAATAGAAAACATCATCACCTTCACTAATGGTTAATTTTTTTCCTTTAAGTTGATTTAATTTTGGAATAAGCCCTTTGAATAAAAGTTTGGATTTAGTATTAATTAATGCTTCTCCATTTTTATCTACTATAACTTTAAGTTTTCCATTTAATAACCGGTTTAAATCATCAACTGAGATATCTCCTTTTGGTAATGTCATTTTCTCTACTTTGTAATATGTTAAAGTATTTAGTGGTTTTTTAACATTAAATATTGAATTATAACTTTGAAAATCTACCAATCCAATAACATAATCATCATTTAATTCTATGGGAGGAAAGAACACTGACTTTAGCTCTGGCTCTGTACCCGAAAATGTTATAGTAAATGAATCCATTTTTATAAAGAAATATTTTTTATGAATGATAAACATAAAATTCCACAAATAGAACTATTTAAATCTTGTATTTGATCAGTTGTATAGAATATTTTATATCCCTCAAAATATTTAATTACTTCTTTTGGAGGTTGGATTCCAAATGGGTCAAAATAAATTACAATATCTTTATTTTTACGATATGCTGTCCAATGTGTGCCAGATGAGCTATCTAAATTAACTATTCCGCACTCTTTTACTCTTGGTGTTAGATTTTTTAGCTCGCTTTTTAGGTACACTCCCCTGAAGTGAGGCACGTCTTTTGCGGCCTCTAACAGCTGGTAGTTGTCCATCTTTTTTATTAAATTTTAATCCCATTCCCATCTTTGCTTTTGCCTTCATCAAATTTGTCACGGCATAAGCAGCTGCTCTTTCAGCAAGATTTGCATCATTGGCCGTTACTCTAGTCCAAGCTAAGTCTGCTAATCTCATGTCTGCTTTGTTCCGAGCAGCAGTATCGGGATTATTCATGTAGAATATGTCATGCTCTTTACAATAAGAGTCTAGTTTATTTTTTGGAGGTACATTTTTAGCTAAATTCTCACGTACATTCGTCCCAGGTCCACAGTATTGATATGTTGGTATGTGAAGTGGAAATGGAAGGTTATTTATAAGAGTATTCAATAACCCTCGACCCCTGTAAGGCTTTAGGAATAAACCTTTGCCCTTTTTACATGTTTTCTTATTAACATTTTTTACCATTTTTATTATATAAAAAATGTCTTTTATTCAACAAAAATACAAATTTAAAATAGTACATACTAAGGAAAATATACCAAAGAAGTTGGGTCTATTTCCTACCAATATTCGATGTGTTATTTGCGGTCCAAGTGGAAGTGGGAAGACGGTTGTAATTTATAACCTAATTGTAAGAAAGGAAGGATTAAAATTTACAAACTTATATTTAATATCCAAATCGTTAGAACAAGAAAAATATAAAAAAATAATTGAAATATTTAGTTTGTGTGATGAAGTGAAATTACACACGTTTACTGACTGTGAAATCACACCAAATGATGTAAAATCACAGTCAGTTGTTGTATTTGATGACATAAATAGTCCAAATATTACACAATTTTTCTCAATGGGTCGACATAAAAATATTAACTGTTTTTACTTGTGTCAATCTTACAGCAAAGTACACAAACATTTACGTGATAATGTAAATTTCATAATATTATTCAAACAAGATGATTTAAATTTAAAACATGTATATCACAATCATGTTGGTAATGACTTTTCATTTGACCAATTTAAAAATCTCTGTCATCAATGTTGGGATAAAACTAAATATGGCTTTTTCGTAATAGACAAAGAAAGGTCAAAGAATAATGGCAAATATAGATTTATGTTTGACCAATTCTATCAAGAGGATGGTAAGGGTAAATAAATGAAAGATTTTTTTTAACATTTGCATTTATTATACATCTACACATTTTGAACATCGATTTTATAATGACCGAACGCAAGAGTATTGATGCCATCTTCTAGAATAAACCTCTTGTCATCGTCAAAGGATAGTACTTTTTTATTCATGGTTAAGGTTTGAAGATGATGATTTATAGATTTAATTCTTGTCACATTCTCATAGTAATCTTGCCCAGTTGCAAGGCAGTTCAAATAATGTTGATGTCTGAGGAGATGTTTAACAGTGGCACCATCAGCTCCTTTAGCTTTCTTCACCTCTAAAGCTTGCTTGTCTTCTTCATATAACCATTTTAGAGGAATGTAAGAATATAACTTTGGTCTTAAACCACAATATTCATACATAATATGACCACCTAATTCATCTTTAAACTTTCCAGTGACTTTTTTATTTTTATCAGAGTATAAGAAATGGTCTTTACTATATCCAGAGGTATCAAAATAGTGTAAGTCACATTCTATTTCCTTGTAAAAGTCCTCTGTAACTATAGCATACATTAATGAATCTGTATCTGTCATTAGAAATCTTTTGTTCTTAAATTTTGACATATAATTATAGTGGAAATCATACATTATTACTTTACTGATATCCAAAATGGTCATTCCTAAATATATTGGTTTATTAAACTTTACAACTAATTTATTTAAATGTATAGCATGTAAATTGTTATCAAACTTTTTGCTACAGTCAAACCTTGGATTAGTGACATATTTTGTTAATAGTGACTCATCCTTGAGATATATATCACGAAACTTGCGTTGATTCATGATTGTTCGACCAAAGAGACTATTATTTAACAATTTATAAAAGTCTTTTTCGAAATCAGTTTTAGCACATTTGCGTTTTTCAATATTAAAATTAATATAGGGCGCAAGCCATTTAGACTGTCTAAATTTTAAAATTCTATGGTATTTTGTTACAATCAAACCCAATTCCTCATATTTTTGTAATGCTTTATAATGTAAAATATATTTAGTTTTGTCATTTAAATTAGGTATTAATTTGCCATTCATTTTCTCTGGTGCTAATGGATAGTCATTATGTAAATCATGTAAGCTTTTATCATATTTTAAATCAACTTCTAAAATGTATCCAAACTCATCATTTTGATTATATTTGTAGTCTATCTCATTAGTCCAACTGAATCCATCCACAGGCAGTGGCTCGCACATTGCTGTAGAGTATAGTGAGTTACAATCTAAATATATTAAATAGACACTCTCTTGATTGGGATCATAGTGTTCACCCATATATCTATTATTTGCTTTAGCGTAACGTGTAGAAATCATACTGACTCCTCCTCTGATCGCACTTTCTATGAACAAATGCATGTCAACATCTTTGAATATTTGTAATTTTATTCCTGTCATTCTAAGACAGGCCTCCCATGTAAGTCCAGGAAGTGAATACATATGTACAGGGTCAAGTTTGTAATCCTTTAAACATAGGTCTCTAAATGTCTCGAACACATCAGCCAGTAGCAATACATCTGTTTTAAGATATAAATCATGATATTCTTGTAAATTATTTATATTAAAATGGGTCCATACATTTTTAGCATGTTCGTATTCATTGGGAGAGATATGTTCTTTAGTTATAGAACTGTAAAATGTTTCAATTGGGGGTAGAGACTCTGCGAACTTATCTGGTCCCGTCATATATTCATAGGGATATACACCTTTACGTTGTAGTAGTGGATTTTGTATGAATCTAAATGTGTTCAAATTGGAAGCCAATTTATATAATGGAAGGGACAGAAAGTTGTATGAATCTAAAAATACTAAATCATCAACAGAGAATGATATATATTTTTCCATATCTTTAGCTATACAATTAATTTTACGATTATTAAATTTTCCCAAATGTTGCATTATTATGTGACCATCATAATTTTTCAAGTTATGGAAGAATACTGGTATTTTCTTTGTTACTTTATAGTTTAAATTACAATCATTGTGGGCAGCTCCACGGTATTGTCCAGAGGAATGGCAATGATCTCTCACCCTATCAAAATATAGGGGCTTTTCACAAATGTGACAATGTGTTGAGTTTTGGAAAGATACCTCTTGCTCAGGGGTCATTTGAAGAGGAATATATATTGCCATTTGATTTTTAATATAATCATAAGCCTGAAATAATCTTTCAAAAAACACATCCATAACATTTGTGCCACTGTACAACTCTTCAGAAATAATTTTTGAATCTTTTACTACGACAAATGCAAATCCCGATGGAATATGTATATTAGAGTTTATAAAGCATTCAAAATCTGCATAAATTACATATGGGGCTTTAAGTTGATATTTATAGTTTTTAAATTGTAATGTATCTTGTTTAGACATTTCCACTCGTTGAGCATCAAAGTTTTTACAATATGTTACATGACGTTCTAATATATCATTAGTGTAAAAATGTTGTAAACACAACTTGCAAAAATGCTGCTTATGGCCATGTTTTGTAGAGTGGAACATTAACCTATCAAAATCACGAATTAAACAATAATGTGATTTACGACCTTCTTGTAATAATAATAAATCTATGTGAGTATTACTATTTAGTTTAGTCGTTCTTAATGGATATATAAATTTATCATATTCAACCCCAAATACATTAATACTTATATCATTCTGTGTTTCAAATTTATCTATATCAGATATTTTCACAGGATACTTTATGTTTGTCATATTCAACTGACTTTCATAGGGTACATAATTAGAAACCCTTTCAGCATTGTTTGCATACCTTGGATGTAAAGCTGCTAAAATCGACCAAAGAAAGCATCTATTGTCAGAATTCTTTATATTTAAAACAGCATGTTTTGATTGAATACTTTTTGGTGTGGGGATATATGACTTTGGAGTTAGGGGTTTATACTTGTAAACATGCAACTGCCAATATTTAGTATGGTCATATATCCATCCACTGCCTTGGGCTTGATATTTGTGTATGGAAGCATCAATCTTTGAAAGTGCATTTTCAATTTGAGGCTTTAAATCTCTCTTCTCAATAGTTAAGGTAGTAAGACTTCGAAAATCTGCTATACATTCTTTTTCATTAACTAATTTACCATTTTGATCCATTGAATATTTTATAAATTTGATTCTCCTAACTAAAGTCCATTTTATCGGTAGAGGACAAGACTTCAGAGTATTTTCAAGGTCAGTTCTAATCGATTCACCAACAAATTTAATCATTGTGTATGGACATTTCATGCAAGAATTAACATGTCTTTTAAAATGTCCAACAATATTCGTTTTACAGAAATTACAACTCTTGTGACTTTGTAATATATGCGATTTTAGAGCAATGTTACTATCACAGATTAAATTACAAACTTTGCACAGTTTCACCTTCATTTGATGAATTACCTTGTAGTGACGAATCATATTACTTTTGGTGGAGAGCGACACGGAGCAGTGTTGACAGGTGGGCCTCATTTTTATATATAACAAAAAAAATTTGTGTCACTTCTATTTATAGACTTTTCGAAAATTTCAAAATTTTGGAAATTTTAATAATTTTCAGCTAGAAATTAAAAATTTGTAAAAATTACTTCAACAGATCCAAGACTAGCAAGGAACAAGCCCAAGTGAGTGACGTTTTCACCACGTCACCACTAGAGGCAAGAAACAACCATGAGTCAGGATCGCGCCCACGCCATGAGCCGAGTTCGCACATACATGATTTTGAAATAGAAATATAATATATCAACTGGAAAGGGGAATGGTAGATGTACTAGCAATTGTGCATGGGGCAGAGGGGAGTGGTGAGGGGGTGAGGGGTGAGGGGGGGAGTTGGCCCAAAAATGTCGAACCTCAAAAAACGGCGGCGACAAACTATACTAACAATATTAAACAACTCATACGTCTAATATATAGATAAGATAAGACAGAAATATAATACATCAACTAGAAAGGGGAATGGTAAATGTACTAGCAATTAGGCATGGGCGGGGAGTTGGCCCAAAAATGTCGAACCTCAAAAAACGGCGGCGACAAACTATACTAACAATATTAAACAACTCATACGTCTAATATATAGATAAGATAAGACAGAAATATAATACATCAACTAGAAAGGGGAATGGTAAATGTACTAGCAATTAGGCATGGGCGGGGAGTTGGCCCAAAAACCTCGCGCCCCAAAAAACGGCAGCGACAAACTATACTACTATACATATACACATGCATGGGTCAATAAATGAAATAATTAGTTTTTTTTTATTTTTTGCTTAATATCGAATATATTTATAGGGAATAACTAAGAAATAAGGTTTGACAATTTTATAGGGATATTTGGGCAAAGATCAGGATTTTTGGAATTGGTGGCCAAAAAATGATCCCCATAAGAATAACATGGGAAAAACGTGTCTAAAGTGAGGTAAAACCGGCAGTTCTCCACTACTAATAATAGCTTTTACGAGGTTATGTATTTAGTTTTAAGCAAATTTTGTATTTGAACATCATATAATTTTAATGATTTTTATTTATAGTGTGAATAATAATTATTTGCAGTGATTATTTTATAGTCTAACCATTGTATTATTATATTATTGCTTGCTAGACTATATGATTATTATTCATATATTATTACTGTTGTGAAATTCATTCCCCTAAAAATTAAAGGTTTTTATTGAATAATTAATAGATTTCTGCTAAGCACAAATCGTTGCTTTTTTCGTTGTTTTGATAGGTGTTTAAAATTATACTAAAATATTTACCAGTAAACCCTCTTTACAATAACAAGTCACACTTATTTTGACCTGAATATACATCAAAAGTCTAATAAAACTTGTTATCATATATGTACACTTAAAATGTTGACTCGCAAGACGGTAAATACATATTATAAAAGATGGTTAGAGGTGATCGATTTCGATTGGACACTTTGATCATCAGATTCAATAGGCGAACGTTACTCATTTTCATAATGGGTACACACAGTCAGCTATAAAGAAGCATGTTTATAAATCTTAGTAAGTTATGATAAAGTTTATTTTTAATTGTTTAATTGATAAAACATTACTAATTTGTTAAACATGGTTTGTTACGATACACTATTTTGAGTTTTGGAGTGTACAAATTACCTAACATAAATCCGTTTGATCCATTAATTTCCATGGTTCCACGAGGTTTTCACGGTTACTGACCTTACATTTGGTTAAGTATAAAAGAGTAATAAAACAAGAAGAAAGTTTCAACTGTGGTGGAGGTTCCTATTATTACTTTTGGTTAGTCATGATTCATGAACTGTGTTTAATGCTGGTAGTTGGTGGTGTTATGGGGTGGAACATTTCTAGCTGTACCTGGTATCTTGGTTTCTAAATGAACTGCTTGTATTTTCCTAGGAAACATTATAAATGATCGGAACAAGTTAAAGTTTATAGCATATACAATAAATATCGAAGGATGAAAGAATGTCAATATTTATAATTTGTAATACAATTTTTTTTATATTTAAAAAAACTAACTGTAAATCTCCTGGTGTTTAAAATTAATTTAGGAATACTGTAATAAGCTTGTATGCAAAAATCTGTGTTAGATCAAACTATGAGCTGAAGGAAAACTTAAACATAATCTTAATTATAAATAATAATTATATTAATTTCAACCTAATCTGGTGTATAAAGCTATATTGAATTTTAGATAACCCCCAAAAATGCCCCAAAATGTTTTGTTAGTGAAATCAAACTATTTATTTGTCTCAGACAACAAACGTACATAAACAACTCGATGTCTCAGACAGACAACCTCAGTGTTGTATACAAGACATTTGGAATGTCTTACGAGATTTACTGACAGGAGAAACACCAAGAACATAGCTATAACAATTTACAAATTGAATTAACTAGGAAAGTCTAGGAATTAACTAGGAATTTTAGATAATAAATGTATAAATTTACTAATCGTTTATCTAATTTTTGTATGCCTAATAAAAGGGAATTGATATTCTATTCGAGATTTTGTTCCTCGGTACCTAATTAATAATATTATAAAGATCATACTTTTTAGCACATATAAAGCGGTAGCACTATTTTACTAGTAAAGAAGATCATAGGAATAAATAGACCTATAAATTAATTGGTATCATCTCATCACAAAGTCATAGGCAGGTTTAGCAAATAAAATTAATACTTTAAACGGTTTTAAATAATTTCTATATAAATTAATATTAAATAAATACTTTTAATTGATAATCTGATATTCTGATTCTCGTCATCCATCTATTGCTTTTGATGATGATTTGAGTTTTCAATCCCCTTGTCCTCATACCTTTGCCTCCGAGTATTTCGTTTTTTTTCCGCCCTTACTTGACATTATGCGCGGTTGTAGACTTTCAGTTTGATAAAAAATCCACTAAGCTGCCACCATGTTCTATTTCTAATCCAAGAATATTAAACTCACATCTTGTTTCAACAAAATCTATTTCAAAACTAAACCAATGTTTTTACAAAAACATGTTTACCAAAATCGTCTGAACAAAACATATTCAAACACAAATAAATCATATGACAGAAAGGACAGACTTAATACAACATCTAGAATATTTTATTTACCGTATTTATGTTCCATATATTTCATGTATTTCCATTTTAAATGTATTAAACGCATTTTGATTTGCTTTCAGTATTATTTTTAGCCAATTTATATTTAGCATTTTAAATGAATGTATTTGAGAGAGTTCATTTGGAAACCAAGCACGTTTTCGTTTATTCATACGGAAAGTAAATAAAAGAAACGTCTTATAACACTTAAAACATATATTTACGCTTATACTGTTACTCACAAGACGGTAAATATACAAAAACGATGGTAAGTGGTCACAACAGCACCACTTACCATCGTTTTTGTATATTTACCGTCTTGTGAGTAACAGTATAAGCGTAAATATATGTTTTAAGTGTTATAAGACGTTTCTTTTATTTACTTTCCGTAAATTTAATAACACGTACAATGCTGATCAAGAAGTTGTTTATTCATATTAAACATTTTCTTAATAGTAACTACTCAGACGCTATCACAATCCACTGTTAACATTCCCTGCTAGCGGGTTAATTAAGAATGCTACATGGCATGTTAGGTTAAATATAAGTGAATTCTTTCTTCGTATTGTGGTTATGGTTATTTTTATGCACAGATAAGGTATAAGGAATACTTAGTTATGAAACACGTATTCATAAAGTTCTATAATCACGATTGTTTTTACAACCTGTTTATATTTTAACTTTTAAAGAGTTTTGAGAAAGGGTGATATAAAATAAAATAATTATTGCAATTATTTAAACAAATATTCTAACACCCTCTCGGTTATCGCTGGATGAAAACTCTAAGAACAAAGGGTTAAGGATCAAAGGTCTAGGCTAGAAAAATTTAAACTAAGATTTCCATTTTTATGTAAAAATTATCAATTATTGAATTTGAGGGATATTGGCACAGATTCTGCGTTGGCTGGTTTAAAACCCTGAACATCAAAACGGAGGTTAGAATAAAAAAAAAAATTTCTTTACTTCACTGATCAGAAGCTTGTTCTACTTCTGGTGTAAACATCGGTAATTTAGAACGATTGTGTTAACTCCATATGTTTTGGTTGAACACCTTCAAAATACGCCTACATAATATATATTACGTGTTCGAAAGCTGATATGATTGAATTGAATCTGATACATGGCTTAGTTATGCAAAACCATTATTTCAAAAATATACGTCTCACAATAACATTGTTTAGCAATTGAGAAAACCGCTAAATTATTGTGAAATAGTTCAAATACTTTTTCATATATCAAGATAATATAATTTATACTGCCCCTAAGAAAAAAAACTTGATCAAACAATACAACTTTGCCTCATGACATTAATTTAGCTAATGAAAAGAAGCCCATCTGGTACGTGATAGTTTGTAAGCAGTTTTTTGATGGCTATTGGTTAAACCCAAAATAGAGGTTAATATAGCCCGCTACGTATTTGAAAAGATCAAAAGAGCTGTGTTTTGCCAAACAACCACACGTGGATCATTGGCCCGAATTGGTTTTATTGTTTCATTACAAGAGAAGTTATTTGGAACTTTTGCGTTTATTTTACTATGAGCTTTTTCCTTATAACTACAATACGAATCTACAGTTTGAACTTTTCTACAGAAAACCTAAAAAAAACAAACAACAACGATGAAGTAATCAAATGTTTATAGACAATAATCACCAGTGGTGTCATAATTGGTTTTGTAATGTAGGCATCAATCAATAGCAACACAAAGGTATGTGAGAACACATAAAAAGGTGGTTCATTGCCGTCTTAAGTTGTTGCTAATAAAGTAAAAATGGTGTACTCGAGATATGGAGATCACTGTTTCTATACGACATCTTTCTCCATGATAAACCACAAGGAACAAAAAGGAAATATAAATTCACATAAAAAAAGGTAGCTAATAAAGAATAGCCAATTTTGTTAATGACAATTGTATAAATACAAATCATGATTATTCATAAGTTATTAAATTCATTTACATTAGAATTCTGACAAAGATAATTTATAAAACAACAATAATATCACATCCCAACAACGAAGGATTGTCGTAAAATTTATTATACAAAATGAAAGCCATGACAACCCTCAATTAACTATTGATTTGGACAATCGCCATCTTGGAAATCAGCCAGCATAAGCTATTTGACTTTTAACACTATAATAAAAGCGTATATTATATTTCATGATTTCACAGATTTTCATTTAATTTAGCAGTAAAATAAAATAGTTTACATTGAATTAAATTCACTTTGGTTTCTGTGTGTTATAGTTCAGTGCGTCAATGTTCTTTTCCTGGTCAAACATTTTTAACAACAATAATTAAAATAATAAATATATAACCTTAAAATTGCACTTTCTTAGTAAAGCCATAATATAAATTATCCTTGCACAAAGGCCAATCTTTTTCGTAACACTTACAACTTTCACATAAACATAACTTTCAATGTAAAATCGTTCGTGGAACACAAATTTCAAGCTGGGAGAGCCTATACAATCGAAAACTAAATTGTTTAAGCCTTGTTTCATTTTATTAAAATAGATACGTTTAATCGATGCTCCAATTTTATATTTTATACTAATAAGACTATGTTTTCTCATGGTTTATAAATTCAAATGAGTCGTAGCCTAATTTGATAGCTTCCATTTTTGTTTTTATTTCTATTAATGCAAAAAATCAGAAAGAAATGTCGGAATTGAAAGCTGTCTTTATTAAGATAGGACTATATTAATGCTAAAAATTTACTACAATCCAAGAATTAGGAAATGATATACACAGAAAATTCTAATAATTGTAATTTAAAGTAAAATACGGATTTATACAGTCGTTAGCAACAAAAATATTCTGCGTAACGTTTCTCCAATTATTAATTCAAAGATAAAAAAAATCATCCACTTTCTCTTAATTATACACTGCTACTGAGAACTCGTAGAAGCAAAAATTGGGCTTTTGCAGAATACATTTAAAATTACATAATTATAAAATTGGTGTTATTAACTAGTTAAGCTATTTTACCTACAATCGTTTTTTTTTTTCAAGTAGCCGTTTCAGTTCAGTTCTAAGAACTGAAACGTTTCACATATCAGCATTGTTTACTTTCATAACAGCATAGTTTTACTCAACACGGATAACGGACCAACGAGGTTCAAGGATTGAGAGAGAAGAAGTAAAATTGTACTAAATCAGCTGTTCAGTACAATTTAATTGTTGAGTGGTGCAATTATTAGTGTTTGGTACAATGTTTCGTTGCATCACTGTCAGTGGTAATGAGAGGTTATAAACGAAAACAGAAGCTTTCATAGAAGTTATGAGTAGTGGTTTTTAGTAATTAAAAGACTTTCGTATTAAATGCATAGTTTTTAATTTGATTCTAGAACACCATATTTAGTTTTTACTGCTTTTTTCCTTTCATAACAAAATATATAATTATGGTAGCTCTATATAGTAGTGTACGCTCGTAGAAGTTTTTAAGGCACTCGCCAAGGCTCGCACCTTCACTTTTCTACTTGTGTCGTTAACATTTTCTTTACGCAATCATTGCGTAAACTACTATATAGAGCTACCATATGATATATTGTGTTATTAAACACAAAAAAAAAACAAAAAAAATAATAAAAACGAAATATGGTGTTCTAGAATCAAATACAAACTTAAATGCACAAGATTTTGCAGATAATTCACTTAAACTGAAAAAAATAATTTCCTTTATTTCTATTTTTTATTTTCTAGCAAACATAGTATTTTTCTAATATCTTACCTATTCATACAATAAACAATTTTATCAGTCAATGTTCTTAGACTATCTTACTTATGTCACTTTTGGGACACTCGCGATCAGGTAATAACTCAAATTTATTTATGATGGACGTTTTATATGTGGTACTGGTAGAATATTAAATTGAACGCTATGTATTCTGTTGTGTGTGCCTTGAATAGCAATCATAAACCCTTGGTACTATTGTAATATTTTTTTAATGTAGCAGCGCAAATAAAACCGAACCACTAATGTATCAAAGCAGCTGATGACTACATTAACCTTTTTAAATGTGTCTTGTGTCAATATTCTCTGAATTATTTTAAGATTTCCTTTATAAAAGAAAATAATAGTCCAAACACTTTTTTCCTCTTGGAGATTTTGTTACAAATAAATTATTAAAAGTAACTGAAATACAATTACATTGTTTTTCTAAATGCATTAAACTAATCACATATAATCTATAACAGATGTTAAATACTTTGAAACGTTAACACAAACGTTCTCCATGAAATAAAGGTAATTGCAAGGAGGTTTTTGGTTACGAACAGGAAGTTGTTTTAACTCATCAACATGTTATTGGCTATTTCCTGCTTGGTCATCTTAACATATAAATCAGCACTTTTTAGATACCTATAGGTTTTAAGATAAAAAATACAATTATTTATCAATAAATTTTGATCGAAAGCCAGTTACAAATATTACACAGTAGTCGAGTTTGTTTTGGTTTAGGCCTCAAATTCTTAATCCAAAGATTTAACGGCAAAATAAAAAATAACACACACATGCTTGATTTAGTTGTTTCAAGTAAACTCAATAATATTAAGGTTGAATGTGCTTTATATATCTGAATTATTGTTACATAGTACAATATCTACGAAGAGTTAAAAATGTCAATAATGTGTGGTGATACTCTATAAAGATATTACAGACCAATCTACATAGTGTTCTCTGTTTTAGCAAATTTCCCATATAGGGAATAAGCTATTACCGTAGTACTCATGGTAAGACCTGGACCCAAGACCGATTTAATTTTTCATTTTGAGGTCCCTAGAGCCCAAAAACACCATCCGTTCAAATTCACATATATATGTGTTCGTTAGCGCGATAACTCGAGCAAAAATGATCCGATTTAGATGATATTTGGTACAAACGTGTAAACCTACGTTTATTCTAACGAGTTTGCGATCCAGCATAATCGGACCATGGGAACGGGGGTTTATGGGGGGTTTTATGGGGTAAAATGGGTTTTCCCATTTTTGACCCTAATAAAAAAAATTTGCAATTTCTTTCTAAACCGTTTTGTAGAGCTTAAAAAAAGAAATAATTTAGTATATTGAAGTGCTGTTGTATGCCTAACGGTCATGGATAAAATTCAAAAATAGTGTAATTTAAAATTTCCATGTTATTTTTATGGAGAAAATTAAAATTGTTGTAGTTTACTTGTTTATGGATATATATTGATAAAATTTAGCAAATTTATTTATTTTAACCTATACTATTGACGTATGGTCAAAAACACTTTTTACCTTCCCCGTAGCAGCAAGCCCAAGCACTCGTTAAATCTAATGTTATTTAAATAAGGGAATAAATATGTCTTATTTATGGAAATATTTGAGTAAAAATGTAATCAGACAAGTTGAAATTCGCTTAGTCTGCAGGTTTGCTGTGGCGGGGATATTCATTATATGTGTGATGAGCTGCAATGTTTAGAAATGTTTTCTTCACATCAAAACATAATATGATTATACAGTACTATATTCTTATGATTATATTGTAAGCTACTGAGCAATCTGAATAATTTTTAGACTATTTGACAGAGATACCTAACAAATTGTTATGTCTTAATAAATAGCTCAGGGGCTAGAATCATGAATATTTATACGGTGATTTATTAGCTGTGAAATGAAATTAGATTGATTACAACAACATAATATTATAACAATTGAAATATCAGAGTATAATGACGACAAGTACTGAGAAATTATTATCAAATAATTTTATAGGCAAATACAGGATCAGCCTCTGTTATGTCTAAGCTCGATGCTCAAAACGGTTCCTAGCAAGTAGTCATCGTTGAAAAATCCCCGAAACTCACAAAGTTCATCACACCAGTCAGTCACTTTTACTTTAGAAGACTACCATTTGGACTTACCCCAGCTCCGTAGCATGTCCAAAGAAAGATGATTGAGGCCATCGTGGGGCTGAAAGGTGTTGTCAATTACCTTATGAAAGACTTGATATGCTGCTAAGAATATGCAAGACAAAGGCATTACTTGGAACAAGAACAAATAATTATGTGTTTAAAGTGAAGTCATTGAATTTATTAGGTCATAGGTTTGAGAATGGTCAAATGAAACCTGATCCACATAAGGTTTCTGCGATTAAAGCTGTGCAACCTCCAAGGAATGTGAAGGAGCTGCGGTCTTTTCTTGGTATGGTGAACTACCTCATTAAATTCATTTCTCATTTGTTGAATCATGTAGTTCCACTTATAATTCTACTTAATACAAATTACGAATAGATTTGGACTGATCAACATAAGATGTAATTCGAGAACATCAAGAATCTAGCTACTGATGATGTTTCGCTTGCCCCATTTGACCCAGAGCTGCCTATAAGAATTTGTGTAGATTCATTAGGCCTTGGGATTGGTGGAGTATTGGATCAGTGGCTCAACAGAATTTGGCTGCCAGTTAGATTCATCTCTCAAAGTCTTAGTGAAGTTGAATGGAGATATGATCAAATAGAAAAGGAGGCTTTGTCATAAACATGGGCTTGCAAATATCTTTCTCAATTTGTGTTAGGGTCTTTTAGACTTGATTACTGATCACTTACCGCTTCAAAATTCTTGGTGATTAAAAGCCCATCACAGTCGTTCTCCATCTTGATATGTTTCGAATGAGGTTGCTACCTTCCAGCTTTGGTATCCATTACAAAAAAGGCAAAGACTTATTTATTCCTGATATTTTATTAATGAACCCGATGGCTCTGAGGGATGAAAACAACTCACTACTGAAGTTATATCTTAAACGAAATATAAAGTTATGTTCGTCAAGTAGTGTCATCCATTCCCGTCAAAATAATGTTTAGTAAAATACTGTGAACATTTTAATTATTTCTCCACCAGTACCTATGTGTTAATGTACTAATGCAAACTCTTATTAATTTCCTCTTAACGTAACTTGTCACTTGTAGTTTTTAAATATTTGTTTTGTCCATTATCATTAAATTCTACGTAAAAAACACAATTCCTTATCATCCATAAAAATCTAATAAGTGTTTTAAATCACAATCTTTCCCTTACTAGTGAACACATTTATCATTGAACCAACACAGTTTAGCCAAATCCAGCCAACTTCCTGAAAAATACTTACCTTAATAGTTCTGATTGTGCGTGTTTGACCTTTTAAATATATATATATAATTTAAATATTTACACACCTCATTGGAATGCTCCAGATATCCTTTTCTAAGTTTCTTGACTTCAGACTTGTCACACCACTGTCATGACGATCATCTTCTAATGTCGTCCTCTTCTAACATCTCTTCTACCAGTGTCTTGACTCTTCAAATGTAGATCCAGATGACCTAGAACCACCCTCCCCCTGCTATTCCCACTATTCCCAGAGAAATAAAGGATTAATCCTCCAAAAAAAAATCAAGTCATTAGATCATCCATCCCCACGATGCCCCCCTCTAGCCTACTTCCCCATAACCCCAGACCTTGACTAGCCTACCAATATACGTCCCACTCCCTAACTCAAAAATGAACCCTCCCCCCTTAAACCCCCCCAATAACCTACTTTTTTAAGTTCCCTCGTCCCTGTCTAGCCTACTTTATCCCCATCCCTGTCTGAAATGGATGATCCAAGGACCTGTTATTAAAATATTTTAGTAACAATTTTCTTTTCCCCTATGTCTTAAACCCATATAATCTTTTTCATGATAAAATCATATTTCTTTAAAATCGTTTGCCTTTGTATATACACAGGTCATTAGAACTTCCAACTTTCGATGCCCCCCTCTAGCCTACTTCACCCCATAACCCCAGGCCCTGACTAGCCTACCATGGTTCATCCCACGTCCCTAAGTAAAATGTTCAAACCGTCCCCCCTTTACAACCCCCCTCTAACCTACTTTTTGTTATTCCCTCTCCCTGGCTAGCCTAGCAAGTTCCCCTCCCTGTCGTAGTCGGAAGTACAAATGACCTGTTCAATAACTTTGAAACGATAACATAAAAATCTTTCTGGTCCGTTTTTTGTTTTCAACGAATTACCTAGCTATCAAACCCATCCCCTTACTCTCACACACACAAACAACCATACATCTTCTTTTTTGATCCAAGCAAACTTCATCTTCTTTTTTGATCCAAACAAACTTCATCTTCTTTTCATGGAATCCGGAACATCTGAACATCAATATTATGGTCAGTAAGTTTCAAGATGTGTATAAAATTAACTAAAATTGCCACTAATATGAGGTTGTAATAAGCAGAGATAGAAAATTAATTTATTAAATTAGTTTTTGATTTGTGCATTTTTTTTATTTACAAATTTGCAATATTATTTTGTCAACTGCAACAGTAATTTAACCAAAGTTTCAACTTGATCCCTTTATGTTAACAACAGGTTGAGATAATATTTTGAGGCAAGTAGTTGAGTATTGTTGCAATGGAGAGTAAATGTTTACTATGTACTTAGATATGATTTGTTCTTTGAGTCTGGAATACTTTCGTTATGGGGAGAACACTATCATCGCAAGGGATCTGAAGTCTCCATCAGTCAATCACTCAATATAGTTATTTATAATGGTTCCTAGACAAAAATGTGTATGCCTCCTGTACAGTACTCGTGTTATCTTTAAGGAATACACTAGTTAATGTCAATAACATTAAATTAAAATACAAAATGATAATAACTACTTACGTGCAACATCCATTGAGCTTAGAGACTTTGAAACTCTTGAAGTTGACAGGATTTTGGCGGAATTCTCATGCTTAGAATTTAAACTGTGTTGGTTCAAGGCTTAAATGTAGAATTACTTTTTATCATACCACCTTAATCGTGGGAAATGCAATTAGACTTTTTTATACTCCCAATACTTGTGCTATATTAATGTTTTCAGATACGTTTTTAGATTAATGTAGTGACAATTTTAATATGTACTTTAAACTGTCGGGCTACTAATATGATTTGATCAAAACTGCATGATGAAAATGAGATGACACACTGTTGACGTTACTCACAATATGAAGATTTTCACAGCGCTGTCTTAGGTAATATCCGTAGAAGAGACTACTTACGGCTGGCTGTCAGGCATCTTTCATTTTTAATTTCTGAATCCTTTTAAACCAGTGTTTCCCTGGAAACAAATAATACCATATTAGTTAATAGTAACAAATCTTATGATGCAGATGATTTCTTACTCATCTGCTAATTCACCAACCCTTATAGATAGTTTAAAAGAACCCTTACTTTTTGTTTTTATTGAGATAGAATTTTAAACGATTATCTTATAATCTGTTATTTTTCACCCTCATAACAATTTAAGGGCAACAACCTTCTTTCTAGAGTTAAATCATCAGCTTCATACCACTACACCCACCATGAGGCTCAGAATGTTTGAGAAGGCGTCTCTACCAAAGCAACACCGGAACAATGTTCGGCGGACATCACAAATGTCCGTCAAACACTGTTGGACGAACATGTTTGGTGGGGACGCGGCTTTAAAAAATTATGTCTTTATTTACACCTTTGATTATCGGAAGTAGTTTCTCCGAATCAATAGTTAAAATAATAATCTTTTTATAGTGATCATAATATTATAAATTGTGAACAATACTATATTAAGATTATATTATTATTATATTATATTATTATTATATTATATTTGGAATTTATTATAATCCCAAACGTTAAGACTCAAAACGAAATTTAGGTTTTTCGCCTTCTGAAATGAATATAAGTTGTTTTTTGGCAATTGTCTTAACCAGTTAAATAACCAGCCAAATGTAATTATAGAATATTTGCTTACCTACATTGGTTCCTCGATGTTCCATGTTATTTTATACAAGATAGTTATTTTCTGGTGTAGTTAATTTGCTTGTTAAAGATGTATTTGTTAGTGTAATCCATGGAAACAATAACAATAAGTATTACCCCAAAAATAAAATAAATACATAAAACAAGTGTTGTTGTTCTGATGAATGGAAAGGGCCTCTGAATTAACTGCTATGCACGGTTGCATCTATTCAACACAATCATTCTCTTCATATTCCCTTATTAACATTACATTAGAAAATGTATATCTTATTATTATATTATATTACATTATTATATTATTATATTATATTATAACTAAAAAGATTTAAAATATTTATATTACAACTCAGTCAGTATTGACATATTAACCTGCCGTTGGTCAATGCGAGTGAAGTCATGCTGTACCAAATGGTATCGCACTCTTACTTCATGTGTAATCAAAGAAATAGCTTTACCGATAGTACTATGGTAATATTTCCCCTAGCACGCAGATTAACGCGGTTGATATCGTAGCGAGGCTCTCAACGGAAGAGAAGAAACATGGGATAAACTTCTTGGTACCCCCTTGGCTAGCTCTAGTGCTGGTGTCTAGGGCAAAGTCCCACACCGCCTCCTCGCCCTTATGTACTAAAATGCTCACGGTTGAGGAAAACCCTGTACCCTGTGTGATATGAATTTCCACACAGTGCTCGCCAGTCGGGGTAATTTGATTTTATCAAAACTACATGATGAAGATGAGATGACACACTGTTGACGTTACTCACCATCTGAAAATTTTCACAGCGCTGTCTTAGGTAATATCATAGATCCATAGAAGAGTTTACTTACAGCTGTCAGGCATCTTTCATTTAATTTCAGAATACTTTAAACCTGTTTCCCTGGAAACAAATATGTATTAAATTTGTTAATAGTAAGAAGTCTTATGTTATAAATTATTTCTATCTCATTAGCTTTTGCAGGCGATACAAATCACAAACACTATACATAAATAGCGTTTTGGTTTTATTGAGACAGAATTTTCAACAATTATCATATAATCTGTTATTTTTCACCTGTTTTTTCCCTGCGTAAAAACGTTATCCTAGCATTGAGAGTAACACGGTTGATATTATAGCGAGGCTCTCCACAGAGAAGTAAGAAACAGACGATACACTTCATGATACACTTAAGTGGTGGCTAACTCTAGAGCAATGTCCCGACTGCCTCGATTGCCCTCATTTACTGCAATGCTCACGGTGGAGGAAGACCCTATGCCCTGTGGGATTGGGATTTTCACACAGTGCTTGCCGTTTGGGCTCTTCCTTGCTTGTCACAAGTATATTTCCGCCCCAACACACCAGAGCCCAAAGTGCACAGTTGTCCCATAAGCATGTTTCCTCTGTACCTTACTTCTCTGTGGGCTCTCCGTCTAGTCTCACATTCCTGACATTACGATCTTTGACACCCTTTCTATCCACTTCCATACACAAATATTTGTGGAAATTATGTAACTTGTAACATACACTTATTCAAAATAGCCGGGGAGCGAGCTGATCTAGAGCGTGGGACTTTAGCCCGTTCCGGTTTCAAATCCCACCAAATCACCAATGGATTTTATCTAAGAGACAAACCAACCACTAGGTCTAGCCTGAAGTAATGTTAAAATAATCCCGGGGTCATGCCTAGCGTCCTAGAACAAACAAAAATTGCCAGAGTTTCATGAACATAGGTACAGGTATGAAAACGGTTTCTTTATAAGTTGTAAGTATACCTTATTAGATATGATCTCACAGTGCTATTAATGAGGTTTAACATTTAACTAAATGTTACCCGGTCTGCTGAAACTCATGAAGAGATACCTGTCAGTGGTAAAGCTCAGAGGAAGATGGTCGTCCAGTCGTCTACTCGGACTTTTACGGGATCAGTCGATTCTTAGTGATTTACAACGCAGATCAGTTATTCCACTAATTGCTCCTCATCCTTTTTAGTGTGCTAACCGTACTGTATTTCTATTGATATTAATTTTTCTTTTGGTTACAAGAAATGAAAACGTTATTAAGATTCCATCCAGACCGCATTTTTTTATAGGTTTTAAAATCATTGAAATGAAAACCATGGCAACTTATTTAAACAAAAATACTAAGGGATTAGCTTTAGCAATTTCTAAAATGAAAGAATTTGTAAATGTGTTTTATACCAGCATTTTGCATAATCATTATTCAGGCTCAGCGCCTAGATTATCAATATCTAATGATAATTTGCACCTTTAGCATAATCTGATCCACCGGGATGCTGGAAGGGACAAGCTAGAAGAAACAATGAAGCTAAATCAAATTTTTATTTAGTTTCAGGAAAAACCACGCTTGAGTTATTCAATCATTAATTGAATTAGGAATTCCCTAAATGTAAACCCTTTTTATCTTCATAATTCATAACAAACCGTTAATGTCCACGCAATTGTTTATGGATCTAAAATAATAAAAAAGGAAGATAAAATCGCATATAACTGAAAAGGATCGGCCGATCGCAAACTTTAGTTGTCAATTTCTTGACTTCATTCAATAAGCAAAGCAATATCCAATACCTTAACAAAAGTTTTTGAGCTATTCACTTATAGTTAATTTTGAACAAGCTAAAGTGTTATATTTCTTGCCACCATAACTTGAGGCAGGCCAAACTGACCTGCAGGGCCATTACCAGCTGGACCCGCACGACCCTTTTACAATCCTATTAGCGACGCCTTCGTGAACGCCCTAGTTCAATATTAACTTTAAAATTATAATCTGATATATTCTCTATTTGCTAAAGCTTTGATTTCCTAGGCGCGGAGAGCGGACTCTTCTTGTCTTAATGTTACTGCTTTCCCAGAAGCGGAGCGGAACGCCATGTTAATTGCTTTTCCGCTCTCCGCGCTCCTCTCCTGCGTCTTGGAAAATCCGGCTTAAAGGCAGTTTTCAAGTATAGAAATCATCATGAAAATATACCTATATCACAACTTTTATGAGTTACCTACTTTATACTATTTTACTATTTTAAGTTAGGAATATTGATCCTCGTATACCTAATATTCAGTTTGGTAAAAAAAATTCCTAACTCCGCAAAAGTATTACCTTTACAGTAAATCTTAACAGTTTACAAATATCGAAGGGTTTACATAAATTATTTACCATTTACCAGAGTTACATTTAAGACTCTGGGAAATATAACCAGTTCAAGAGTACTGACGACTGGGGTCTGACGACTTCCTGGACATAGTGTTGTCTTAGTTTGTGGCTCAGGGAAGGCTGCTTATGCCTTTACAAATATTTTTCTTAAATTTAAGTTCCTTTGTTTCCTTGGAAACAAATACGTCGAAAAATAGTAAATATGCAAAGGCCTACACAGGTTTCTCAGACCTCTCTTGTGGATTTTGATATTTGTACCTACACATATAAAAATTAAGAAGGGGTGCAAACTTGCAAACATGTAAACCTACGTTTATACAAACAAGTTCGTGGAGTGTTTTATGTGGTAAAAATTGATTTTCCCCATTTTTGACCCTAAAAAAAACAAAATTTCATAATTTCTCTCCAAACCATTTTGTAGAGCTTAAAAAGAGAAATAATTTGGTATATTAAAGCGTTGTTGTATGCCCAACGGTTACGGATATAATTACGAAAATTGTAAATTTAAAATTTTATGTTATTCTGAAGGAGAATAAATAAACTGTTGTAGTTTGCTTGTTATTTTTATTGATATTTTAACCAAATTTGGAAATTCTGTTTATTTCATACTACGCTATCGACATTGCAATAAAACAAACACACCTCAATATCTTCCCTGTAGCAGCAAACCTAAATACTAACTAAATTAAGGGGGTTTTTAATAGGAAATAAATCTGACAATTTCTAGGGAATATTTTAGTAGAAATTCAGCCAGGTAAATGGAAATTCGCTTAGTCTGCAGGTTTGCTGTGGCAGGGGTATTTTGACTTATGTTCTTCTGATATCATATTCTTTGCAAAACAACACTATACAATTATTTATAAAATATAGATAGAGAGTAGCAGCAGCTAATGTAACAAGAAAGTACTTATTAAAACAATATTAACCTCATTATTGAGCACTAATAGTATTAGTTAGCTTATACACAAAAATAAATTGTTTCGTTAACCTAAAGATCTTGTTACTATACGACAAAAAGGTTAAATTCATTACTATTACATATCATGTTATTTGGAAAAATTCCAAAGTTCATGAAAAAGTTAAAAAGTGAAACAATATTTTTCTTACAACAAAACTACAAACAAAATATAAGATGTAATTTCATGATGATTTTTTATTCGTAAACATTTAATGAAAACTTGCTAAATATAAAAGGAATAAGGACAAGCGAGGTAAAATTAAAGTTGGTGAATATTTTTGAGGGTTAACATACATTTTGAGAATCAATTCTAAACGTTTCAGAAAATTTTAATTTCGAATACAGTATAAATTACAGTAATAAAGGAGGAAAGCGTTCATCGCAATGTTCGAGTTTGGGCAAATGTATTTTCAATGAGAACGGAAAAGTTTTAACCTCAGCTGGAAGGGAAACTCTTTTATAAGCTTCTTTCCTGTTCAGACACCAAGGCATAGTATATTTACTTAGTACATAAAATATATTTTTTCCGGTCCGCGCTCAAGTTTTATGTGGGAGGTAAAGTCAAACAAAGAAACACAAAAATTTACGTCGTGAAGCTAAACGTGTGAGACTATATTTCACGTATGAAGCAAATGATTGGATAGGAATAATTGAAAAAAAAACACAAGGTACAAGTACTTATAAACTTGAAAACATTTTCTATCACTATATAAAAATACTCACAAAAAGAAATAATTTATCTTGGTATTTTAAAATAATTATTACTTTTTTCCATAGAAAAATTAAATAAAAAAAACAAACTAATTGGTTAAGGTAAAGTGCAATAAACATGCATTATTCTGAAAACATATTCTAATACCAATTGTTTTTAAAATATAGATCTTTAAACAATGGAAACAGGTGATTTAAATAATGAAAACAAACGGTAAAGAAACTCTAGCACGCGTAGCGGGTAAATGGAGAACTGATTGAAAGTTAGGGTAAATCACCTGATAGTTTTTTTGCTCTGAATTAGAGCTTAGGAAAACTGTTAAGTCTTTCAGCTTATACCAAAAATAGCTACTTTCTGAACGAAGTATTTAATTTTTTTCATATTACTACTGTATTCTAGTTGGGAAACATATTTTGATATGTTTGAGACACCACACTGCTATCTACACTTACCCTTTTCAGGTTTACTAATCACTATGCACTTTTGTACTGTGTGATTGAGCAGGCAAGATTCTAAATACCAGTAACATTCATTCTCCCCTTAGCTTAACTTTGGACATTGTACATCCTACTACTTTTATGAGAAAAGTAATAATAATGGGTAAACGGTAACTATGGGAATTTATTTGGGGGGGGGGATCACAAAAATTGCAATAGTTTTAGAACCGTAATCTTTACAGAATTGGGAGTGATTTTTGTGTGGTTATTGGTTACAGAGAAAATTGAATAAATTATGAGGGTTCCTCGGATCATCCCTCTCGCTCCCCTCTCTAGCAAAGTTCAGCTTTACTGACGTAAAAACGTTATTTCTTTGTTTCTCCATATATAAATATCAACCGTATTTGTTAAATGAAATCATGTGTTTGTCCTCTCCTTTTATTTATATATTACTGATAACACATTTGCACTTTCTTCCTTCGGTGTTTGGGGGGCTATAACAATGATTTAAAGTGATAAAGAATCTCTTTGAGCAAGGCTCATAAAGATGCAAAGCAAAAGAAACATAAAAGTACTTAACCTATCGCTCCCTTCAATTCTGTACCGTCTAACAATATATATTCCTATCCCTTTTTTGTATGCTTTCCCCTAAACACATCAGGTTACTTTTGCATAAACATTTTATTTAGCAAACGGAACACTATACTGTATGTAAAAAACCAAACAAGAAACAAAAATAACCGTTTAAGTAATAAATAATAATTATATTTTAACTATATCACATAGTTTCATAATCAAATATAAAAACACAGGAGTTTAAAACCACACACTACATTATAAAGATCTATCGATAGTTAAATACGTTGACTTGGTTGGTTTTAATTAAGAGGATTCTGTTTTGGTTATATTAACATGGAAAGTGTAATCGGATTTACTTTGAAAGTATACAAACTTCACCGAATTATATTAGCAACACCAAAGCTGCACGTATAACCTATAAAATAACTCTAGGGAATAAATAGTACACAAATAACACGAATAAAAATATAGTACTTTTCGGAGAAAAAGTTAACAATAAGAAATCATTACTAGAAAGCTTATGTGGCATACAAATATGTTATAACCTACTAGCAATTTTTAATATTTTACTATTTAAACATTAGATAACCTACTAAATATATAAACAAATGTGGTATATTTTACTTTAATAAAGTTCTGCTGACTTTTTCAATAAAAAATCTGTAAAGTCAAAGAATATTTATACGAATTTCAACCTTTTAGAAGTTGTTTCTGAGTTTTCGACCAGGAATTGTAGTTATCTCTAATGAAATCTTTCTCATTCATACGGTTAAATAGGTTGTATAATTTTACTATGGGATTACACTACCCAATTAAAATATTCATTAGTTGCTGCTTATTAAAATATTTATTTAAATACACGCTTTAATTCAAATTGTATGTAGTTTTTACGATTTACTTATTAAAATAAACAATATCGACCCATCTAAACCCTTGTATAATTTTAAGTTTACATGGGCCTCCCTAAAATTGTCAACTAGCTCTTATAGCCAATACATTTTGTAATGCAGCTAAATTGTTTTTGAGTAGTATACCCTTAATAGTAATACAATTTAAGCAATGTTGTTTTTATAATTTGTTTTACCTTGGCGACCTCTAACGAGTAAAATATAAATTATTTAATAAGGGACCCAGTTTTGAAATTATACTTTTTTTTCAACGTTAGTAAAAGAACAGGAAGCTCGTTAAGGGGTGTGTACAAGCGTGATATTTTGTCTCTATTCAATCATCTGGGGTGTTGTCATGAGAATGTTTACCTCTGCGAGGTTAAACAATGGTTTGTACAAATATAAATATAAACAGTATATAGTAACTCATAGTAACTAATTGAGTGAGTATTGAAAGGTTATACTGTTCTAACAACATTCAAATTTATCAGTAAATTAAATTTTGGTCAATTATTTTTATTGAGATTTCTTTTGTCGTTTTTCTTAAAACGAATTTTGCACCAAATGATTACAAAATCAGAAATATACATAGATACAATTCCACACAATTTTATTATTTTAATAAACGTGTTATCCATTTGCAAAGGCAATCAGTGAACTATAAATGTTATGCTTTCCATAAAGTTAAAATTCTTAATAAAAAAATATATAAAAAGATAACTTATTAAAATACAGTTAAAATATTAACTATACATGTTGGTTGGACTAATTGAATCCGCCCAGGAACCACAGACAAATCTAATTCTGATGCAGGTGAAGGTCCGTATTCATAGTGATTTTGTTGATATTTATTTAATTTAAAGATAAATTTTATTCCCTTTGTTAAGTATATTGTTTAGGTATACTGTATGAAAGAGAGTTTAATAAAGCAATCGATGCAATGCAGACCTGTCAAATAGATTTGCTTGACAAACGTCAGGTGATTTTACTTCTTTAAAAACAAGTTCACCTCGGCCAGACAACCCCATCAATGTGGCAGCCTGTTATATACACGACAGCAATATAAGTAGCTTACACAATCATGGGATGACGACTTCCAAATATGATTCTAGGATAGTATGTGTAATGTTAAATAATTTCCAGAGAATTTCTATTGTTTCTTAGATTTATTGATTAAAGCATTAATATAATCAAGTGCGAATCATATGAATTATCACTGCGTAACTTATACAAATTAAAATATTTATAAATGATTTATAATTTTAGGTTTTTAACACCAGTATAAAAAAATAACTTACAGGGATATTTTTCCTAAAATAAGAAAATACCTCTATTTTTAAGAAACCAGAATCCGCTTAACGCCTTCGTTGTGATGCAAATCTCGAAACTTGGTCGGGATTTTCCGTCTCGACATCTGTAAAACGCGTAACCGGACAGTACACAGACGTTTTATATTTAGTAATTTGAGTTCAGACACAGTAAAATACAGCAAAAATAATTTTTAGATGTTAATGTAAAAAAATATGTAAATATAAGAAAGGTTTCTTAATTGTTTTTGTCCCAATATACATTTTACAATCGATATATAATACACAATTTGAATGAAATACAGAGTACAAAAACACAATATATAAAACAGGGGTATATCGCAAAATAACATTAGAGAAGATATGTTGTGGGTTTATAGATCATATTAAGAAAATACAATGTTAATTTATGTTTTGTATTCAATTATTTTACTAGTAGAACCCCGTTGAAATCGACGGTTAATCTTGAGGTTTTAAGTAAATTCAGCTAACTGCGATAGATAGAGTGAAGTCTTTAAGATCTTAGTTAAATGAAAGGAGGATAAGAATTATAATAAGTATGACGATTGTGTTCCATAAAAAATGTGATTGATGAATTCGTTTAACGCAATATTTCCTTCCTTTTTATCGGCTTTAGGTTGCCCAAAAGGTTTTTTAGGAGTCTTATAATTGTTTGTTCATGAGTTTGTTTCATGTCAAAGCCACTTTCACTATATGGGAGAATGAGTTCGTATAATTAGTCTATCATGTTATGGAAAGAGTCAATATTTAGTACTAAAAACTAATTCAATCTGCTTTAGGAAAATCATTCAGAATGATAATTAAGAATTATCACTAATTAAGATAATTATAGTTCATTATTAAGAACTATTAATATTGTCTTAATAATTCTAGTTAACAAAAATTATAAAAAATAACACTTTTCTCGGAAAGCAACTACCCTGCACGCACCCGATCCATCTCTGGCAGCACATTGTTCATTCCTAACATCCAATGTGGATGTGCGCCATCCAATTGCAGAACGAAATTTGCAGAATCTTGTTCTAATTAAGGGAGAAGCAATTTTTCACCATGTCCAAAACAATTATCCCATTTACAGTTTTTTCAATGAAAAAAAATGTCCACACATTTTGTTGTAAGTGACGGTACACAAAACCAAGCAACTTTCACACAAGTGCTCAATGTAAGAAAGTGGGTTCTTTGAGCCCCAAGCTCTGAGATTATATTTATTTGCATCACTGGGAGGATAATTTTTAAACCTGGTTCAAAAATGTCGTTGCATACTAATAACAGATTGGTTATTGTAGTAACCCAACACATAAAAAGCTTTCCTGTTTTCAACAACACTTACAACAATTGACTTGGCAAACATCTGATATGCACACAAACAAAAATGTAAATTAAACTTAATGAGCTTATCCTTCCAATGGTACTAACTAAAATAGTCTTGAAACAAATTAACTCACCAATACGTATAATAAAAATCTGGAACATCATTTGTAATAACCCTCTATATTAATCTAGTAAAAGAAAATACGTTTACACTTCCAGGTAAACAACACTAAAAACTTATTCAACGGCTTCAGCCTTGATTATTAGGTTGTTCAGCGGCTGAAGCTTATTAAAGGTTATTTTGTAGGTGATTTTTTTGAATTTTCACTCTAGCTTAGAAGTGTTGTACAAAGAATATCGTACTTTCCCACATTTTATGATAAAGTTGTCAAGTATGACATCTCTTTGCGATCATATAATTTCTGTGGACCAAGAACCACAATTCTACTGAAACTGACAAGTGAATACATAAGTCATAAGTCACTGTCGTGTATCGGATGACGTCATCCTACGTCATATAACGTAAACCCTCTGTCATGTGACGTCTGTAAATAATGGTTCCAACCTCTGGTTGCTACAATAAATAATTAACAATTAAGCTATACAAGAATTTTGAAGTTTTTTTGATAATTTGGAAGAGTAGACCACTTAAAATTATTGCATTGGTTTTACTAATAAGCTGATTTTAAAGTTGAGTCTACTATGTAGGCTAACATTATATATGGAAAAAAGTTTAAACATGTATGTAAATATAAGTATGTATAACAGTATATTTTATTTATGAGTTAGCATTTAAATGGTGTTTTAAAAGGTATTATTCAATATAAGTATAATTTATTATTGTACATTTCGATCAGTATTCAAAGTCACAGAATTTATCATTTGAGAATACAGTATAGGCTATAAGTCGTTGAGAAGAGAAACTCGGCTTGTACTATGGATATAGCCGATAAAAAATTAATAATTTAATAGATATTAAAAATACGTTTTAAGTTAATTATAGTTGTATGTCATTGTAACTTTTCAATGTAAAGTACAATAATTTTTATTTTTGTACAAATTAACTTTATGATTTTTAACCTACATTACACATAAGTTAGGTACAAGTATTATGAAAAGATATTTAATTTTTGGCTTATATTGTGTACTACAATAGTAATTGTGGAATGTTTTCGGTATTTTATTACCTGAGGATTGGATCTGATTCCAAATACCAAAACGTAGTAAAAATTATTGTTTTAAAATCATGATTAAAAATGTCCGTAACCATTTTCTTAAATAACATGTATTGATTAATTTACACATTGTATAAGTATTTAACAACAATACAAAGCTAAATATTTCTCGTCTTCTGGCCTTTTATTTGAACAAAATTAACTAATAAAACTAATAAATTAATAAAACATTAGGCTGCGAAAGTTTAACTTTATGCTTAAAAGTTATACTCAATGCTAATAACTTTAATCTAAAAGTTCTAGCCACTGGTTGTTATATGCAGTACATGGAAATACTTTCATCCTCTTTAGTCGCTAAATGTTTACAATGAAATTTAATAACTACTTATCTTGAAGAAATGTTTAAAAAAAAATCAGGATGTTTTATAATATATTTACACCTATGCGTATGATTTCAATGCAAAATAAACTATGATTATTATTGTGTCTATCATAATTAAAATACACAAATAATGAATTTCACTTCTTCAAAAGTCGTTTAGGAAATTCATGATAGTAATCTCTAATGGTACGTGTGAAACGTTTGATATAAAGCTTGCAACTAGCCAAATAAACAGTATTAAAGGTTATAATGTTAATCTGACTAAATTTATACAACTCTTATTTTTATTTTAAACAAAATAATAAATTGAGGCATCAATGCTTCAAAGAAGGCATTGATAACTGGATGACACGGTATAACTCTTTTCCCTTCTAAATGAAGCGTGTAAAACTTAGAATCCCCCAACCATTATGACTTTAATGGTCCCTCTCCTCATCTAGTTCACAGTAGCTTGGAAAATAACGTATTTAAAATAATTGCTTGCTTAAAACAACTTCCACAATAAGAACTATCTCCCTCATAGGGAGTAACAGTTAGGAAACACAAACCAAAATGTAATAGTTTTTCTAAGATATTGGCTATATTAGGCATAACAGTTATAATAGGAAACAAAAAATATGGCTTTTAGTGAATATATTCTGACACTGGGTATCTCAAGAAATCACAAGGTTTCTAGTTTTAATTTATAAATGGTACCTAATAATAAACAAGGGAAACGACTCCCTTGGACTACATACTATTTTTCAGTCTAAGCAGAAGCATAAACTTAATGTTTCAAGTCTTTAATCCAAAATTAAATTTGTTGTAGTATAGACTTTTTAAACGTTATATACATGGTTTCATCTGCTTTGTCTATTAAACATGTCCCTTTGTATAAGTACTAGGCTAAGAACTGTAATAACAACAAATCTTTAATATACTATACGTTTTTGTACATTCCTATAAACATGGCACATATAACCTGCATCAGTTGTCTGTGAGCTATAACATACCTCTCTATTTACAGTAAAATCCAACTGGCCATGACTTAGTAAACTGTGTCTAGAGACCAAATGTCGTCTATAAACAATAAGCCGGTTCTAATTAAAGGTGTCTGCAGTGGGTGCCTACAAACTATGGCATACATGTGTATATCCACAATAGCTGCATTATAGACCAGTTTTTGTCTTTTTGTATACATGGCATGTGTCTATATATAGCATTGCATCTACAGTCCGTTCGTTGAGGTAATGTCCCGTATGATGTACCAGCTATCAGGGTTTTGCACTCATTGTTTATCAAACACTAACCTTGTCAGAAATAACAATTTGCATAAGAGAGAATAAATTTTATAGACCATTATAACTATACTTGCTATTAAAGAATGTTTATTACAAATGTTGTATGAATGTGTATGATGTGTGTATGTTTATTAAAGAATGTTTATGTTTGTTTAGTGAGTCGGTGGCTCAGTCGGTAGCGTCGCGGACTTCGGGCCCAAGGCAGCGATGTCGTGGGTTCGGATCCTGGTCACTGCCGATAACATTTTATCAGTACAGTTCACCTTTGTACTGTACCGGCTCACTCCTTGCTTTGCTCCACGCACGGGCACTTAGTCTATGTGGACGGGCAAATGCAAGGTTAAAAGAGGTAGCCAACCTCTTTAAAAAAAAAAAAAAAAAAAAAAATTAAGAGTTTGGTCCGTTCTCCTAAAAAAAATCACAAAACGGTAAATACATATGAAAAATGGTAATCATCCATCAGATCGGTCCAATCATCATCAGACCCAATAGGCGAAACCATCTCTCATATGTTACCGTCTTGTGATTCAACAGTATAAGTGTTAATATATTTTTACTAGTGTTATTAGACGTATAATTTGTTTTTTTTCAGATATTCTAGCAATTATCACAGTAAGAAAATAATCAATTACCCAAAATTATTTACTAATAATTTAACTGTGCATGCTAGCATGACTTGAAATATGCATTATACCTATAATATGCGTAAAAAAAAATTAAATATATAGAAATACAAAAAGGTTTAAGCAAAACTGACTACAATAATTTATAGATAATCAACTATTCGTATTGAACAAACGAAATTATTTTGTAATAAATTATAATTACATCCTCGTTTTATGAAGTCGCCTGAATACTGCTGAATAGCTTTTGTATGGCAGGGTCTATGTTTAACTGTGAGATCGTTATAAGCCGGAACTGCAGGTATGACAAACGAACGGGACAATAGACTTCCCATTGTTAGCTTAAAACATTGAAATATTTTGAGTCTGTTTGCTTATGGTATATAATAATGTTAATGTTGATGTTAATAAGTTTAAGAGTAAATTATTTTATATTTTTAACATTTTTAAGTGAAACGTGGGAATTTTCCAAATATTCTTTTTTTAATCAAGAACTTTTTTAATGATTACAAAAAAAATTTAATATTATAATAAATAATTATTCATGATTGTAAGAATAAAAACACTGGCCTTTTACTAAGGAATCACAAAATGAAATTATATATGTTAACGTATCATATATTTATATATATTCAGTTTTATTACTAAACGGATATTTTTGTTATAGGGAATTGAGGTTGACAATTTAAAGGTTGCAAAAATGTATTAACCTAAAGAAAGTTACGATGTATTTAAAATCATCTCAAAGATTTATTTTATTCCTGCAACCTACGGAGCTTACATTTTATACAAATTTACCTAGATATTATAAAAATAAATCATTTTATATCTAAATATTTAATATTTAATTACGTTCAATCGTTTATGTAATTTGATTCTGACACGAGCGTATTAAATTAAGTTAACTTGATAAAATATATTTGATAATTTGAGTGAAATTGAATAAGTTAATTACATTTTGAAGAGGTACAGTTAATTCACATGTAAAGTTACATACCTACAAATGTTGTAATTTTCAGTATCCTCTTACGTTGATTAAATGGACCAGGAGTGTTTCTTGGTAATGTTAGATATTTTGAAATTATTAAGGATGAATGTATGTATAATATTATTGCTTGCACCATAAAATGTTCATAAATGGCAATTTTTATAATACTGTTATGAAACTGAACATCTTATGTTAGAGAAGTATAGAAAAATCAAAAATTATTTTGTGAACATCTTGTACCAATGGTCCTTTGAAATCGTAATGTAACTGCATCCATACAACTGTATTAATGATAAAGTTGTAAAAAAATATACACTTTTGTCTAATTTTTAAACACTTTTTAAACTAAACTTTATCAAATGTAATTCCTTGTACAGTATTAATAATTTACCAGATATAATATATAATAACAGGAGAACCTTTTCTTTGAGCCGCTGCTGGTAGAAAATGACATTAAAACCTTTTTACAAGAATCCAACCAAATGCGATCTTATCAATTGTTCAAGAAATGAATATCAATTATCAATCATTTAAGATGGGATGCCACTATTTTAACTTAACTATAAGTGAAGGATGAGTGTAGGACAAGTGATTAAATTAAATTAAATATCATGAAAATACTAATTCATTAGACTAGTTTTGTATGAAAAAACTGTTTGAAGAACGCACAAGTAAGTAAGACAACTTAGCAAAGCCTTTGCAAGAGTTAGAACTTAGACTGACACACGATTTACTGGCGAACGTGACACCAAGATACAGGGTTTTAGGAAGTACACAGTTTTAAAGTTGTTTCTGGAACTGTTTATTAATCCTTGGACTTGTTTCATGTATAGTGCTGAATAGTTGCTTGTTATTAGAAGGTATTATCTCATATTGTATTTACAGGAACGTTTATACACGCTATATTGAGTCAAGAATTATGCACGTAACCAGTAAGGCTTTGTAGAATTCGTTATTTTATTATTTTTAAATTTACTTAGACATCCGAGTTGAGTTTGGTAACTTTTAATTAAAAAGTGTGAAGGAGTTTTAATTTATGGAGGCTGGAAAAATTTTAATTCGTCAACATTTATTTTGTATTGCTACTGTACTTGTATATAAACAATCTCAAAATGTATCAAAGTCATTTAGTTATTTATTTATCTTGAGTACATTTTGAGATTAACTGATTGGTAGTTCTTTTTCGTCCTACTGCAGCAAAAACAGCCGTTTTTAAAGCATGCGGTGAGGGTCTAAAGCTGCATTTTTCCTCTCTATAATTTTTATTCACTAGGGAGTAAAAATCAGCTGTTGTAAACAGTTGTAAATTTCGATCGTGGCAATCGTATAGTTTGAAATTATTTATAGACTAGCTATACCCACGGGCTTTGCCCCGTTTGACTTCATAAGTATTCGCATGGCTCATTCACGTCCTGGATGAAGTTCGTTCGCTGCGCTCACTCACCTTCAGGTTGGAGCTCGTTCGCTGCGCTCATTTGCCTTCAAGTTAGCTCGTTCGTTACGCTAACTCGCCTCCAGGTTGAAGTTCGTTCACTACGATCACTCACCTTTTGGTTGGAAATTAGCTGTTGTCATAAATTTAAAAAAAATAATAGTACTGCACCCTGTTGGTATCCTTGTAACTTTTATGCTATTGAACATCATAAAACAGAACCAACTTGTTTAATTGAAACAGCTGTTAAGATTCATTAATGCCTTTTAAATATGAAAAATCATAAGGTTAATCCGTCCAGTAGTTTATGCGTGATTGAGCAACACACACACAAACTCACAAACTTTCAGATTTATAATATTAATAAGATTGATCTATTAGGTAAGGCATTAGCCTAATTTTGTCAATTGCTTGACACGATGGTATAATGTACTGTAACACAATCGTAATAGACGAAATGATTAAGTCACTTACTAAACAGCTGCTTATTTGCATAATTGAAAACAAACTGGAAGTCGTTTTGAGACTTTATCTTCAAATATAAATTATTTCGTTTACCAGCTTATTTTGTAAATTAATGATGCAATATGACGAAAAATATAGTTCACCACACGGGCAAAAAGTATTTTTTTCCCTCGCTCATTTTCTGCGACCTCGAATTCGCCTCGATCGTAAAACTTTACCTCATGTGAAAAAGAGTCACTCTAGGCTCTTGTGACGAAATATACTATTTTATAAAGATTTCCCTAAAACATGTGGTTTTGTTTGTTATTTTGAACTTTGCATCCAAAAAATACACTTTAAATGTATACAGTATTAAGTCTATAATATCTGAAATCTAGAGTACATTTATATAAATAACGTTCAAAAGATACCAAAGAAATATTGTTTAGTATGGCAAGTAAGTAAAATAAGTAAAAATAAAACAATTAAAGCTGGAAGTCTTGCATAATATTACGAGTAATGCCTTTTAATCTATACAGCCCAACCCTAAGAATCTCATAGCTGTAAATGACAGTTGTAAAGGAAACATTGGAGATTCTACCGATATCTCTGCTGACCAGGCAGTAAAACACACATGTCACAACCATTTCTGACTTTCTTACATTCATTTGAAGCTTATTTGTTTCATAAACGATCTGTGGACGTTGTCGTTTTATGAGGACGATCTTTCAGAATGTTTCATAACGGCCTAAACATTGTAAGTTTAGGCAGAAAGTTGAATAAATTACATCATCATTTGTATTGTGTGTACTAAGTTATAAGATTCATGATAGTGATTAAGAAAGCTTTATTTCGTTTTGCGTATTTTATTTTCAACAAACAATCTACTTATGTATTTTCATTTGTGGTTTATAGAGTGATTCTATTATAATCTCATGGTGTTAGAAGTAAATACTTTTTTTGTGTAATGTGAAAAATGTATGCTATATCTTATATTATTAAAGTGATAAAGTAAAATTTGTAGTCGTCACTTTAAGGTCTTTTTGTAAATAGAAATATATGCATTATGGTTCCTTAAAATAAAGCTTAGAGTGTGTAGATTTGCCAAAAAGTACGGTTATGCACGAATTTTCTAAGGGCTCTGCCACACAGGCTGATTACCAAAGGGATACGCCTTCATACTTCCGACGCTTAAACATTTGGATTAATTAAATGAAACAGGCTATGTTGCTAAAAGGTGTTTGCTTATTTTCTTGCAATGGGTTTTATTGTGTAAATTAAGACTAACCAAATGTGTGTGTAATCTAGGAAGAGGGCTATTTTTAGTTTAAGGAAGGTAGTATAAGTTTTGTAGAATAGCACTTACAGTTTTCTGTACAATTTATATAACACAATATTAAAAATATAATGCAAGTAAAGATGCATGACTAAATTTGAAAAATTAAGGGAAACACGTCTTTCATAGAAACAATTTAGCGAAATGCGATATACTAATGTATATCCATGATAATCATTAAGACAATGAACAAGTCGATCTGAAGATAGACTGTGGGTCTTCAGGTCCAAGGTTAAAATCCTGATAATCACCAAAAGTTTTTATAAGTGATCAAGCCTTAAGCTATTATCACAAGTAACATGTCAAACAGGTTCAGTTAGAACGGTTCCAGCATATAGTATGTGAAGAAGACTCAGGAAAAAATTAATAGTGACTCAAGCTATAATTCATGACTTAAATTATGGTCTGATTTTCAAAGCAAAAATATTGATCCATGTTTAAAGTCTGCAAAACTGTAACTGCAAACATCTCTTGGGTTGCAAACGGGTACAATTGAACCACGAATACATCAAAGAAACTGATGACAAAAGAGTTAGAAGACAAACATCGTTTAACCTCAATCTTAAGTACACATTGCCATGAATAAATACATAAAGTTTTTTTTAAGGAACGTAGTGTTAGCAGTATTTTACCAACACGGTGTATTTCATAATCATATCGTTTTGGAATCTAGTAACACGCCAAGATTTCTGTGTTAAAATGTCGTTTATATGTCTACAAAAACATCGAAAATAGTAAATCTGAGTAAGTATGGTTTTAAATATTTTCAATAAAGTATTTTCAAATAATGAAAACGAGTACAAAACTCCAAATAAAATAAATGGAACTTTTTCAAATCAATCATTCGTATTAAGCATTTTAAATTAACTACTTTAAATTGAGGTGTTATATTTTTCTCATACCTGAACAAATCAAATTTGGTGTAGTTGTTAATTTGTCTAATTTGTTGTTGTTTAATATCTATGCCTTATTAATATGCAGTTTCCTTCATTGGTTGTTTTACAAGCCTGAAATTATACTACCAATTGACTATTACGAAGAGAAGTAAGCATAATCTAAAAAAATAATACATTTTATAAAATTACCATAGTGAGAAATTTACTTAATCGTTAAATACTATTGTTTATTCATTTTTTTTACAATATTACCAATATTGTCCAGTGTGTTTAAAAATCAAAATCTTGTATAAACTTACACTGCCTGTCCATGTTGAAAGAAGCTATTTTCAAAGGAACTAAATCAATTTATAAAGGCCTTTTTCAATAAAATACACAGCGATATGGCGTGTTGAAGCCAATTACACTCTTATACAAAGCAGAAAGATTTCGTAATTCTATGCAATTTTCTTAAATTATAAAATCAATACGAAGAAATTGCTATAATTTTTGGTGCTATATTGTTAATGTCACGATAGATTGTTATTGTATGTACTTTGCAATTTATTATAATCAGTGTTATGTAATCGTACTAGCAAAATTTCTCGGTTATATAATTTATAGTGAAACTCGTGCAGTTACTTAGGAGAGCCTTCAAACACTTTTCCTGCCATATAAAAGTATGAATTTTTAACTATAGCCTACATTTAGCCCCCTAATTTATTAACCAATCTATTCAATAGACATTGAGGAAGTTAGTCATTATATTGGTTTGTTCTGCATACCATTCTTCATTCCAGGTAATATCGTAATGTCGTAACGAAATACCGTATACAACATTTAACCAATCCGTTCTATTGTTCAGATACAATGAGGTATCTGCCCAATCAACATGCAGACATTATTCACGGACAACAATGAGCATAAATTGCTTTTCAATACAAATAAACGTATCCAACAATTATTTTCTTTACATTCATTGACTGTTTAGTTCACTTATGGTAGTAAAAATATAATTTGAATGTTTTTCAAGACTATGGAAGTGACTGGGTGACCAAGTAGTAATGCAGCTTACCTTAGAATTCTATGTTTGCCTGTTTGATAGTGAGTGGTTTATGTTCTGGTTTCAGTAAAAATTTCATATATTGTTCTCTCATTTTTTTGTAATTTCTACGCCATTTGCACTTTTTACAAAGACACACAGTTTTTAACTACAGTTTTTATGAGTATCTATATTGGTTTTTCTAAATTAAACAAAAATATGCTATTCTCAATCATAAAAACATGTTTGTTAGTCATAGTAGGTTAGTTTTAATGCTGAACATAATCTGTTAGACAACTCTAATGTTAGCGGTGAAGGGTTATTTGGATTAAAACAACCCTAGCCGTTTGTGACGCAATTTAGAGAGTTAGAAATATTTAGGTTCTATTCTCAAGCCGATTTTTTAATGGATAGTTAAATACCTATACATATTGTAGCTTGACCGTTTAAGGGTTAAACTTTTTATCTATCTTTTTGACCTGCTCAATTGTAGCATAAGAGTTTTCAAGACATTTTTCGAATCGCTATTGAATAAATAGCAGTTAAATTATATAGCTTATAGATAGCTTAGCCAATGCCAGTATAAAATAATTAAGTTTTTGTTTTGGTTTAATGTAAAAGAATTCCAGTTTAGTTACCTAATGCAAGTAAATATTCATAATTATGGCTAGAATTACGGAAAATCTTTTTTGGAGAGTCACAATTTAATCTTGATAGTTGCTGATTGCTATGTAATGCGATGAGCCGGGGGTTTCGTTTTAGTTTTTGTGTTTTTTACGCCAATAACATTTTGTACGCTTTGGAAGGAAACGTTGTGAGCATATGTAACGTTGAGAATATATGTACAACAAAGCCTGTCCTTGTTACTATCTAACATCAACCTTTTTGTTAGATTGCATAATTAATTCATATGCCGATGACAGATGGCATTTGGGTCTGGTCATCGCTTGAAATCGAACCAGCGACCTTGAGATTTGAAGGCGAGCACTGTAAGCACACACGGCTACCCATACAATTTGAGTACACACGCACACACATAAAGGGGAGTTGGTACCTTTTTGGGGTCAAAAAATCGATTTTTATTTTTTCATTGTACAAAAATCTCCATTTAATTCCCTTTAAGAATATATATATAAAAATCTATGTGTAAAAAAAATATTTTTAGTGTAAAAAAATAAAAATAAAATGTATGACACCATATTTTTAGACCGATTTGCAGAGTAATATCCTTATACACTTATAGTTATATGAGTTTTGCTACAACTTGTGGTTATTTTATTTCCTTGTTGTCTGTTGGTAAGCCTGCAAAAATAACAGCTGAAAGCATGCAATAGTAACTGTTGCTAAGCATTGTTTGTTGGTTATTTCATCTTGTTTGTTTGCATTAGGTTATATTTACCAACTATTTGAAACAAGCTTTGTGGTATGTTTGTTTTTAGAATTGTTTATTTTCATCCAGTGTAGTTTGAATAGTGTGGTTGTAATGCCTAGAATTAGGAAGTTTTGTCCCAAAAGAAGCTTTAGAGGAAATCAGTATACATCAAGATGTGTGGCCAATCCTCCAACTGCTGATCAGACTCCTAGGCCTAGGCCTAATGAACAGGTTACACTGAAACAGTCATCTGCTTCAAAGAAACTAAAAAATTCAAAGCTCCCAAATGAGCTGAGCTATGATGAATCTCAGGTAAACTTAGTTGTTGACTTAGAACTGATTTCAGGCCTCATAAAATCTTTTACACAATGCAGATTCTGCGCCAACAGTAACTGTGTTGAACTAGATATTGACCCAAACTTCCACGCGGGGTTGGTTCACAAGTTAGTGATCAAATGTACCAAATGTGCCAATTCCTCAAATGCCATGTCATCCAAAGCCATTCACAACATGTATGAAACAAATGCAAGGTTTGCGTACGCCCTAAGATCTATCGGGAAAGGCAATGAATCAGCAAAAATGTTTTCTGCCGTGATGAATTTAGCACCTCCAAGTACTAAATTTACTAAATACACAGCTAAGCTTTCAAGGGCTGCTATTGAGGTTAGTGAGGCCTCAATGAGAAATGCTGCAGTTGAAGCCATTCAACTAAATGATGGTGACAACAATATTGCAGCCGCATTTGATGGCACATGGCAGAAGCGGGGCCATACTTCCCTAAATGGTGTCATAACGGTAACCAGCTTCGACAGTGGCAAGGTTTTGGACACTGAATGTCTTACCAAATTTTGCACTGGTTGTGTAAATAAAGTAAACATAGAAAACCCAGAAAAAATGGCTAGACATAAGGAATTAGGTTGTAAAGCAAACTACACCGGCTCGAGTGGTGGGATGGAGGTGGAAGGTGCCAAAGCATTGTGTGGTCGTTCTGAAGAAAAGCTGGGCCTCAGATATAAAGAATATCTTGGAGATGGGGACTCCAAAGGGTTTTCAGCAGTTTTGGAGAACAATCCTTATGGAGATGAATTTGAAATCTCCAAACTGGAATGCGTGGGCCACGTACAAAAACGTATGGGTACCCGCCTACGAACATTGAAGCGGAACTTCAAAAAAACTAAACTTAGCGATGACAAGTTTATAGGAGGTGTTGGTCGCCTGACAGGGGCTGAAATTGACCAATTGCAAACTTATTATGGGAAAGCAATTAGGAGCAATTTGAGCAGTGTAGCGGATATGCAAAAAGCCATATGGGCTACTCTCTATCACCGGATGTCGACGGATGCCGAGCCTATGCACGACTACTGCCCAAAAACGAATGATACCTGGTGCAAATATAATAAAGCTAAATTGAATGGAGAAACTTATAAGCACCTACACCCTCTACCTAAGGCTGTGTGTGAGGTAATGAAACCTATATACCAGGATTTAACAAACAAAGATTTGCTTTCTCGCTGCCTCCATGGCCGAACGCAAAATCCTAACGAGAGCTTTAATGCTACCATATGGCAAAGGTTACCTAAAACTGTTTTTGTAGGCCTAGATGCCCTTAGGCTAGGAGTTGCAGATGCTGTGATTAGTTTTAATGAAGGAGCTGTAGGAAAAGCCAATGTATTAAAAAGGATTCAGATCAATCCCGGCAAATTCACGGTTTTGGGCCTGAAACGGATCGATGCCGAACGTATAAGAAAAGCTGACAAGGAAATAAATGAAGAAAACAAGAAGAGAAGGGTGCAGAGAAGAAAGACGAAGAGAAAATTGGAGGACAAAGAAGAAGAAACCTGGAGGTTTTTAGTGGTGGAGACGTATGTGTTATGTTTAAATGCGAATTCCCGAAACTTGTGTTTTTCTTATCTTAGGTACATTTATTTTAAAAACGGTTAAAGATACATCAGTGAATTTTTTTATGCATCTTGTGGACTACCTAATGGGATTACCCTAGCAGTTTAATAAAGGTAGGTTGCATGAAAACAATTTTATACCTGTAATAAGAAAAATATATATAATAATTTTTACGAGTAAATTTTTATTTTATTTTTTTATATAGAAATATTTGTATTGGAACTATTATTTTGGTACAGCATGTTTATAATATCATAGTTAAAAAGTGGTAAAAATTTGGGGTTGGTAGCTCAAATGGTTGAGGAGATAATGGTACCTAAATTTATGCTTGTTAGCCCATTTAATTAACATTGGATTCGCGAAAGGTACCAACTCCCCTTTTTTAACACACTCTAATAAGACAACAGGTCCTAGACTACATAAAGAATACATCACAGTTCAGCCCGATTCCTTAATGGGACACCTTTTGCCCACCAATATAAAGAAAACAAGAATAAAATCAAAGTGTTAGCCAAGTATTTAATAATTTAATAATAAATAATCTTTTGGAAATATGACTTAAGTTTGATTTAAAACAGTCCTAAATCCAACCAAATAGTTTCAATCTAGTATATCCCATTGTATCTCAGCTATTCCCCAGCAATCAGATGTTGATGATACTAGATTGTATGTGTTGACTAACTTCTCCAATAGTTGATGATGTGTTTTGTTTGTTGCTTGATATGGACTTTGTAAAATAAACTTAATTGCATTGCAATACAAATATGACAATTGGAAATTGTTTTACACATACTTTAAATAATATTACAACTGAAAACCGCATTTTATACACAGGCGTGTATATTGTACAAAAACCATCCAACTGTTACAAGACTTTATTGATTTTTTTTACACTATAAACATATTATAGTTGAAATTATCTTAAAAACACCGATGTCCACGTGCCAATAAACAAGAAATAATAACGTAATAATATACATAACGATTTTTTATGACCTTTTTTTGTATGAATTTTGTTTTCTATGAACTTTAAGAGTCTTTAATCAGCTTTAAGAGTTAATTATACGTGAAATCGCCGTAAAGTTTTGATTTGTGCATTACAACTTACAACTAACGTATAAGCAGTTTTGGTAACTTAATGAATAATGATTATTCCTATTATAAATATACATTTTTGATTAATAACATGTGAATATAAGTGTTCCTACCAAGGAAAAAGATTAAATCTATAATTTATAGCTATGAAAAGTTAATTTTAATGGAAAAGTAATTTATATTTTTATTATTATTAGTGTAGAATATACAAATTGGGATAAACAAATACAGTATACGATATATTAAGTAGTATGGATTCAAGTTAACTTTAATTGCCTCAGTGAGTAGAATATTGCTTGGCAAGTCGAGTTTGCATTGGGTAATTTAATTTGAAGTTTTGATTCAATAAACCAAATCGCTTTAAGGAATACCTCTATCATAATCTACCAGAGATGTATTGTTTCGCGTGAGATAATATTTTGTCATGTAAACCAAAATAATTTAATACCAAAGAACAGCAGAATTGATAGAGACGTTTTGTAAGTTTATTGAGAATCACGACAGACTGAAGAGACACTCACTTAGGCTGAGTCTCAGCTTTGAATGATAATAAGTCTGAGACAACTTGTTAGTGGTTTTAATATAAGTTGAAAAGACAAGGAAATATTGTTACTAATACAGTAAATAAAGATAGTTTTGTATTGCGTGTTATATGTTATCCAATATATAAAAAAAAAAACATAAAATATGGTAATATACTTATTTCTGTGAAAATGGCCATGTATGTAAAAGATGTTGGCGTTTATGAAACGAAAACGAATGAAACCGTTGCAGGTGTCACAGTTTGGGGGAAAATTCATTAATATATATTTTATGAATATTTAAAAATCGTAATTTATATGTAAAAACTCAAACACTCTTAAAATATATAAAAAATTACGATCAAAGTATTATTTTGAGGAATAGTATTTTGTCAATTATTTATAAATAACTTTTCTCGCAATCTGAATGAACTTGTTATGCAAATTTTTACATTTTAATCGCTTTCATTTATTGTAAATGTGCAGAAATACCAAATATTTTTACCTTATACTTATGTAGGTTTTACTTTTGATTCGTGTTATAAATGCTCGTTTTATTTTACCACAAAGAAGAACGAGTTTACGTGCGATGTCAACATTTCAGTCAACTAATTTCTTATTTATCACTCACTCACAAGTATAACATAACAAATATAAATGTACATTTCCACACGCAGGGATGTCCCAAAGGTATTTCATGCTTAGAGAACATGTTTCTTCTGACATATTACTAAGAGTGACCTTAAGTATATAATTTTTCTCTGTAAACTAAACAACATTTGGCATTTTTTTTTCAAAATTTGGGCAACATTGATTTTTAGCATTTTTAAATACAGGAAAAGTAATCACACAACTTTTAGCAGACACATGTCACTATGCCTTTAAAATTTGAAAGTCAAATAATTTTCATTTGAACTTTCTAGACTTACCGGAACGTGTAAAATAATCGTTGTGCTTCTCCAATAAGCAGCAATAAATCTCCCTTCCCAGTATAACAAAGAGTTTAGAAGTGCTTAAAACGTCTGCTTTTTAACTCCCCCATATTTTACTAGTAAACCCCTGCTTAATTGTTTTAGAGACTTTACTTTAGACTTACAGATGACAAACGTCATCGTTTCTAACTCCGTTGTGTTTCGTTTCTTAACCAAAATCCAACTAAAACAAGTTTTATATCCATTTTGTTTACAAAATCAACTGTAAACGAAAAAAGTATCTATTTTATGTAAAATATTTTTTGAACTAAGTATAACCATTGTTAGGTATAGTTAGAGGTGAATTTCATTTAAGAAGGATGCCAAAGGACTCCATGGTTGGCACATATTTAAGTGGTGTGTAGCGTGTTGGTTTTATTAAAATATCTTTTGATATCAACACCTAGAAAATCGCTGACATCTAAACTTGTACGTAGAATATGACGTATGATTAAATTTTATTGATCCATGGTTAACAATAACCTTGATAAAAACAATAACCTTATTTTAAATAGAGACATAAAATCACGCTTTTCCTTAACATTCCTGCTCTTCCGGTGACGCTGGTAAATATAGAAATACCCCCGCTGCAGCAAACCTGCAGACTAAGTGAAATTCCTTATTTAAATAGAATTATTTCAAGGAGTAATTAGGTTTGCTGCAACAGGGAGGGTAAAAAATGTTTTTTTGTTGTAAAATGTTAATAGTGTAGTAAGAAATGAATGTATTTTCCGAATTTGACCAAAACATGTTCATAAAAAAGCAAACTACAACAGTTGACTTATTCTCCATAAGAATAACGTGTGAATTCCATAACTGTTAGGCGCACAATAACGCTTCAATATACTAAATTATTTGTTTTTGAAGCTCTACAAAATGGTTTGGAAAGAAATTGTGAAATTTCTGGTTTTTAGGGTCAAAAATTCGAAAAACCTATTTTTACCCCATAAAACCCCCATATACCCCCGTTCTCATAGCCCGATCATGCTGGTTCGCGAACTCGTTCGAATAAATGTAGGTTTTCACGTTTATGCCAAATTTAATCAAAATCGGATCATTTTTGCTCGAGTTATCGCGCTAACGGACACACCCACACATATATATGAATTTTAACGAACAGGTGGTGTTTTGGCCTCTAGGGACCTCAAAACGAAAAAAAATTAATTGGTCCCGGGTCCAGGTCTTACCATGAGTAGGTACTTCGGTAATAGCTTATTCCCTATATGAGAAATTCGCTAAAAACTGGATTACAACCTTTACTCTCTCTCCCCCATCTCCCTTTTATAAATAAAGTTTTTAGTCAGTTACATTTTTTATAAAAGTATAAATACAAAATCTTATGCTTAAAATTGACAGTAGTCAAATTAATGTTTTTGAAACCATAAATGTATTTGGCCAAGGGCCAAGGTGTGTGAATTAGGGTTTGAAGTTTAACTTTTTCACTTAGCATATTGGGTTTAGATATTAGTTTAGTAATAGTAATCATGTAACACCATTTGCACCATTTTAAATTATTTTAGGCGTAGTATTACATCTAGATACATTATTATTTCTTCTCTTATAGTTTATTATAAAAAAGTGAATTGTTATTCGTATAAAAGTAATATTTTAAATTATTAAAAGAAGATATATTACGTACATCTTATTTTATTGTTTTACACCTACGAACTGAAAATTGCACAACAAGAAACTAAGTAGTTTTTATTTACCTTTACAAAATGTAAAAGCATAAACAATAATGGTAGTATAATTTACGTCTTACGTGTACAAAAACAGTTGCAGCTAAACTAAAAATGCTAATAAAAGCAGATGCAATGCTTTTATGAGGTAATTAATATTTCTTTAACACCATGCCAGGAAACGACCTGTTAAACTGAATGAGAGAGACAGATTTCATTTGAGATAACTGCAAGACGCGGTGGTGGACACAGAAACAACTTCTGAAATGTGAAAGTTTAGTAAATTAATTTTTGACAATGTCTAGTAAATAATCAGCAGCTGTGGTAGCTGTGAAATTTATATAATTACTAGCAGAGTACCCGTTCTTCGTACGGGGTTGGCGTATAAGTATAAAATGCTTATTGCAGTTATACTCTAGCTTTGCATTTGCAATGGGAGTGGATAAGGCTTGAGAGAATTTGGTTCTTTATATTTACGGTATGCTATAGTATTACAGATATAGTATAGTATAAACAGTATAGTACTACAATAGCCATTCTGTTCTACCCCTGCACCTGAACAATATAAAAAAGTAAATTATAAAACATTCACACAATATCACAAATTATGTTTTAAATTTAAAAAAATAAACATTACTGTAAAAATCCTACTATGACAGTTCTCATAGTGTATCACAGCTTTTTGATGCTGCTTACTTCAAATTACCTGGTATCACAATGGAAAAATATATAATAGTGCTGCACCCTGTTGGTAAACCTTATAGCTTTTTAATGCTACTGAATGTAATAGAATAACTTTATTTGGTCGAATCAGCTGACAAAATTGTTTAATTTCTTTTAAATACCCATAAGGTTAACATGGGAAACTCCAGAGCCACTGGGGCGAAGCCTGAAAGGAGTTTTGAAATAACAATATGCCTATATGTTAATCGGGAATGTGAGCTATCATCATGCCAAATTTCAGCCCAATTCGACCAGTATTTTTCGTGTTTACTTGTCACAAACATACATACATACATCAAAACTTTCTCATTTATAATATTATAGTAGGATGTATGTATGTTTCTTTTTTTAAGTAAGCAATTATGTCACACAATTATTTATTTTTGTGTACGATTTGAAAATATATTTCAGCGTTTATGCAGTAAACTTTTTTCCCCCTCTGTAGATTTGTATTTTTAAAAGGTTATGCACAATGGCTGTCTTTGTATTATACTGTGTCATTAAAGTATGTTTATTAAAAATATATGGAACTGAATTTAATTTTGTATTTTAACGGAAAGTAAATAAAGATACGTCTTATAACACTTAAAACATATATTTACGCTTATACTGTTACTCGCAAGACGGTAATTATACAAAAGATGGTAAGTGGTGATCGATTTCGATTGGACACTCCAATCATCATCAGACCCAATAGGCAAATCAATCAACATTCGCCTATTGGCGAATGTAGGTCATTCGCAATTCATCACCCAATATGAATAGGTCATTCGCATATTGGGTCCGATGATGATTGGAGTGTCCAATCGAAATTAATCACCACTTACCATCTTTTGTATATTTACCGTCTTGCGAGTAACAGTATAAGCGTAAATATATGTTTTAAGTGTTATAAGACGTATCTTTATTTACTTTCCGTAAATTTAATAACACGTACAATGCTGATGAAGAAGTTATTTTGTATTTTTAGTTACATTTTAGTCTAGGTACACTGCAATTGTGTATATTGTTTGCACATTTAATTTGTATGATAAGGGCAACTAAAGTAAGCAAAAGAATGCAAAGGTGGAATAACATTTTTTTTTAATAGTGCTAGTCAACTGTTACCTTCACATAATTAGAATTCATCCCAATGAATAGGCGTAGTAATTAAATCGAAACCACGTCCCTTTTGCACAATGAAAGATGTGACTTAAAAGACAAGTCTAAAATATTCGATTATAAGTGTTAAAGCATTAATTGACGTGGTTCAATTATTAAATTCCAAAAATGAATAGACAATAAGCTTTATGTACCAGAAACAGCTGTTTGTCCTGGTCTGTATAATTTCTCAAGCCACGGCCCTATAATTGACATGTTAGGGGACGATTTGTCTTCTAAACCCTTCTTAATGATTGTCGAGGGGCTGTAAGAACAAAATACCATGGACGATCGTATGTAAATAATACTGTAAATATAATAAACTTACTGATTATTGACCTTTTAAATGTTAAACATCGTGTAAGCGTCTTGAAAATAGTATTCTTACTATGTGGCTTTTTTACTAGACCACAGATCTTTTCATCTTTAGTAGGTAACTGCCGCATTATGTGATAGTAGAACAGTAAAAGAAATGCAGCAATATCATTTACATAAACTATGATTTTTCAAAATATATTTTAGAAGATTCTAAATATGTTGCTCTGCAGCTGAAGACTTAATTTATTGCTATATCATTGACATAATATTTCCAATCTTGATTATTACAGCTTAGGTACGTATAGACCTAAATTTGAGTAAAGGATGAATGTAGAATGGAGGCCGATACTTTAAGTAGTTTGTTACTGACTTGGACCAACAGGACTGTTATAGGGCCATTTAGTAAAAGCCCTGGATTTTAACTTTGATGAAACACAAGGGGATCAAAATTAAAGATTCGGACCACCATAATATTAGTTTTTCATTTTGTAGCAAATTATACTTAAGGATATGAATCCGATTGTTCTTCTCTTTTTCTCCGTACGGTATTTGTAATGTGCTATTTACATGATTCGTTGCCTAACATATGCTGCGACTCTTGTTTACCTTTTTATTGTTATATCGCAAATAATGTCAGTACAACCAATTAACCCATAAGGCCCAAGTTAAATTTCCAATAGTTTGAAGAGAAAAGCCCTGTGGTCTGATTTATACCATTTTATATTTAAATACCTTCCCATGTCGGTTACTATTATTGTGCTGAATTTGGTGCAGATCGCTTCAGGCGTTCAGGAGAAGTATTTATAAAACAAAAGCAGGATTGTTGTATAAGAGCTTCGCTCGCTTCGCTTTGCTCCGCTAAATAACATCTAACTAAAAGTTGTGGTCTGTGGTCATCATTGTTTTGTTTACATAAAAACACATTTTTCTTGTTCAGGAAATTCGTTAAGGTATAATACTCGAAATTAAATCTTTTTATGTTGATATTTAACTACGGTGTATACATTAAATTTATAACTACTGTTTATAACATACGTGCTTTAATGTCAAATTAAACACAATTTATACACATTACATTTTCTTGATTATATTTATCATGGATGTATATTGTATGTGCTACCAAACACATTGGAAAAACATTTTCTGGGAAAACAACTACATAATCTTCATTATCTAAATTTAGCAATCCACGAATAATACTAAATCAGTAATAAATTAAATAGAGTCATGTTTATCTAGGCACATTTAATAATAGACAAATCCTTATTATTTATTGAGTCTTTTAAACACAATAAGTTACGAAATCGACGCAAGAAAACAGTGGCTGGCTGTCAAGGCGTATTTTCTCCCCTCTTCTAAATGAAGCGTGTAAAACTAAGAATTCCCCCAACAATTAAGCTTTAGTGGTTTCCTCCCCCTTCTAATTGTAGTTGCTTGGTAAAATATTACGGTACTACAAACCAATTGCTTAGACTTCAATTAAAAATAGAAACTTTCCCCTGTGAATATCACTTCAACAAACACCTCCTAGATTGGAATTTTTTCTGAGCTGGTATACATACACATTACACATACTGATATATATTCAATCTAGTGTCAATTAATAATATTCAATTTTCCTATATTTTAATACCAGCTGATTGGTTAATTATTTATTGTTTTCTGTTGTGAGTCAGTTGTACAATTTTAATGTTTTTGTTTCAGTGTTTGTACATTTTACAATGTTCAAATATATTTCTCAAATGCTTAAAGTTTATTTAATTTAGACACAATATTGGCGACGAGGATGAGTGAAATACTTAAGCTTAAAAAGGTATTAACTGCAGTCAAAATTCAAATTAGGAAAGCTTACAATGCAATTGTACAAAATAAAACAGTTAGAGAAGACATGAGTAGTGATGAAGTCACAGTGCGGTTGTCTTCATTACGGACATATTGGAACAGATTCGAAAATGCTCAATTTGAACTCGAATCTTTAGTTGATGAAGAAGATATTGAGCAATTAGCAACTAGCAGAAGTGAAATTGAAGAGCTGTACATTACAACCGAAGTGGTGTTAAGAAACAAACTGCAATCCCCAACCACAGTTACGAATCAGTCTTCAGTAGGTCTACACCCTTCTGTTACATCAAATATTGCTTTTGATCCGTTCGATGAAGGAGAATCATTTACAAACTTCGTTAAAAGATTTGAAAACTTTATTTCCTTGAAGGAAATTTCTGATGATAAAACCAAACTTTGCACATTACTTGCAGTGCTTCCACCAAAACTACATGAACAGCTTCAAGACCTTGTTTCTCCAGATGATCCATACAAGATGAATTACAAAAATGTGGTAACAGTGTTGAAGGATTATTTGGAACCGTTACCTAGTGTTATATCTCTTCAACACAAATTTTTGTGCCATGTTCAGCAAGACGAATCAACGATGGATTTTTCAATGGAACTGAAGAGACTAGCAAAGGATTGTCGTTTTCAATGTGAATGTGGGAAATCGGTATCAGACATGTTACTAAGAATGCAGTTTGTTAGAGGACTCAAAGATAATGATGTAAGAGGGCAGTTACTACAGAAAGAAACAAGTACTTTCAAAGAATCAGTGCAAGCTGCAATTTCCTTCGAATCCTCAAGACTTGAGAGCAGCATTATATCAAATCCTACAACAGCTGCTGTTCTTAAGCTAACAGGAAGTACTGAAAGAAAAATGCCGCAACAACAACAATATGCAAGCAAAGGCCCAACCAAGAAGACCGAAAGATATCACACAGTTCGCTCTACATTTGACCAACTACGTGGACGGTGCTATCGATGCGGGGATAAATTCCATAAAGCTGACAGTTGCAGGTACAAGGATGAATTCTGCAATTCTTGTAATAAGGTCGGTCACTTAGCCAGGGTCTGCATGGCAAAGAACAGAGCTAGGCATATCAACCAGATCGAGGACAGTGAAAATGTAAGTGATATTGACCACGCAACGTACGACACATATAAGATACAAATGAATGGTTCTGACAAGTTCATGGTTGAAGTTACACTAGAAGGAAAGCCAATTCAAATGGAATTGGACACAGGAGCAGCTTTATCGTCGATATCATACAAGGATTATAAGAAACTAAATTTGAGTAAAAAGCTATTTCAAACTCATGTACAACTAAGAACTTACACGGGCGAACTTATCAAACCAAAGGGGGTTGTGTATGTCGAGTTTAACTTCAAAGACAAAGAATACTTCGGTAAGCTGTATGTTATTGGACAAAATGATGAACCTATTTTCGGAAGAGAGTGGCTTAGGGAAATTAACTTAAAAATTGGGGATATCCGAACTATTCAAGAAAACTCGTGTGATCTTTCTAAACTCCTTACAGAATTCTCTGATGTTTTCAAAAAAGAAATTGGATGTATTCCAAATGAGAAGGTTCATTTATCCCTTCAAGAAGGTTGCAAGCCCATTTTCATCAAACCCAGGCAAGTTCCATACTCACTTAAAGGAAAAGTAGAAGACGAACTCAATCGACTAGAGAATGCCGGTATAATCACTAAGGTAAACAATGCTCAGTGGGGAACGCCAATTGTCCCAGTGGTTAAACCCAATGGATCTGTAAGAATATGTGCAGACTATAAAACTACACTGAATAAAGTGATACAAGACGACAAACATCCAATACCTAGGATAGAGGACATTTTCACAGAAATGAATGGAGGCAAGCTATTTTGTACCTTGGACATAAGCAATGCTTACCTGCACATGCAAATGGACGAGGAAAGTTCAAATATGCAAACTATAAGTACTGAAAAAGGTCTTTACAAAGTCAACAGAATGATGTTTGGGGTTAAGGTAGCACCATCAGTATGGCAAAGGTTCATGGACAGAATACTACAAGGAATTAGTGGTGTTAAATGCTTCTTTGACGACATTATCATACAAGGATCAAATTATGAAGAAACTGTGCAAAGATTGAAGCTAGTCCTTGATACAATGAGGGAACATGACCTTAGGTTGAATTTTGAAAAGTGTAAATTCTTTCAGAAAAGGATTGCTTACTTAGGTCATACAATTGATGAAAATGGACTTCAAAAAGGGTCTGAAAAGGTAAAAGCGATTGTTGAAGCAAAGCGACCTCGTGATGTCAACCAATTACGTTCTTTCATAGGTTTGGCAAACTACTACAATAAGTTCATACCTAAACTGGCAGAGAAACTAAACCCATTGAACAAACTCTTACAGAAGGGCAAGAAATTCGAATGGACTGATGAATGTGAAAGAAGTTTTGAATCTGTTAAAATGGACATTGCCAAAGACAAAACTCTAATCCACTACAATCCGTCATTACCTTTAATACTGTCAACAGATGCATCACCAACTGGCTTAGGAGCTGTAATTTCACACCGGCTAAATGATGGAACAGAAAAGCCAATTGCCTTTGCATCTAGATCACTGAGTAAAAGTGAGAATCAATACAGTCAAATTGACAAGGAAGCGACTGCCATTTATTGGGGTGTAAAAAAGTTCTTTCCATACTGCTATGGGAGGAAATTCATTCTTGTCACAGACCACAAACCTCTTGTATCTATTTTTCATCCTTCAAAATCCCTACCTGCAATGTCAGCTACACGTTTGTTAAATTACGCTCTTTTCCTTGCTGGTTTTGACTATAAAATAGAATACAGAAAAACTTCAGACCACTCCAATGCAGATTTTCTTTCAAGATTCCCAGTAGAAAAGTTAGAAGAAGGTGAAGATCTCTATTCAAAATTTCAGATGAATCAAATATCTATGCTACCACTTACCAAAGAGACAATTTCAGAACATACGAAGAAGGATACTTTTTTCTCTAAAGTCAAGATAGCCCTTGAAAATGGAGATGATCTTGAGACAATGGGATTAAACAACAACGAGTACACATTACACAAAGGATGTGTTTTTCGAGGTATAAGGGTTGTGATACCTTCATCTCTTCAGAAAGAAGTACTCAAAGAACTACACGTGGGCCACCTTGGGATGACAAAAATGAAAGCAATGGCAAGAAGCTATTTGTACTGGAAGAATGTGGACAGAGACATTGAAGAGTTGGTCAGAAACTGTAAGATATGTTCCCAGAAGAGAAATGAACCTCCAAAAGACAGGAATCACCCCTGGGAAGAACCATCTGGACCATGGGAGAGAATACACTTGGATTTCCTTGGGCCCATGAATGAAAATTACTTCCTAGTCATCATTGATGCCCATACTAAATGGCTAGAAATATTACATACAAAATCTACTACAGCAGAATGGTGTATCAAAAAGATACAACATCTATTTACAACGTTTGGTCTTCCAGTGACAGTCGTTACAGACAACGGGACACAATTCACCAGCACGGCTTTTCAAAACTATTTGAAAGAAAATGGAATTTGTCACAGAACATGCGCACCATTTCACCCTTCTAGCAATGGTCAAGCAGAAAGATTCGTACAAACGGTGAAGAAGGGGCTAAATTCAATGGTGGGGGAGAGAGGTGACATACAAACAAAGATCGACGCATTAGTCACACAGCTGAGGAAGGCACCAAGCTCTACAACTGGAATGTCTGCATACAAGATGATGTTTGGCAGAGACATCAGAACTAAACTAAACGTCATGTCAGATAAAACAGAATGGTTTAGAGTTGAACAAAGGAAGATTGGAAGACAGTTCAGTGTGGGACAAAAGGTGCAAGCGAGGAACTATGCATCCAAAGAAAAGTGGAGATTAGGAGAGATCATCAGTCGAGTGGGCAATGTCATGTACAGAATAAAAATGGAAAATTGATTGATATGGACCAGACACACTGACCAGATCCTCCCTAAGAATTAAGAGGGGAGAGTTGATATATATTCAATCTAGTGTCAATTAATAATATTCTATTTTCCTATATTTTAATACCAGCTGATTGGTTAATTATTTATTGTTTTCTGTTGTGAGTCAGTTGTACAATTTTAATGTTTTTGTTTCAGTGTTTGTACATTTTACAATGTTCAAATATATTTCTCAAATGCTTAAAGTTTATTTAATTTAGACACAATACATACAAAATTAACCGTTGTAAGAAAAATTATGACTCAATTGATTGTCATTAAAAAATAATTCTATAGGTAAGCCACCAGATAAACTGAACTTAAAACAAAAAAACTAATAACAAATTTATTACAAAGAATTAGAGTCTGTATTGACTCAATAAAAAATCATCCAAATCCAACTAAATAGTTGGTACTTGTAGTCCCTCTAGATATCAATAGTTTTCCCATTAGATTGCTTTTGCTTGTAAGCCTTAAGATGCTTCCATTGATAGCAAGCACTAGCTTAGCCGTAAAATAACAAAAGCTGAATGTAAGCCTAAAGATGTGTCTAAATATGACGGAAAGTACAGTATATAAAAATACGTATAATAACAGTTGAAACATATATTTACACAATACGGTGAAATATAAATAAAAGTGGTGATCGATTTTGATTGGACACTCCAATCATCATCAGATTGTCGCCAATTGCGTGTGATGATGAATGGAGTGTCCAATCGAAATCGATCACCATTTACCATCTTCTATATATTTACCATCTTGTGAGTTACAGTATAATTGTAGATATAAGTTTTATTTATAATCAACGACAAAGTTTTAGATTAAATAAACAATGACAACTTTTTCTTAATAGCCTAAATAAACCTACAACATTAAGTCAATATTATTTTTAATTATTATATTATCTAATTAATTAATATTAATTATTTATTTATTATTTTTGGATCAGCTGTTCAAAATTGTGTGGTTATCATTTGACAGTTTTGATTTTTTTATTGAAATGACAACGCAAAGCTTAACATTGTGAATTTTCTCATGCTTCCATAGAGAGCAATTAATATCATAGTTTTTAAAACCTCACCTCAAAAATGTGGACATCCAAGGGGCGTATCTCGAAAGGAACTCAGGGAAGTGAATAGGCCTAATAAGACATTCCTAGATGTGGACCATCGTTGTGCTTAATTTTTGTTGTTTTTGCCTCCTGATCACAATATATAAATTATTACTAGAGGTTAAAATACCTTATAATCCATAGAGGTATTTTAACCTCTAGTAATAAGTTGTGCTTAATTTTGGGTCTAACGGTTTAGTATTTTAGTCGTGAGAGCCGCACAGACAGAGTGACAGACCACCTCAATTTTATAATAGTATGGTTGTACCATAAGGCCAATCAATTGACTATTCCTAAACTAAAAGTGGTTTACAGTATAGACCAGTGATTAATTTAACATTTTACACAGGGCTTTTAACAAATGATTCTGTCCACAAAGACGAGTAGCTTTTATCATACCTTAGTCTTGATTATACAGTATAAATAGTTGCTACATAACAGACTGGCCCAGCTGGTAAATCATGATACGTCTGTATATCACCTGGTTTCACAGTCCGTTGGTTAAGGTAATGTCCCATATGATTTCGCAGTTATTGGAATTGTGCAGGACTCATTGTTTATTATACATTGTCGTCACCAATGAATAAACAAAAAATTTAATCTCTGAGCTAGTAGTGTCTGTACTCTGTAAAATCTCAATAAACTCGTATAAAAAAAATATTAATAATAAATTTGTACATTAAAGTAATAAACTTCTGTAAAGTGTACGAAGTTTAAAACAGTTTTTACCTTAATACAGTTTGTTTCCATAAGTGCATATAACTATTATTTTAGCCTTCTATAACAAATACTTAGCTTTTAACACTATATTAACTTCTAATATTACTTATTTGGCAAACAGCTTCTTGCATTTAGTACCTCTATGCATCAAAGGTATTTTAATTACATCCTTACTGTTATACACTTGCCGTGTAACAGTTGAATGGCTTGGTTCTATTTATCTGTGAGATCGTTATAAGCCGGAACTGTAAGCATGACAAACGAACGACACAATAGACGCCATCATACCTATTGTTATCTTGCAGCATAGTAATATTTTTACTCTCAACTGTATGTGTTTCAGAGTAAAAATGAGAAGTCTATATATATTTTAAGAAGTAAGATGGTTAAACAACTACAGTGGATAGTTTATTTCTTGCACATAACACGGATAATGACTTGTTATTTACAGGCTTAACTTCTTTTCAAATACTCTTGTCATGAAATATTGATAATTTATTGTTTGAAAAATGAACTAATTTAGTGACTAAAATAGATATAAGAAAAATAGTTATAGTTTTTTAACAAGTTGACTGTATTTTGTTTTACTGTATTAACATTAAAGGAATCACTTCCTGTTTTTTTAATTCTTCTTGAAATGGAATATAATTTTCTTGGTTGATTTTCACTTTTCCTTATGGATCTTCATTGTTGCTTCTTTTCAATCTCCATCAGTCACATGTCTCATATTTTGTAAAAAAAAGTTAATTGTTGAGCTTTTTTAGAGCAGTTAAAATGCTTGCATTTACAGTATTGCCAATCTTAGTAATGGAATACTCTTTTTAGATACAATGTGATATAATATAATTGATGTAGGCCTAATAACATATGATAATTTTAATATTGAAATGAATTGTAATTTAAGCTCTAATAATAATAAATTGTAAATATAAACATTGGTTAATTAATTTTGATTGACTTATTTGGAATAATTAAAACTAATAAAACTAAAAATAAAAGAAAAGTAATAAATACTTAACAACTCTTATAATTTATGAGAAAATAGTATTCCTTAAAATTGGAGAAATATTAGGGATAATCATATAAAAGATTTTTTATAAATGTGTAATTTAAACACTCTAGGCAAGAGATTAAATTTATTAACCTTATTTAGTTGCTATGGAAGTGAGACTTTGTACCGACAATTTTATTTTACCAAGGCAGAGCAAAGATTAAAATAATTAAATAAGCTTTGAGAGTGAGTAAATTAGTTGAAGTAGAATAAGTTGGAATCAGATTCCGGGATATGCTTGACCTTCAAGCCGTGTCCCAATAGACAGCCTTTTGTTCGGTATTTTATACCATTCATTTCACTTACCATGCTAAGTTTAAATGGTTAAATTAAATTAATTTATTATGGTGATTTAAAGAGCCCAATTACGGCTAAAATATCTATAGATCATACCCATATAATGGGTTCCAGATTTGAATCATCAAAAATGGATCCTGCTGTTGTTTTATATAGTATCTTTACTACTTAGTATGATCTAATTCTTAATACTTGTAAAGTTAAATAGATAAATAGTTAATTGCGATAGGTTCAATGTCTTATTAATGTATCTTTATAATATTATATTTTGATATTGAATTTAATAATGCATTGCTAATGTGTCAATGTTCTGTAAGTTCTTATATGTGACCATTCTCTCTAATCATTAAGTTTTCTACACTTTTTACTCTACTGTATTGTAAAATTTTTAACTGGCGCTATAACGCTGTGAAACTATTAATCTAACTGGTTCAGACGAATGGAAACATTTTGGTTACCTATATTATATCAAAGTATATTAGTATGCTATTATAGAGCAATACTAATGTTTACACTAATATTGTATATCCATTTTAAATTGCATTGTAAGTTAACAAAAACAATTAAATGCATTTTAAATATATCTTAATGTGATTAATATATAGCTTGAATCTTAAAAATAAGTATTTCGTTTACGAAGTTAAAGCTACATTCTATTTATTCACTGCTTATGTTGGAAAGAGAGAAAACCCATAAAGACAGAATAGGAAACAAAGTTTATGGTTTAGCTTACATTGGTTCCAGAGAAATTGCAATAAGATCAGGTTTGTGTGGGGTAGTACGAATAAGGAGTATATTTCTTTTTCTTAGGTATATACTTTATTGTTCATATTCATAATAAGTTTATCAATCATTATTTTTGAAGTAATTACCTAACTCTGCGACATAATTATAGTAACAATTCCTTGTGATTATTGGTTGATTTAATGACTTAAGTAGTTGCAGAGTGATTGTTTCAGCACATTGCTAATAAAGAGTAATAATATACCATAATTTATGTAATAGTGTTACATATAAATTTGTATAGTATTTTATATTGCTATGGTATTTTTGATTTTGTAACTAAATATTTTTCATCATGACGTTTTGTAGGAAATTTTACTTTCCTTGGGTAGCATTTAAATGTGTAAGTTAAGAATATCCAGATTAGGTGGTGCACTAAAATTGTATTATGTTTGAGTTGAGTTTAGACATAAATACTTCTTCTTACTCTAAGCTAACACTAGCAAATTATATGTTATATTAAACCCAATATAGGCAGTAAATATACTTCATAAAACATTGTATATAATTACGGATAGGATGCCGACAAAACATGGTTAATATTTTAAAGCGGACATGGGTGAAATACAGGTTGAATATTATTGAGTAATATTAACAACCAAGACCATTCTTAAAATATAGGTATTTTAAGAATGGCCTTGGCTTTATAATTTGTTCCCAAAGATAACTGAGTCCAGTTTCAAACGATCGAAAAGGTAAAACTTTTAAAAATATATATTTGGTATTGACTGAATTCTTTCAAAGATCATTGATTATTATATTATTTTATATACATACGTTGAACTCTTCAACAATTACATTTGAAAATATAAAGCAAATCTTACGTTTTAGCTTCACTTCTGTGTACCTACAAACGTATATAAATAAGAACACAATACATCTTAAGAAACAGTGTAAAAAATTAGACAAGGCTTAATTCCCACCAAACATCATGTCATGGTGAAAATTCCTAGTTTAAGGTCATAATCGTGTTTCACCCTGCCATTACAACCCTTCGAGGGATTACTTGAGACATCTACTCGATTGATGCTATATAAAGCAGTAATTTCACTAAGGCTCTTCGCCCTTGAGAAGATAAGTACTCTTATCTAGACTCTTGACAAAACATCTAACTAAGAAGTATCTTTATGCCTACGCAATATCTAATATTATAAAGAGAGTTAACTGCAAGAATGCTAGTGTTGACTTTTCACTACTTCATCATGTCCAAAATAATTAAATGGCTATTTTAATGTATCTAGTTTGTTTTACGCTATAATACTTTATAAATGCGATAATAGCTTATTATCAATATGGAAAATTTGCTAAAAAAGCAAATTAATGAACAATAAAATCATTTTAAAAATCTTTGGGAAAATCAAGCCCAAATCACATATATAGTCTTTTAGTTATTAAAAGTAAATAAACATAATGTATACATTTGCAATACTAGGTTTTTGTAACACCTAAAACATAAGACCATGTTTTTATAGTAGTGAATAGATATTAAAAAATATCAGAAAATTTATAAATAGAAAAAAAACACATAACCATGGAAAAGAAACAATTTAAAGATTTATTTTTTATATTTCATGTTAAGTACTGAAACTAAAACATTTTCAAACTGTTTTTACCGGTTACTGGGACGAACTTTATCAAAACAATGAACTCAGTTTGAAAAGAGGAAAAATAACGCTTTCACATCCCTAACGAACTTGCTATTCTTCCATTGAAAAATTATAAATCAATTCATGATTTCAAGGCCGGCTCACTTTATTACAATTTTCCACTGCGAACCCCGATTTTCAGAAAGTAAAATGAAAATTGTATCTGTATTAATTTTAATACACTGTTGGATATATTGGTTGTGTTATTGACATAGACAAAATATTTTTTCATTGAAGATCTAAACTTATTTTTAGGATAGTTTATAGTGCGATAAACCACATGTAAACTTATGTTTATTGCTTGCGGAATGGTTTTTTATCTTTGCTAGATTTTGCTTAAAGAGTTTAAATATTCTCATTATCAACGATACAATAGATTTACCTAGATAGGGTAGTATCCAAAATAGGGTGGTTATTATTTCAGAAGTAAAATAATTAGATTTTTTTTCCGAGATCTTATTAACACCGTAAAATGAAGAAATATAGAATATTTATGACAAATTAAGGCTAGTCTGGTTATGATAAACCTAACCTTTTGCCACAACAATATCAACAATATTAGTCTCCAACGAAATACACATACATAAATAATACAACTTAATAAACTCTAGCCTGTTATACACTTATCTTACTTAAAAGATAATATATAAACAGCAACAGTATAATTCCTGGTAGAAATACTATGATTACAAACATTGTTTTGGAGTAAAGAATCAATTGGCTTGAGTAATTACTGCTAAAAGTCAATAGATAAAGATGTATAGACACATCGGCCCTGTTTTATTTGTATGTTTTTTTTTGTATTTTATCCATATTCAGGAGATACAATCTAAGTTATTAGTGAGTGTAATATCGTAATTCGTAGAATATTACGACTACCACTATACACACCTTGACTAGAACTGGTTGATCAGCTTCCGGAAAACACCTCAGCCAATTTGCAGCCAATCACGAAGCTCCATAGTGCAGCCAGCCAATAACTTAATATTCTTCTGGTTACTAACTTTATTATACAGTCATATTGCACTATATTACAGTGAGAAGATTTTTATCGATTAAGATATATTTGTTTTATTGCAACAATGCCTTCCCTATATATCAAGTATCGTGACTGAGTGACTTTGCCCCTCTTACCCAGATATCTGAGACTGTGTTTGGCATTTAGCGTTAAGTTCTTGTTACTAGATACACATTAGGTTTTTGGAATTATAACACGCACAAAAATCTTAATGTTTGATTCTTAAACAGATTTTTTTGACGTTCATTAAGTGTTAATGTATATTCCATATTTTGTTTTAAACTTTACAAATATAGTCACTGTTCTCCTATAATGTATTGTATTTATGAATACTTAGCTATACGGTCACATCGTTTGCTAAGAATATTGTAATTATATTTGTTTTCATTTTAGAATTTAGCCTCCGGATTACGTTGAATATATTAAAATGGTGTAAATACCTGCTTCGTGGTAATCCTAATGTTGCTAGTGTCGCAACTAGTTTCGACTTTTTACAAAGTCATCTTCAGGCGAAGGCGTCAAGGATGTCAAATGGTGGTCACTTCATATGAAGGTCGTCATTAATGTGTAATGATGTACATTTATGTGTAATGACGACCTTCATATGAAGTGACCACCATTTGACATCCTTGACGCCTTCGCCTGAAGATGACTTTGTAAAAAGTCGAAACTAGTTGCGACACTAGCAACATTAGGATTACCACGAAGCAGGTATTTACACCATTTTAATATATTTGTTTTATTTTATTCACCTAGTACACATAACATATGGTTACGCAATAGGATCAGGAATAATAGATAATTTAAATGCTAAGAAACTTTTTTCGCCACCTGACGTTGTTGATATATCTTGGTATCTATTACTTTACTTATGATTCTAAGATTGTCCGTAAATTATTGAAAATAATGTGAAGAATAATAAAGAATGAATTTATTTCCACAAAAACAAGGATAAAAATAAAAAGAACCACTCGGAAATTAACTGACCAATTAAACCAGAGGTTGTGATCGTTACAGATGTATGGATTACAATACTGTAGATGTAAGTTTAGAGTTACATGAAATAATAAAGGTCTACATTCATAATTATATGATAGAATGGAATGTAAGTAATGAACACAACATATATGAAATTATAATACAATTTAACAAAAGCGATTAAAACATGACATTTTTTAAGATTCCTAAGTAACCGAGTATCGCGTATGTTATATAACTGTTCTTCCAACCCAGGACCACGTATTCCTTATTTCAATGTCCTTATGGGGCAAAAACACAAAAACACCATATTAAAAATCAAATAACATTTTAACAACATAAAACTTTATCGAAAATCATAACATGTTTTACAATGATGTCAAAAAAACATCACAAAATAAAGTTAGCAGTATAAAAGACAATTCCTAAGATATCATGATGCTAAAGTGTTTTACACCCCGACTATCAATATGGATGCATGATTCTTAAAAAATATTATTATTATATATATTTTTACAAACTTTAAATACAATAAATAAATATAACCTTTGTGATGAGTTTAGACTATTTGCATGCAAGTAACCAAAGTCCAATGCAGAACCCAGATGTTAAACGAAGCTCAATTTTTCCAGCCCGCATGAATTAAAACTCCTTGACACTTTTTAATTAAAAGTTTCCAGTCTCATATGTGTTTTGTAAGTAACTTTAAAAATAATATAAGGACGAGTTTTATAAAGCCATATTGTGTACAAGCCTTAGCTTATTGTATCAACTGATCCTTTAAATATAGGTTCAGTACGAAGATTAACCGTATCAGTAATTTTTTTCATAGTAGTAATATTTTTTTGTATAGTATTGTTCGTGGAGAGAAACTGTCTGTGTGATCTTTATCATCACAATACATTTAATCTTGTAAAATTATTATCAACTATGTGACAAACTGTAAAAACTACGTATTTACTGTACTAAAATGTTTAGTGTTAATTTGATTTATTTACTATTTGGAAATTTTCAAACTGTGTAATATTAATTAAGCTTACTTTGTGGCAATTTAATCAAATTTAGAGGATTCTGTAAAGGATAACATTTACATGTAACTTTCTAGGTGTCTTAGTTGTACCTCTTACGTTGAACCTCTTAGTTCAAAATGTTATTAACTTGTTTATTTAATGTAAATACCAAAATATTGAAGAACTTTAAAATATTTTTGGTTATATAAAATGGATTTATTTATTTATTTATGTATTTATTTATTTATTTACTTATTTATTTATTTATTTCCCAACGGTTTACACCAGTTTACAAAAATGGATACAATGTTATAAGATAGCAAATTTTATGAAACAGAAAAAGTAGTACAGTAAAGTGGTAACAGCAAGAACATAATAGAATAAATAACAATTAACAAGTAATAAGTAAATAGATACTATATAAATAAACAATCTTGAATAACAACAGGAATAACAATAAGAATAACAATAACAATAACAAAAACAACAAAAGCCACAAGGAATAACGATAACAATAAAAATTAGAAGCAGTAAAGGATAGTTTTGGATAAATGAATACAATGTGACAAAAAATTAGATGTAACAAAAACATAGCATAGGTCACCACCTTACATATGAATACTTGGATTGTTAAGATTCATATGTTATAAAAATGAAGTAGTGGTTAGACTGGCATTTAATTTTTTTCTTTAAACATTGATGTGAACAATCTCAAAATGCCATATTCTTATTTATATACATATTCTCTTATGGTAATATATCTTATTTGTTTAATTTTCAAGTAGGCAATCTCATTTCGGTGTTAACATGTAATAATGTCTCCAAATAACTGTGCTGCAAAAAAACAAAAAACAAAATGGGTGAGAGATATAATTTTCTAATATATGTTCTGTATAGTCGATGCATTAATATCCTAACAGATTTTTTTGTTTCCATATTCAGATTAAAAAACTACATTAAAGAGTATAATATGTAAAACATTTTTATCGGTAACGCCTGATAGTTATTTATACGCTTGCTTAGCAATACATTTTACACATATTTCGTTCCTAAACAATTTACGTTTGTCACATAAAAACTGAAAATATTTCAATGTTTCAAGCTAACAATAGGTCTGATGGTGTCTATTGTCCCGTTCGTTTGTCGTGCTTGCAGTTCCGGCTTATAACGATCTCACAGATAAACACTGAATCAGACAATACAAAAGTTATTCTATAGTTACATGGATGACTTTATAATCGTGAGGATTTAATTAAAATAGTGATAAAAATAAGCGTTAATCAATGTGAACATTTGTTTTACGTTAAATTTATAATTTTTGTCACTTTGGCCTTCGCATTGTATTTTTCTTGACAAATCTTCTTTGGTGGGGAAATCGGGAACTTAATTTGCTTTGTTCCAATGATTCAAACCCAGTTTGTTGGGTATTATTCTGCTTTTGGTTTACTAGGGATAAGCTAGAGGTTACAAACGGATATTTTATACAGATTTAATTTCATTAAGCAGTTTTTATCGCATTTCAGTTATATTGAAATAGCCAGTCACCCTGCGAATATACGTTAAATAAAGTTTTTTAGGTTTCTAAAACAATGAAGATTCCTAACATTAGATGGTCATAAAGATTAGAATGTTTTATTATTTGAAACAAACATGTTTCAGAAGAACATATGCTTTTACATCAATAATCATAGAACATTACAGAGTGTAATCATTACATACTAGACTATTTTACTTGCCTTAAGTAGTTGTTATATCTGACAAGGCTAAAGTGGTAAACGGTGAGTGCTGCAAAACCCTGATAACTAGTAAATCATACAGGACATTAACTCAACCAACGGACTGTAGACACAAGTTATATAGACACATGACAGGTCGTACAGACTACTACTGGTCTGTACTGAAGATATAGATATATACAAGAGTCACCTGCATCCACTGCATCTTTTTGGTATCAAAATGGCAACTATTGTAATTTCTTTGTGCTAATTTACGAAAAATTTATGATTTTATGAAAACATTTCCAGGAATTTTTTACTTAGTAGGTATATGTTTTATTTTTATTTTTATGTATTAATTAATTGCGAAATAAGATACGTTTCTACTTAAGGCTATTTTGTCAATCGTTATCGAACTACGTAAATATTGAGATTGCCACTTTTTAATTTTGTTTAGGAAAGATTAATTCTGTAATCATGTGTAGAATAAACTTTACTAAATTTCTAACCAACAAATATGGCCCTTAAAAAGCAAATAATGTTTACTTAGGCCTAAATAAAAAATAAATTTAGGAATAAAAGTGACGAAAGAAAACATTAACTGGATCGACAAGGCGTAATTCTTCTTCCCTCTAAATGAAGCGTGTAAAACGTAAAACCCCCAACAATTAAGCTTTAGGGGTTTCCTCCCTTCTCTAATTACAGTAGCTTGGCAAAATATTGCCACATAAAGTCTGTCCCGTAAATAAGTACAAACTAAAAAAGCATACGTTTGAAGTGGTGAAAACAAAATCAGGAATAACATGAAACCCTTTTTCAAAAATATGCTACCCCAGATATTCGAGATATTCTAAATATTTTCATATACTTAAAATGTATATGCATCAAATATGTTTCTTTAACATTATGACCATTATTAGTCCACTGTCAAATGTACACCCGTGTGCTCCTTGATGAGGCAGGTGTGGGAGTAGTCTTAATCCATTCGTTTGACCTTTGAGAAATACAATTTCGATGGTGGCACTCTTGAAAATTGTGCGTTTGAACGCTGTGGGTAAAAAACAAAATGGCCGCCATTTAAAATGTTTAAAGTCAAATTCCATGAAAACCAGCTATTAAAATAAAGTTTTGCAACACATTATTTAAAGTCCTTTTTATTCCAAATCGAATGACACTTTATTTGCGAAAATCGGATAATAAATAAAAAAGTTATGTAACTTTTGTTATTAATGCTAATTATCAAAATGGCAGTCATTTTAACACCACAAAGTTAATTTCCATAGAAACTAGTGACAAAAAAATTATAAAAGTTACATAACTTTTTTATTTATTATCCGATTTTCGCAAATAAAGTGTTGTTCGATTTGTAATACAAAGGACTTTACATATTGTGTTTCAAAGTTTTGTTTTAATTGCTGGTTTTCATGGAATTTGACTTTAAAAACTTTTAATGGCCGCCATTTTGAAATTCGATGAGCTTAATCAAAGATTTTTTCGGAGAATGTTAATAGTTTTAGACTTAAAGTTTATACCAAGTTTCATAAAAATACCTTCAAGGGATATTGAGTTATGAGTTATTTAAAAAAAAATCCAAAATGGCGGATTACGGCTAAACTAAGCCGAAATCGAAACAAATTTATACAATATTTTTGACTTATTTTTGCACATAGAATATGAATCTGCACAGTCCACAACGCTTTACCTTTATTTTAGTATTACTTTATATTAGTGTTTCACCTTTATTACTGTACTTTTTGAAATATTTAACTGTCCTGGGACATTACATCCACCCTGAATAATTTTATTTATGAAAAATATAAAATTATGTTTTATGAAATAATGGTTGATCCTACATAAAAACTGTAATCATATTTTTTGTGCAGATTTAAAATAGCTACATTTTGGTATCAACAATTCTTTTGTAACCCTAACGGTTACTGACATAAGTAAGAAAACAAGTTTGCGATGGCAGCCATTTTGTTTTTTACCATTCGGCGTTCAAACGCACAATTTTCAAGAGTGCCACCATCGAAATTGTATTTCTCCAAGGTCAAACGAAGAGATTAAGACTACTCCCACACCTGCCTCATGAAGGAGTACACGGGAGCCTGTATATGTACATTTGACAGGGGACTATATGACAATCAACACACATTATGAGGATCGTAATACGTTATTAAAAAGCATACTAGGAAAATATTGACGGTTTTTTCTACAGAAAAAATAAAACTTCCACATTAGATGCGTATTAGGAGCGCATTTGTTTAACTAAAGGAAACTACAGTAGTCAACCGATCCAAAGTAGAAGGGAATCACGTGTTGTCCTTTGGCTCAGATGTGTCTCTTAAAACCAATTTACAGAAGCGTTTCTTTGCACAACGATGTTGGGTTTCCGTTATTACAAGAATAGAATAACTTATGCTAAGCTTACTTCCTACATTATGTTATCATGATACGGTTGATTCAACATTAAATTGCAAAAAATAACAAGTTATTTCTTATAAATAAACACATATATCATTACAGTCTTCAGTTTTTATCAATGCAATACAAAAATGTAAAGCATAAGAGTGAAAATTAAATTTCACGTTGATATTTTCAACCACAGAATTTATTCGATGGGATTTCATTCAGTTTCATCTCACAGAACAACTTAGTTATGGTAAATTCTACAAAGCTAGGCGGTATAAAAGAAATTGTGTTTTTCTCAAAGGTTACAAAGTTATAAATATATTGAGGTTAAAAAAATCGCGGTTGGATGAGAAAACATTACTGATTTCATATGAACTTTTGGAAACCTTAGTTTCCCTGTAAAAGCATACTGAAACGGTTTTATTGTATGTGTGAATGTAAAGTGTATTGATTTTTATGTTTACTGTGATAGTTTAGGCTGGTAGTAACATTGATTGCAAGCTATTTAATAGATCTCGGGCCTTAATGTGTTTCATTAAAAATTGATAAACTTAAGTATAATTTTCCTACATTACTGATACAATTTTTAGGGTAAAGTGCATAGTAACATTTTCACACTTATTTATTCAACTACCGTTTTCTTGTAATTGTGTAGTTAGATGTCAGTTTAAATCTTCTTGCCTATACACACGTTTTCGCAGTGAATTTAACTATTGGCTTTAAATGTATACAAATGTCGGGAATTTTAAAACGTTTAATTATGCTCAACATCGGTATGTTTCAGAACGCTAGAGAATACAACGTGTAAAATCTAAACTTGTTATCTCTTATATTCAACAAAAGGTCTTATTTAAATTCGGCAACAACAGTACAATACCCTTATGTTGAAAATGTATCCCCTTCCTTATAAATTGAGTTTCTTCATAAAAAGGCTTTCTCCATAACTACATATAAGATTGAATATACGAGTTGAAACCACTTCTTTTACCTCACACAATAGGGAAAAACTTTTCATTTGTGGGATTATTCAAAGTATTAACTTTAAATAGGATTTAAACACTTTGAAATAAATGGGTCTGTACAAGGGTAACTATAAAATAGTTAGTGTTAGGCATGCAGAGAAATAGTTTTCAACGGGCACTGTACATCTGCTATTGTAACGTTTTCTTTGGGAAAATGTGTTATTTTACTAACGTTAAAGGTTTTATACTAACAAGAGTTTATAACATTACAAAATAGGACCTATAAACATCATCGATATGTATGCAATGAACATAGTATTACAATTCTATTTACATAATACAGGTAGGTTTATGTACTGTAAAAGAGTTAATAGCAAAAATATTTAATTAAGATGAACGCATTATTTTTCATTGGTTTCTTGTAGATAAAACGCTCAGTCATGTATTCGAATTTTGAATTCAGACAAGTATAACAAAACCACCGAAAAACACCTAGCAAATTACCTTTACATTTTCAGATCTTAATGAGTTCAATGTGGTAGCCTAGTGTAAATTAAAATGCATTTTTAATAAACGGACTCGACTGTAATTCACATGATCGTACTTTCGTCCTTTATATGATGTCATCACCTGTTTACGGTACGAAACATAAATGAGTCATCCTGAGCCACCGTTCCGATGTGTGTTTTTTTTTAGAATCAGTAAATTTTATGTTGGTGTGCAGAACGATTATTGTTTATAAACACTGTTTCAGTGTAGCTACAAAATATGCGTGCAATGTAGGCTGTGTTTTTGTCTTAAAAATATTAAATTCAAAGATTAAATTTGTCATTTTGTAATTTAAAATAATTTTTAGGAAACAATCATGACATAAACAATTAATTAAACTTTTTACAGCAATGTTGAATATTTTTAGTTTGCAAAATGTTCTAAGAAGAGAATTTTACAATTTCTTTGAAATAAATAGCACATTTTTGTCTTTCCCAATATTTTATTCTGAATCATTAAATGAGCCAGTGGTGCAGTCTGTAAGACAACACGATATCCAAAGATAAAAAAAAGCAATTGTTCATACAATGTTTCGTTAAGATATTGATCCTTAGAGATTTTCTCATTTATCAATGCATCGTGCAGCATAGTTGGTTTTCAATCAATATTTAACATCTTGTTTAATTTTTTTAGACTTTTCCTATCTTACTAATTTTTATCACGAGAATATGGAGGGTTCTTTCATAAAGTTGAAGACTAAAAGATAATTACTAACCTATCCAGTCGTTATGTGCTTAATGTCCAATGCAAAGACTAACTTTAACCCAAAGGTGAATATACTGTTCTAAGAAACATCTTACTGTTTTTCATTTGGGGACAATAATATACACAATACAACAATAAGATAACGAAAAAATACATTTTTAAGTTCCAATTGCGTTTTAGTTAAAAATATCAATACAAATAAAAAGTTTCGTTAAGTATGTATTCATAAAACCATTTTGTTTTATGAAATATTACTTAATTTGTATTTCAAACAGATATAAACCAAACGAACCATTAAACAGTGCGTCCCTTAGCACCTCAGCTATTCCCCAGTAATCACATGTTGATGAAACTAGAGTGTATGTGTTGACAAACTTCTCCACTAGTTGATGGTTTGTATTGATTGTTTATTGATATAGACTTAGTAGAACCTAGCATCTTAATACATCAGTAAGTGTAAATTAAATACGCGTAAACAGTATTTAGTCAATCAGTATATAAAAACCTTAGTCAAACACTGTAATTTCATAATATAAAAATGGACACTATACGGTAATTATTTTTAGTTGTATTATCACTATACTAATTTCCATTGAGTATTGAACGCTAAATAGCCCTACAATATTAAGGTGTTTGTCTTCATTTGTTCATGGATGGTCTGGACATCTTTGTATGTTTGAATTGCCAAAAAGTAGAATGAATATTCAATGATTATTGGTGTATTAATTAAAACAAAGGATCGGTGTGTATTTAAAATCATTATATTATGAAAACTAGAAGCTGGTATAATCGTGTATAATTTTGAAAGTAAACACATAATGTCTATGATATAATTTATTCAATTTAATAACTATAAATTTAATAATAGTTTAATAACTAAGTGCTGAAACAAAAAATAATGTATTTTTTATTAGTTTTAAGTATATTGATTACAATGTATATTTTACATTGACCTTATTCAAATTATCAAGTCTAATAAAGTTTTTTAAGAGTCTTTGGGGCTTAGACGTTCTAACTCGTAAAACAATTAAAGAACTACAAAAACTATTTCTAATCTCACAGTATACTAGATATTTAAATTACAATAACTCTGGTGTTTGAAAGAAATATTTTCAGATGGTAAATAACTCTTTAGTGGTTGTTTGAAATTAACAAAATTTACATTGCTCTTATGGCTGGCAAATCCAAAATGTCCGTTAGCTTTCATGGACTCCCTTGGAGATCAAAACAACAAAGATCATTTCTAATATCACAGTATACTTGAGTTTAAAATTATAACCACTTTGGGGTTCGAACAAATATTTTTTACAATAAATATCTCTTCAGCAGCTGTTTGAAATTATCCAAGATGGCTATTAGCCTCCAAGGACTCTTAACAGTTCCGTAACAGTTTTAGCCGTTGTTGAGACAGGAAATTCCGCCAGGTGAGATTTGCATCACAGAAATGGTAGCCTAAGCGGATTCCAGGCATTTTATCAAAGAACGAACTCTTTACTTGGGTTTTAATATAAAACAACCTTACGTTCATATAAGCTTTTTAATTGTATATGAGGAGTCGGTTGACCTCCTGGGCAAAAAGTAAATATGTTCAGTATAAATTGAGTTACATATTTTTTTGTAAATGGATGACAAGTATGTTTCCCAGACAATTTGGGCTGCTTCATACACACTGTTGTTGTCTTTAAACGACGATTACCGAAAAAGGGGGGTTTTCCGTACAAGGTACATTTTCTCAGTAACCAAATGAGATATCTTGTTATTATTTTTTTACTGTTACTTTTTTAAGTGCACATAAAAATACTGAGGAATATTTTAAGTTTTAATAACAGCAAAATTACAAATAAAATTATTTAATTAAAAAACATAGATTTTTATTGTGTTTGAAAAAAATTAAAACAAAAAATAATTTTTATATATCTCTGTTAGAGTGTGTCCAGCAAGTGCATCTTTTAAAATAATTATTGCAATATCGTTAATAGTTTTCGATAAAATGTACCTTGAATTAGTTTAATTTACATAGGGAAGATAGGACTAACTGACTCCCCTTTAACTCTCTATATATAGCTTTTTTGATAATTCTCTTTATTTTTTTCATAATAACTGTTTAATGGAAAATTGTATACGTACAATAATTGTTGTAAAATAATATTATACATTCTATTTTAGGATCATATATTGTAATGCAATTTCCATATCTCACGATTGCATAAGCTATTTAGTGTTATTGCTATTGTATACAACCAACTGATACATGGAAGGATTTCTACTAAGGTTTTGACTCTATTTGACTGGCTTTATTAAACTCATCAATGACTTTATTGAATCCTCTTTATCAGGAATACCCAGCGGAACGCAGCAAATGAAATTTCACTTTAAATTAAATCTAAATCTAATAAATGGAAATATTTTGTGTAGACAAAACTCGAACTTCATCTAAACTAGAAATATAAATAATTATTAGGATTTTACGGTTGTATAAAAATGTGTACGTTTAAAATACTAATGTTGAGATTCGATTTCAAAGAAAAGTTGTAAATTTATATTTATAATTATAATTAAATGTTTTTTCATTGTTAAAATATACTCTTTCACGCAGTCCTCAGTCTATAATTTAATGAAGAAATAAAGAAAATATTCCTAAATTTTTGTCCATTGTAGGAATGATTCCTTATACTGTAGTCTCTATGAAAATAATACCAAGCGTCTGTCCATCCATATAGAAATACTAAAATTCGTTTTCTAGCTTAGCAACTTTTTTCTCAAAGGGCTATGCATTGTTCCAATAGTATTTTAGGAATAAAGTTTGTAACATCGTTTGCTAAAAGTAACTCTAAGTCGTTAATTATTTTAAGTTTGAAACTATTAATTTTTCAAATGATGTACATATATCGCTATGCGTTTTTTTAATTACTCCAGCAAAGGTATTTTGCTAATTTTGTTGTTATTTGTTTCTTTGCTTTTTTAATTCCTCCCCCTATATACATATTATATGGAGAAAGGATTATTTTCATCAAAATTTTCGAGTTTGAGATTTGAGTGGATATGTATCCGTTTTGGGTCCCCCTGAACCCAAAAAAAATGTTTTCGAAGTGATGTTTGTGGAAATAACCAATTGTATGTGTATTTGTATGTCTGGATAAGTACAGACCACACCTGTAGTCCGATTTTTATGAAAATTTTTATAAAGTACTAACCATGGTATTTCCAGGCATTTTAATTTTTTTATCTTGATCTTTAAAGGTGATTTTCCTATAAAACCCCAATAGAATAAAAAAAAGCCAAAACGATTTTGATAAAAACTTAGTATGTTGTAGCCTTTTGAATTCCAAACAAAATAGTAGAACTCCCATTCCTATAAAAAGTACAGTTCAAAAGTTATTGTAGATTGTTATTTTTCCATACATAACCATAAAATAAGAGAAAACAGATCTTTATAAAAATATAGTTTTGATTAATATTGATTTAATACCCAGTACCTATCTAATACAGTTACAACATGAGTGAGAATAATAAAACTTATCTTAAATATTCATTGAAATAGACTTTCCGTTGCTCATTCGTTGTAGTGTTATATCCATGTGATCTTTGGTTCTATCTAGTATAAAGATCTAAGATCTAAATATTAGTTTACTCTTCGCCTTAGCATTAGTCGAGCTTTCGTGGAACTGTTTCAAAATTGATTCAGAACGTGTATTATTGAACGTGCATATTGAACTGCCTAATAGACTTCAATGTTTTCCAGCTGGCATACAGTGCAATCAACAGAAGAAGTTTTCCTACTGTTTGCATGAGAAAGAAACTTATCAAAGAGTTTTCTTTCTAGCTTAGGTTTAAACTTTTCTGTTCTCTTTCAAAATAAATTCATCCAAACTCAAAACACTTTATTCGGCAATTATATTTTTATAAATATTTTTCATTTTCTTTTATCTTTCATACTTTGTTCTCTACGAAACCTTTATATATGGCGATTGACCAAACAATATACATATTTGCTAAGATGAACTAACATCGTTTAACACGTACCCTACCTACTGTCACACTCCTCTGTAGCTGAGGGATGAATATAGTTGGTACATAATGTGTTAAGGTCTGTCTTGTGTCATTTTTACCAGGTTTCTTTTGTTGTACGCAAATAAAGTGCTTGCAGCCTCACAAACTGCTGTGCCGGGCTTTGCTCAGGGAGATGGGTCGGGTTCACTAACAATTATCTTCCTTTTAACCTTTTTACTTCTATAGCAACCGGTCTATTGGTACTAGCTCGGTTTTGAGGGCGCCACTCCGTTCGGAGATCTCTCATAAGAGTTTACAACGGAGAGAAAACTCTTCTCGTGGTTGCTATGGTAGTAAGGCAGAGAGTTAAACTTTACCTAACCCGATTTTCATGTCTGATGCCGTAACATCAATACCCTAATGTATTTAGTAAGTCTACCTGATCAATCTCAAACAAATATGCAAATATACAGTACCCAATATTATTCAAATAAATATTTACCAACTGACTTAAGACATACCAAAAGGAAATTATCCAACCAATCAAGGTTAATACCACTCAAATTAGGCAAAATCTGTTTAACTGTACTGAAAGAATTGGCCTAAGCCACACTTGCAATCTGTTGTTTGATTGTCCACTAATCTAGACAAGTTTAAGGAGATCAATAAAAAGAATGATATTTCTGAAAGAATACGATTAACTTTAATCACTGATTGTGTTTAAGGCACTTTTGAAAGTTCAAACAAGTTACAAGAGTTAATAGCAAACAAATGTTGGTACTCTGAATCAGAATAATGACGTTGACAACAAAGATACAATACAAATTTATACAAAATCTCAATGGTTAAGGCACTTTGGCAAAAATCAGACAATGTAAACAAGTTATTAATCTAAATAAATGGACCCTTTATACGACAAGTAATATATCTAAACAACTTAATTATCTATACAAATACGCTGACGGTGGCCACCCGCTGAAATATCAAATACATAAAGGAACATGAATAACAGGAACATCAAACATAGGCCTAACCTAACTTAATCTACAAATTTTCCCCCTCCCTCCAACCAGATGAATTGGCCCCACAATCCGGAATCCCGGAAAATCCAAAAGTGAATTAGTTCTGTGTCAATCGCACTGTCCACTGTTTGAAAGGCTGGCCAGCAACCAATTAACTGTTCTTCCAAGAGTGAAGTTACTCTAATGGCAAGATACTACAAGTTATCACTTATCGGTTTGAAGCGAAGTCCCTCAGACTCAAAGGGGGGGGGGGGGTTCCACAAGTCCGTTTAGACCAAGGTAGGCCCAAGTCTAGCCGTGTCTGGAATAGGCTCTGCTCTCCACGTACAAGCGCACTCCACCAGTCTCTCGGGCAGTCCACAGGCGAAATTCTCAAGGCACGTCAGCACTGCACGGCAGTAGGATACCAGAGTACCAGAGTACCAGAGTACCAGAGTACCAGCCCTATATAAATCCCAAAATATAATAGTATGGCGTATACGGTACACAATATTTACACTGTGGGGGGAGGGGTTAGGCCTATTGTGAATTACAAACAACAAAAATACATAAGGTTCAATATAAAGCTAAATAAACATGAAATTTGCAGGAGACATAATAAAATAATTTACAATTATACGGACATTTACCTATTACACAAGAGAACAATCTAATAGTTACACAAAATTCAAAATGAGAGCAAGTTGCGCTTTCGCTTCGATCAAACAAAATCAGTCTCGGCTTATTTACAAAATATTTTCCGCGCCTTATGACTTTCTGAAATGGGCATGACTCAATTCAGCTTAGGCCTAACTCTCTTGTGAGATTAATTTGCAAAATAGGCTACAATAATTAATCAAGTAAAATGGCAACATGGGAAAAATACTAAACCTAACCTAACCTAACCTAAAATGATATACTCTTCTTGCACCACAAAACCAGCATATTACCTACTAACCTTGAGCCTAAGAAATAGGGCTTATGAGAACACTTGGGTTTTTTTTTTCCAGTTGAATAGGCTAGGCCTAGGCATAAAATTCAAGTTAACAAAATTATAAAATTTAAAAATCTACGATTGATGAATTGAGAGGCAAACAACAAATCTAGGCTATTAGTATCCTTTAAATTATCGAAATTATTCCCAAAAGCAAAACTTGGAAACATGTGCGTCACACCTTGCAAACTTTAACATGAAAAAGGTCCAAGACCGGAGGCCTATCTTACACATTTTAAACAAAACAGAACTATTTTACAATTAATTAGCCTATCAGACAACATGGTTTAGTGAATATTCTACTTATTCCACATTGAAATCTCACTTGAATCAAAGAAATATCTCTAAAAGTTACATTTTCTACAAACTTGTTCAGAACCAGACATGAAAGGAATGTGACGACAAAGTTTGAACTTTTAATTTAGTTTTCCTTTAAATCAAAATTTTGAATCATAAAATGAAATGAGAAAATATGTTAAAAATACGAATTATTCCTCTGCCTTACCTCTAATATCAGCAATTTGGTGCTTTTAATCCTTAATATCAAGCGAGGGCTTCTTTAAGATGTTCTTTCTTCGATAATCAAAAATGGAAAGGACCTAATTCTAGCCGGGCGTTCACTGCGCCAGCCACTCACTCCATCCGAATCCAATTGGAACCTAGGCCGTCTGTTAGCCTCAAACATGATTTTTTTCCCATGACTTCTTGGCGTTGAATATTCTTACAATCGACCGAGGGTTATTATGGCCATTGTATGAGCGCTATTCTAAAATACAATGTTGAAAGTAATTGGTTGGGTGATCAGTCCAACCTCCAATGGTGGCCCACAATCGGATTGTTACAACACTCCCCCACCAAAAGAAAATTTCCCAAATTTTCTCACTAGTTGTACGGTTTAAGGTCAGAGATATGCCAGTTTCCAATGATTTTGCCCTTCTCATCTTTAAGTTGGTAGACAAGTGGAGATATTTTCTTTGATACAACAAATGGTCCAATGAATTTAGGAGCCAACTTAGCACAGACAGCCTTGGTGGCGTCAGATAAGACGAAGTTTCTCTTCCACACTTTATCGTTCACGCTGAAGTTAAGAGGCCTTCTTCTAAGGTTATACCTCTGGGTGTTCTTCTGGTGGTCCTGTATTAGTCTTCCCTCAACATCCTTAAACACCTTTTGTAAGTCCTTCAATTTCGCTCCAAAGTTAGCAGGATCTTCGACGAAAGGTACCTCCTCTTCATTACCATGGTCTTGGTCCGGTGGCACAGTTTCCCAGTTACGTTTAAGTTCTCTCCCGAAGTTCAGGTAGGCTGGCGAATAACTGGTTGTGTCGTGTCTGGCTGATCTTAAGGCAAACCCAAGCTTTGGGACCTCTCTATCCCACGACTTGTGGTTAGTTCCCACATAGGCTCGCAACATATTCCCCAAAGTCTTATTAACCCTCTCTACCGGGTTAGCCTGTGGATGTCGGCTTGCATTGTAAAGAATTTTTATCTTGTACTCGGTAGCAAGTGATTTTAATGTTTTACCCGTGAACTCTGGGCCGTTGTCACAGATCAGATATTTTGGTATTCCCCATATGAGGAAGGTCTCTTCCAGGTGTTTGGTGACTAAGTTAGAAGTAGCTGCTCTCAATGGAAATAACAGTGGGAACTTTGTAAATGTATCGGTAACTACCAATAGATACTTGAATCCAGCGTTGGATCTGGGGAAAGGTCCTAGGAGGTCTGCCGCTACCATCTCCCAAGGCTTACTGATACCCCGGCGTTGGCCCATGTACCCTGCGGGTTTTTGATTATCATCTTTAGTCTGTTGACAGACATGACATCGAGCTACATACTTGGAAACATCGGATTTCATTTTAGGCCAATAGTAGAGACCTTGCACTCTGATTAAAGTTTTATGGGCACCTAGGTGACCTGCTGTGGGTTCATCATGATGTCTTTTTAATATATCGGAGCGGGCGTACTTTGGGACTACCTCCTTCCATTCGGATGTGGTTTCCAGTTGGTCTTTAGTAGAAGGCAAGAACTTAAAGAGCTTTCCATTATCAACTCTCCACAAAGGGTACTTATCACCATGATCCTTAACCTCTTGTAGCATTTTCTCATACCATTTGTCCTCAAGATGAGTGCTGTCCTTTAGACAGTTTAACTGTGGAGCGGTAGTTCGAGATAGCATGTCAGGGACTATATGCTCCTTTCCTTTGCGGTGGATTAGCTGGAAGTTGTACGGTTGTAAACGTAAAGCCCAACGTGCCAAACGCCCTTGGGGGTCTTTGAGATTGTGTAACCATAATAGACTGTGGTGATCCGTAATTACCGTGAACTTAGTACCTTCGACATATGGCCTAAAGCGTTCTATGGCCCATATAACTGCCAAGCACTCCCTTTCCGTGGCTGAGTGTTTTTGTTCCCCTTTTGTTAGGGTTCGACTGGCATAGGCCACTACTTGCTCTCCTTGTTCTCCCTGCTGACTTAAAACGGCTCCCAAGCCAACTCCTGAAGCATCGCAGGATATAATAAATTCTTTAGAAAAATCGGGACAGGTCAAAATTGGGGCTCGTATCAGGCAACTCCGGATATCTTCAAACGCCTTCTGCGCTTCCTCCGTCCATAAAAACTTGTTGTTCTTCCGCAAGAGCTGGGTAAGAGGGTAGAGTCTGGTAGAAAAATCCGATATAAACCGTCTGTACCAAGACGCTGTCCCTACAAACTGTCTCACAGACTTTTGGCTATTTGGAGTAGGCATATTTAATATGGCATCTACCTTCTCAGGGTCGACCTTCAATCCCCGTTGGTCCACTATGTATCCAAGATAACGAAGTTCAGAGCGGCATATGCGACATTTTTCTTTGTTTAGAGTGATATTAGCTGAGCGCAAACGCGTAAAAATTTCTTTCAATACTTCCAAATGGTGGTCGAACGAGGTCGTAAGTACTATCACATCGTCCAAATAGACAAACACATGAGGTTCGAGATCTCCGCCGATGATGGAGTCAATAAACCTTTGCCATGTGGCGGGGGCATTGTGTAGGCCAAATGGCATACGAGTAAATTCAAAGAGACCACGCCCAGGGACCGTAAACGCAGTTTTATCCTGACTCCCTTCAGCCATTGGTATCTGCCAATAGGCGGACTTTATATCTAAAGAAGACAAATACCTTGCATCCCTCAATCTGTCAAGTATAACAGTCACTTGTGGTAGGGGGTAAGCATCCCGCTTAGTAACAGAATTTAGTTTACGATAATTGACACAAAATCTCTTGGAGCCATCCGGTTTATCCAATAAGACGATTGGGGAGGCCCAAGGGCTCTTTGAAGGCACAACCACACCTAATTCAAGCATCTTTTCCAGCTCTTCATAGACACACTCTAAGCGTGCAGGCGACAACGGGTAGTACCTCTGTTTAATGGGGCGAGCGTCCCCTGTGTCAATGACATGTTCAACAAGATGGGTTTTCCCTAACAGGGTATTAGAACTGGAGGTGGTGTTGTTAAATTCCGTTTCCATAAAAATCTGTAGTTTCTTCCTCTCCTCTGGCTTCAGGTGGTCTTCGTCATGTAGGCCTCCCTGGACCTCTAAAACGCTGATCTTCTTGGGTGCAAACTCCCATGTTTTATTGTGAATGTCCGCCACAACCTGCATCTTCTCCCAAAAGTCGATTCCAAGAATAAGAGACTGTTTAAGAGAGGGCACAACAAAAATCTTCACATGTCGTGTCCTATCTTCTAAGGTAATTGGAGCGATAATATAGCCTTGAATTTTATGTCGTCCGGCATCAGCCGTCTCTACCCACTGGTTTTCTACTGGCCTGAGTTGGGCAGGAAATTTATCTAAAATCTCTCTTCCCTCCTGACCGAGAACAGTATTAGAAGCACCTGAATCTAACAAAGCTCTATACTTTTTACCAAACACTCTGACGTCAAGATAAGGTCTACGGTCCAGCGGAGCTTCCTGAAATTTATAATGGTTTAGGCCTAACTTGGTATCTTTTTGGACACGGGAGTCAACTGGCTCTTGACAGCTGGCTCCCGAAGCTACACGTTTTTTGGAGAACATGTCGGGCATTTAGTTTTTACCGTATCTGCTTTCCCACATCCGTAGCAAAATCTTCTTCTTTCTTTCGGACACGCTGAGAAACGATGGCCGGCTTCAGAACAATTCCAACAGACTAGGTTACCAGTGGTCTTAGATGGGTGATTACTAACAGCTGCTACTCTTGCTGATGGGGCTACCCTCTTCTTTCCTGACTCCACATAGGCCAAATCTGGCTCCAAAAAATTTCCACTTCGAGGCTGTTGTCTGGAACATTCTGCACGGAACCGACCTGCTTCGGCTCGTCGACCCATTTGTCGCAACTCTTCCAAAGTCCTAACTTCACATAGGGATAACCTGTCCTGCAAGTGGGGGTGTATGTTATTCAATATTTGAGCCAATTGCGTTGATTCCGGAACCGGTTCTGCCAATCTAGTGTACAATCCTTCCATCGCAGCTATAAAAACATCAATAGGTTCATGTTCTCCCTGAATCCTTTTAAAAATTTCTCTCTGGAGTCTGATGTCATAGTCTGGGGACTGGAAGACAATACGCATCTCCTTACAAAGTTCTTCCCAAGTTTTTACTCTCCTCTGAACAGACCTATACCAAACTAAAGCCTGACCAGAAAACAAATCAACAGCTGCATCAAATAGTTCCAGTTGACTAACTCCTCGGGCTCTCCTCAACTCTTCAACTCGCTGCAGGAAACTCCCTACACTCTGACTCGACTCGGGGTCATATTTCAATCCCCACTTATACACTGGTACCGAGTTGGACCTGACAGTGGCTTGGGATGAGCAACCATTCGGCTTGGATCTGGCCGGAACAGAAAATTCTTGGTCTGGAGGTCTAAGGTCGATCAAAGGTTGTGTTTGTATCTGCTGTGGTGCTACCGTAGGCGCGATTGCTCCCCTGGTTTCTAGAATGCTGAGATCTTCTTGGTGTTGGTCGTTATCTTCTATCACCTTCCTATCTCCCTTAGGTACATCTTCTTGGCGTTCTTTTGACAGGGCGTTAACAGCATCTCTAGTCCTCTTGAGTAGGGCATCTTTGGTTTGTTGTGATTCATCGTCCTGCAATAGCAATATCGGGATTCTCTCAATACGCTTATCCAAGTGGTTTAGCCTTGCCAGAAGTCGGTTGTACTCATTGTCTTTGCCATTTCCCTCATAATTGTCCACCATTTTCTCGATATCACCAATTGTAACCTCACATTCAGTCAATTCCTTAACTACATCCATATTATTAATAACCTTCTCAACAATAGCTGTATTGTTCATTAAGCATTGGTTGAGCCGTTTCCTTAGCTCATCCGCTGTTCCCGTTGCGGGTTGTCCCCTGATCTTCAATTCATAGGCCACTTCAGATTTCCTTAAGTGGTAGCAATTCATATTGATCAACAAAATTGAGTTAAATAACAGTACAAAGAAGGTTCACAGACACTAAGACTCCGAATAAATTCTATGAAATATAATAAACTGTGGAGATCGAGGTAACACAATGAAACTTGTCCCTTCTAGACCCTCAGTCTAACATAAACCAATGCAATGAAATAACTAACTCAGGCCCCACGTTGCGGGCGTCATTTTGCAGCCTCACAAACTGCTGTGCCGGGCTTTGCTCAGGGAGATGGGTCGGGTTCACTAACAATTATCTTCCTTTTAACCTTTTTGCTTCTATAGCAACCGGTCTATTGGTACTAGCTCGGTTTTGAGGGCGCCACTCCGTTCGGAGATCTCTCATAAGAGTTTACAACGGAGAGAAAACTCTTCTCGTGGTTGCTATGGTAGTAAGGCAGAGAGTTAAACTTTACCTAACCCGATTTTCATGTCTGATGCCGTAACATCAATACCCTAATGTATTTAGTAAGTCTACCTGATCAATCTCAAACAAATATGCAAATATACAGTACCCAATATTATTCAAATAAATATTTACCAACTGACTTAAGACATACCAAAAGGAAATTATCCAACCAATCAAGGTTAATACCACTCAAATTAGGCAAAATCTGTTTAACTGTACTGAAAGAATTGGCCTAAGCCACACTTGCAATCTGTTGTTTGATTGTCCACTAATCTAGACAAGTTTAAGGAGATCAATAAAAAGAATGATATTTCTGAAAGAATACGATTAACTTTAATCACTGATTGTGTTTAAGGCACTTTTGAAAGTTCAAACAAGTTACAAGAGTTAATAGCAAACAAATGTTGGTACTCTGAATCAGAATAATGACGTTGACAACAAAGATACAATACAAATTTATACAAAATCTCAATGGTTAAGGCACTTTGGCAAAAATCAGACAATGTAAACAAGTTATTAATCTAAATAAATGGACCCTTTATACGACAAGTAATATATCTAAACAACTTAATTATCTATACAAATACGCTGACGGTGGCCACCCGCTGAAATATCAAATACATAAAAGAACATGAATAACAGGAACATCAAACATAGGCCTAACCTAACTTAATCTACAAATTTTCCCCCTCCCTCCAACCAGATGAATTGGCCCCACAATCCGGAATCCCGGAAAATCCAAAAGTGAATTAGTTCTGTGTCAATCGCACTGTCCACTGTTTGAAAGGCTGGCCAGCAACCAATTAACTGTTCTTCCAAGAGTGAAGTTACTCTAATGGCAAGATACTACAAGTTATCACTTATCGGTTTGAAGCGAAGTCCCTCAGACTCAAAGGGGGGGGGGGGGTTCCACAAGTCCGTTTAGACCAAGGTAGGCCCAAGTCTAGCCGTGTCTGGAATAGGCTCTGCTCTCCACGTACAAGCGCACTCCACCAGTCTCTCGGGCAGTCCACAGGCGAAATTCTCAAGGCACGTCAGCACTGCACGGCAGTAGGATACCAGAGTACCAGAGTACCAGAGTACCAGAGTACCAGCCCTATATAAATCCCAAAATATAATAGTATGGCGTATACGGTACACAATATTTACACTGTGGGGGGAGGGGTTAGGCCTATTGTGAATTAGTGATTGTTACATGCTATCAACATTTTAGCTATGATATTGTTCTATAAATACACTGTGAAAGTAACATTAAATACGTTTATTTTCCTGCAGATGTTGCTTAATAAATAAACCCTTCTTAAATAGAACACATAACTGAGAATATTTTGTTTAATAAGCCCAAAGCCTCTCATTAAATAAACAAGTAAGTACGGAAGGGGTTTTTGATTTTTGGATATTAAGGTAAGGAGACTAATGGACAATAATATTTTACCTGAGTAATAACATAAATATTAGTCAATTTTTATTAAACATATTTATTTGACAATATTTATGGTAAGTAAAAAATTAAAAAATTAAAAACGTATATTGTGAACATGTGAAGAATTATCAGATCCCTCTAACATTACTACATTCTCTCCCTTAAAATGATGCCTATATTACTTTACTCTTCTTTTGATGACAAAACTGCTATGTTATAAGTATAGACAGGATTTTTGACAGCTAAAAAGAAGCAATAACTTATTTAAACAATAATAGCCTCATTTTCAACCACTTATCAAGATGGTACAAAAAATGTACTCCGATAAATAAATCTTAGAGATTTTATAAAATACCTTTGTTGTTATAGTACAAATAATGTAAGGAATCATTTCGTTCTTAATTTATTCAGAAAATAATACGAATGCTGTTAACACTTTAGAAAAGTGAAACCCCTATAAATACCTTACTACTGAAGTAAAAACAAATATGGAAATGCATTGTAGTTTTGAGATATGTTTTTGATCCTAAAAAATTAATTAAAGGCCTGTTCACACCGGCGTAGCAAGACGTCTGCAGACGTATTTGGTGTATTAATACGTCGCCCGTGCACTGTTCACACCGCAGCTACGTCTGACGGCTACGTAGCCGGCTTTTGTTTGTTTATTTCATTATATTATTTTACATTTTGTTTATATTTGTTAATTTATTGTTTATTTTCATTAGTGTTTCATGAATTTCAGTTAAGATTGCCACGGTTTAATTGCAGCTTTTATAGTACCATGAAAAGTCTGTTGATTAATGTGTTAATGTTGACAAAAATATTTCACTCTAATTTTAGGCCGTATATAGTAGGCTATAAGATTTGCGCTATATTATAATATTAAAAAATATATACAGAAAGCATGCAATAATTTTGCTCATCCATAAGGATTACATAATATAATAGTCTATGGTGTAAGTAAGACCTATGTCTAGATATAATTCATTAATGTTTCAAAAATGTCAGCCCACTATATGAACCATAATAAAACATATTAAGAGAGACATTGTTTTTTATCAGGAAATTTGCAAGCATAAACAAAAAAAAGTGTACATTAGGTAATCGTATGATGAAGTATTAAATTGATCATATAAAGTTGTCTTAAGATTGTTATGTTATAGTCTAATCTGAATGTAATAGATTAATGCGATTTAATAATTTTTTAAGTGAATGTTTATGTTATAGTCCAACATTTACCACTAATAAATTAATTATGAGGTGTAGGGAGGGTGGCGGAGAACAGCCCGGTGTGCTAGTGCGCATGCGCGTATTCGGCTATGCGAGCTACGCGTAGCTAGCCGGCGTAGCGGCAGCGCCGTAGCTTCCGTAGCTCACGTATTAATACGCCGGTGTGAACACTCTCTATGAATTACATTAAGAGCTACGTCAGCTACGTATTTCTAAAAAGTATTAATACGTCTGGCTACGCCGGTGTGAACAGTCCTTTGAGTTGACAGGACCGCCCGCCGGCTGTCTTGGATTTTACGCCCATAACGGTAATGTTAATAGTTGAAGCATTATAAAGTCAACTATATTATGGCATTGTTTATTAAGATAAAGAGTTGCAAAATATCTCATTTTCAAGCTATTGAAACCGCGGATGTGATTTGCTCCCTACTTTTTAATACTCTTATTTATTGTTATTACTTTTGTTAAACCACATTAATATATTGACTTAAACGGTGATTTTTTTCAACCTGTAAAACTAAAGTTGTAAACATCGGAAAACCAATTTACACGGTCAATATATATATATATATAAGAATTACATAAAATGTTCTGCTAGGTAATTAAGCATACAATTCATGAGTAATAAGCTTTAAAGTGAACGCATGTTTTTGCTGATCGGCGCTCAGGCAACCTCTGTGTCCGTGGCGTCTCCCGAGCGCCGAGTCTCCCCAGCGCCGAGGCCATAAATTACCAAAGGGTCTGCTCAGTGATGCAGAAGTGACGAAAGTCAATACCTTCTCTTATAAAATGAGTTTAATCTGTGAGGCAGTAAAGTTTAGGCTAGGTTAGGTTAGGTTAGGTTGGTAATCATTCAAGATTAAGTGCGAGAATCTCAAAAGTACGAGAGCTGGTAGGCTCAATCACAAAATATTCATTAAGTTTACATTTTTATTTAGAATTCGAAACGTATCATGTCTGCAAATTAATGTATGTAAAATTAAAGTCATCCCAGTGTTCGTCTACGATGCTCAATTGGGCACAAATCTTTATTGCAGTTAGTTTTTTTTTTTATTCCAATTCGGCTGTCTCTAAAACTCTCAGATTATGCCAGATAGCCTCTTCGGCGCTGGGGAGACGAGGCGATCGAAAGACTCGGCGCTCGGGAGACGTGGCGCTCGGGAGACGGAATCCCACTGTGTCGTCTGGCATCTGACGGTCAAAAGCAATGCAAAATTATTTACTCCTGTCTCCTGCCAACTCTTAAGACCAAACAAATTAAATATGGCTTTTAAAGCAGTGACCTTAGCGAATCAGAATGGCTAAATTGTTCTGAGGTATATTTAATGCATTAACATTTTGCCTACCACAGCCGCAGAGCCCGGCAAACACCGGTTGGGTTATTTTAGTTTTACCGGTTAGCAACAGTTAGAAAAATAACATAACCTAAATAACATTTTATATGCAATTAAAACGTTTTTACGTGTGTTAGTTATGGTGGTAGGAAAAATGTTCTGTGTATTACGAGCACAAACAGTCATTGCCGCACTCGTAAATAATGGACATCTACAGTTCTAGAGCGGCAATGATGTACTTTGTGCTCTTAATACGCAAATAGCTATAATGCCTAGGCTTACCATTATTTAACTATTTACATATAGCTATGAAAAAATTAACCTTGTTTTGTTTTCACTGTTGAATAATCCCAACAACAATACAAATATGTATGGCAACATTGACGGAAAATCAACTACAGCAGCAATAAATACTAAATGAAATATTTTGTAACAAAACAGTAAAAGCAATACTGGTTGATCTAGTGGTATTGCATCAAAATTAAACTTTAATCTTGTGATACTCCACAAGCGTTGGTTGTTTGAACTCTTTTGATCTGCTCAAATAGGTACCAAGCTTTATTACCCTCTATTTTGGCTCTAGCCACTGGACAAGCCAAGCATCAAATGTTGTAATAAGTTTGGATGTGCTTCGGAATAATTGACTTTCTGTTAATAGTAAAATAACAGAATATTAAAAGTTTGAGTGTAACTTTTGAGCCAAGCTGAGTTCTCATACATATTCTTGGTTGGATTATTTTGATGATTATGCTTCTCCCTTCAAATTGGACTTATCAATTTGTACCTTATCGACTTCAGATATGAGTCGCAATGATAAAACATTTTAGGAAACAATAAAACAGAGATAAAATAATTAAATATTGATCCTTATCGCATATCACAAAAAAAAATTAAAACAGTACTTTAATGGATTTGAACCAGTTTAATAATGCTTTAGAACATTTTTCGTATTTACAAATTTAGGCTATCTTAAGTCTTGAGATCATGACGTGTTGGACCTGGGAAAATTAAATGTTTCATGTGGCTTAGGAATTACAAAGAGCGTAATCTAGCGTTGTAAAAAGTAAGAATTATCGTTGGCTTGCTAATTGATCCATTTAGATCGGAAAAGTTACAAGCATAATACACTTCTTGATTAGCATCGTACGTGTTTTTAATTTTCCTGAAAGCATACTCAAGAACAGAATATAAACATTAGATACTAGTACCTATGATGAAGTATTGTATTGATAATTAAAAGATTGTTTAAGTTGTTATGTTATAATCAACTTCTTTTGAAATGAAAAACATTTTAAAGATGATAAATTGTATGCTTATTTGTTCGCTCCACCCAGTTGGCATAACTGAGACTGCATAACAAGCAGCTTAATACTCTTACATATGTTGTATACAAAAAAAACAAGTACGTCTTCCTTTGTGTTGAGTATCGATAGTTAATACAACTCTTATTCAAAGGTTCAAAAACTAACATAAACTAAGAGTTGCATAAAATAGCTTTATTTCCAACAGTTCTACCTTTATTGCATATAAAATAACCATAACCACTAAGGGAAGAATTCACTTAATCCCAACATTCCACGTAGCCTTCTTAATTAAACCGTTGATGAGAGTTTATACAGTGCTGTTTTGGTGGCGTTTGTGTTGTACGTATCGCCAACAGAGTATGATAATAATCTAATGATAGTGGTTGTGGTTAAGATTATATTTCACAACTAAAGGCTAGAGTATTGAACTTTATGAGTTAGCTCCCAAAATGATTTTCCTTTTGTTTTGTATATTTAACAAATTTTAATCTTATTACTAAAATTATATTTTGTTTTCAATTTTCTAAATGTCTAAGTGGTGTGTATTACAGTAAAATGTATTATCTAACGCGATAATAAAAATACAAACACAATTTTATAAATTCACGCACTAATATTTTTGATCGGGACTAGTCTATTCAGTCCAATTAATTAGTGGATGGATTTTATTAAAAGCATCAAACAATTTTTTGATGTTTTTGGCCTTAGCTAACCATTTTTAGACTTACGTGAAAAAAAAACTACTTTGGACGCGAGATGTATGTATAGAAAACATCCGGAAAAGTCTTTCTTTCTTGGGTGAAAAGAATCAGCTACATTTAAGCTGTAGCTCGTATATTGCTGTACATTCGTCTCCTGATTTTGTAAAATAAAAAATCAACAACAATAAAACAGTAAAAGCAGTGTTGGATCGTTCTAATAATGTTGTTGTTTGCATCTTCGTGCCACATTGTATTTGCCTTTTATTTACATTCAAACGAACTTTACGAACTTAAACGTAATCCTCAGTTACAGAGTAGTGCGTGCTGTTTTTAAACCACGATAAATGATGTTCGTGAACAACAACAAAAAATGGACAAAATGTGATTGTGAATTTACAAAGGTAAGCTGTGTTCTTAACTATGGTTCTATTTTTATTTTACTAACATTAAAAACGAAGGAGGAGCCTAAAAAAATTATAACACAGACAAAAAAGTTTATTTTTTACCCTTTCTTATTACCAGACCTCGGTGTCGGTTTGGTCATCTTATTCGGTAGTAATTAAAGTATTGTGTGTGGTTTTAATTTTTTTTTGAATTTCGTGAAAAAAACCATAGCGTAAGCCATGTTTTCTTTATTCCAATAATTGTACGAACTAAGAGTGATACTGATGCTAGATTAAATGAAGTATGATTATTATTTAACATGAAAACAAATTAAAATAATATGTTAGTCATTTTCACAATGCAAATAAACACACAAGCTAGGTTATTTTGTTGAAATAATTTTTAATGTGAGATTATTGCTAAAGAAAAGCTGCACAAAACTTGTCTATTAACAATAGTGTACGTTCTTGGTGTTTCTCCTGTCAGTAAATCTCGTAAGACATTCCAAATGTCTTGTATACAACACTGAGGTTGTCTGTCTGCGACATCGAGTTGTTTATGTATTTTTGTTGTCTGAGACAAATAAATGGTTCAAACACCCTACAATTAAATAAAACTTCACATATCTTATTAAATAAAACTTTCATTAGCTTGCTTGTTATAATTTTAGTCATATTCAGGGTTTCCTTATTCTCATTTCACAATACTTTATGCTTACATTTCTATGAAGTATGCAGTGGATAGTCAAACTAACAGTTTAGTAGAATGGCCATGGATGACTATTTAGTTATCATACAAAAATTATATTGCTACAGGAATTTTCTAAAAAAACATTCCCTTAAACATATTAATATTTATCCTTTATTGTATGTCGTAAGTGTTATCAATAACTAGCATTTTTAACTTACAATTTTTTCTCTGGGAAAATTCAAGATTTTAATTTAAATAACAAGCAACCAGGTATAGGCTAAACATGTCTCACCCCATAACATTACCAACCACGAACATAAGCCACACAAACCTAAAGTAATACAGGAACCTCGTCCACGGTTTGTTAAAACTTTCTTCTTATTACAATCTCATACTTAACCTTGGTACGTTTGTTAAACACGAAAACTACAATTAACCAAACAAATTGAAGGTATTTTATGAATGCCAAAGATTCAAAATTGGTATTGTGAAAAAAATGGATAGATTATACGGTAGTCAAACATTGTTGGTATCTCTGTAGACGATACCCAATACTTCCATTTGCTTATTGCATCCAAAGTCAACTCAAGACTGACGTAGATAATTTAAATTTACTCATCCGGCACTAAAAACTATTTAAATTCCATTTCATAAAAATATAATTATGATAATAGGCACAATGGGATGTGTTTACTGTATTTTATCATTTCATATAATAAAAGACATTTTCTTGACTTATATAACATTTCACAACATTGATAAAAATACTATATTTTTAACAACAGGTATGGCCAGAATAAATATTTCCAATCCAAACAAGTATAAACTCCCTTATTGATTACTATGAAATATAAGAAATCAGTCGTAAATTAATACTCACAAAATGTAGCTATACTGAAATGTATAAAATCATCAAATATTGTATACTTTTTAATTAACTATTGAATATCATGTAAATCCCGTTTATCATGACTTGTAGCTACACACTATATAAAATATGATGTAACACATATTGATTTAATAACTTTACATGTTTCAGAAGTTGGGAGAAACATAAAATTTCGTTTAGAAAATGACGATTTCTGAGACTTTTATGAAACAAATAAGCTTGAAATGAATCCAAGAAAGCTGCAACATGTGTGTTTTATACCGTGGTCAGCAGAGATATCGGTAGATTCTCCAATGTTCTCTTTACTACTGTCGTTTACTACTACGAGTTTCTTTTGGGTTGGACTGTTTAAATAGCGAATCATTTCGGGTTAATTCAGAGAAGTCTGTTACTCTTTAATAACTTTTTTCTTTTAATTATCAAACAAAGTAACCGATATTTTTCTATTTGTGAAAAAGTATTCTTTTAAAAATGTAGGGTTAACTTTACAGTAGGTGGGTTTTCAATTTCTTCATACTCAATGCTCCCAGTGGTTCAAATTATTTGCTTTTAGTGCTGACAGAATTACTACAGCACTGAGTAATAGTTAATGCTTACTAATTAATATTAATTAACCATATGCTCTTATGGATACAAATATTTTTCACTAGTAGCCTAATTCAACTTCATAGAGATTTGAATAAAAAATTATTGAGATGGGTACATATTATTGAGCTTTCTAGCAGTACTACGAAACGTCAACATTTACATAAATTTATAAATATACATTTTCATAAATACGGGGACTTCGGGAGGGGGGGGGTTGTAACATAAAGTAAAAAATATCATAAATTGTGTTTTCACAAAATTATATATTTGGCATTCACAATGCAGTGTATGTTATCGACTAATAAAATAATTATTATTTAAATTTTGACTTTGAACCCCATAAAACAGTATTATCGAAATTTTTATTAGAAGAATAAATGTGTAATAAACAGAAAAGATCGTTCCAAGATATATTTTTTTTATATCACTTGTTTTTCCATCTAATTTGCACAATCAAAAATATTATTAAATCAATCAAATTCCATCCATCAGTTAGTTAATTGTAAACACCAATACTGTATTTAATATGAACCGTCGATATACATGAAATTATGAGGAACTTATGATAAATAATTGATCATCAAAACCTTTTTATCTTCTGAACAGTCAAAACATTTTAAAATAAATAGATAATGAAGCAAGTACTTATATTTGCATATAGGCAACAATACCTTTATATACAATGTCTACGGGTTGAATGGATCTTCCTTCAAAGGAATTGAGTTTCCACACAAAAGGCTTTTTCAATCAAATATATAGATGTTTGGATACGAACATAGAAGCCACTTATTGAATTACAAACAAAAAAATATCGTAAACAATATAAATCCCTAATTTTTTGCAAAGATTTCAATTACAGGCCTTTAAAAAGTAGGATAAATCATGAATCACTGTTCATTTTTGTTAAGCACTTTTTTCTGAGTGATAGCAATGATAAAATGTAATCGATTTCGATTGAACAATCATACTAAGACCCAAAAGGTGAATGGAAAGAGTGTCAAACGACTTCCTTACTTAAATGATAGTGTACAACGTAAGTTACAAAAATATTTATATAAGTACCACAATGGATTAAATATGCTTTCTTTATCAGCTACAACAAATGCACATACATTTCCAAACTTTATAACTCGTTTCCTCTCTAAAAACTTTTGTATACAACAGTTAGGCTTTATTTTTTCTTGGAAAATTTTAACAATTACCTAGTGATTTTAAATATTTACTCTATGATAATCTAGATATAGCATTGAAGATTTAATTATTAGTATTTTTTTTACAAATGGCTTAATATGTAACATCTACTTCTTAATTAAACCACCACGTTTATCTGAAACGTATATCTACATCTGTAAAAAGCATTCGTCAAATCCCTGATGGTTTATTACAACATGTACGTGGCAAACTAACTTAACAAACTATCACTTTTTATGGTCAGTAAATCCAAATTGAGAACCCTTTTTATCATATAATGTGAAAGTTACATTTACACTATCAGACAAAAGTTAACTGTCACCACGTATGTAAAAGCAAATTACATATTATACAGTTAATTTGTATTGATATGTGGATGTTCTCAATGCTTTTATGACATCATTATATGAAACAAACAATTTAACTGAATGAGGGAGAAAGATTTCATTTAAGATAACTGCAAGACGTGGTCGTGGACACAGAAACGACTTTTTGAACGAAAATGTTTTATAAATACTCTTTCTTAACCAACTAAAATATAACTGTAGCTATTTAAATAATTATGTAGTATGTCAAATAACATTAAGATTAAATCACGCCAATAGATATGTGATAATGACGTGATCTTTAGAAAAAAAAACAACAAAATAAAACTGCAAAAGGCTTCAAGCTAAGGCACATCCTAGCATGTAGAGCTAAGACATGACATTACCAACTCAGACCCACATGTAACTTATTGTTTTTGTCTATTATTTTCAGTATTCAGCAGGATATTAAGCCAGGTACAACACCGAACTGTCACGGCAACTCTTAATTAAAATGGGGTAGTCTTAATTCTTGTTAACGTCTTTAGAGTCATGTGTGTGTGCACTAACTTATTCTTTTAAAACACCTTAATAGAAGACCTTATAAGACACCTTAAGAACCAGATTTTCTTTTAGCATGACAAAATTTGAAACAAACTTGGCAAGTTCTTTTACATGTCAAGAGTTTTTTACTAGTTATATTGTAGTGATTATTTGTTTGTCGTATCAGGCAACCTTAGTGCTATTCAATTAGCCTTATTTTACGCAGGCAGCGCTTGCCTCGATCCTAATGATTAAATAATTAGATCTCAATGTAAATTTTAAAATTACTTTTCATATAATCAGTAAATTTGTTGTTGTTGACCTTCTTTTTTGCATTTGAACTCAATACGAGTCAGGCATAAGTAAATATTTTGATGATTGACTTTAATAAGGTCCTTAATAAAAACAAAGAAATATTAAATCTATGATTACTTTGAGCATATTATTAACGAAACACCGTTTTATTATACTTCTGGAGTATATTTACAAAGAAGGGCGTCATATTCAGATGGTCAAATTTCCCATACTAATAATTTCCGTGTTGATATTTTGATGTATTTAAAAGAAAGGTATTCAGAAATTTGCAGTAAAGTAATGTATTTTTTTTGAAAAGTTGGTGTAATTTACCATTTGTTGCACCATTTCGTGAATCTTAATGTTCGTGATACACACCCACTAATAGGTAATATATTTTTTTTTAGATTATATATAATAATCAAACATAAAATTTTTTTGTAGTTTTCCTATTTCCAAAGCATTCCTATTCTATCGTGATACTTAATGTATAACGTTATATACTACTTAGTTTTTTTTTCTGTAGAAACTATGATTTCAAAAGTATTGTTTTCTGTAATATCCCCAGTATAAACAATATGAGTATATAATAAACACTGTAAATTCCCTTTATAAACAACAAATATATATTTGGTAGATAACTGCTTACTGTAAATGAACTGCAAATCAAAAGTAACTTTAAATATTGCAATGTCAACAAAACGTTAAAATTTGTATTACCCTGCATTTGTAAAGATGTTTATGTCATGTTTATGTTTATGTTTATGTTGATGTATTTGTAGGGATACGTGACACTAAAATTTATTTGTATAAAATAAAAAGTTACACGTATTTTAATTTTATTCCGATGCTTACAAAATAGGGTTTCTGTAAAATCAAAGAAGAAAAATCTTTTAAAACAGAAAATCTGAAGGTTCAAAATCGCAGCAGTCGGTGACCTGAGTATAAAATCGAATTCAAGAATTGAATGTCAGTATCCAGCGACAGGCGCTACTTGGTATTCCTATTGTGTCTGAAACGCAGACTTGAGGCGTGGCCTGCAAACCAACTTATATACATAGTTACCCGATACAGATATTTTTTTGTTGATAATGTAATAAATATGATAAAACCATGTTTTAATAAAAAAAACATTATTATTTTCACTATTCATATAATAAAACAATTATTTGATTACAAAAGCGGTTTGTAATAGACCATATTTCTACAAATAATAATTTTGTCTAGTAATGTACTTTGTTTTAATATATTTTCATTAAAATATCAGAGAGTTCGCTTAACAGAAAGAGTTTGCTTCAGCTCGATATTCAGTTATCATGGTCTGTAAGGTTTTCATTAGTGAGTTATATATTCGAGCTTATATGAAAAGATTATTACAGTCTATAGAATCCTCGTTAGATTACACATTTCGTATCCTAAAATGTTGTTTTTCGTTAGAGCGTAACGCAATATTAAACCTCTAAATTACTGAACTCTTGATATTTAGTAAGTACTTGCCCAAAAAATCAACATTACAATCTAACTTATCTATTTCATTAGATGGTTTTCTTTCATCACAGAATATTTGATATTTTCCTGATAGACTTTAGGTTGTCTCCAAACTTTCGGGGTAAGACATTATTTCATATTTTAACGCTTTTTGTACAGAAAAAACAGTATAGGACTATTAACTGTTCTTCTGTCAACAGAAATCGGTGAATAAATCGTATAAGTGATCAAACCAGAAGGTATATTAGGTACAAAATAAAAAATTACATTAATAGTACCCTCGGCAATGTAATAGCGCGGTGACATTTTGATGGAGTTTACATTTTTACTGTTTAAATAGAAACTTCCACGAGGACTTATGATTAACGAGCTCAAGTTTATTAGAATGCCTGAAAAGAAATTGTAATTAGGAAACAGTTGCTTGCAAATAAATCCACCAGTGAATGTAGAATTAGACAAACTTAAATATCATAAACATTTGTGTTTGATTTTAAGCTAAGGTATTTGCTTCAGTCATCAATAATAAATACAAGTAATTATAGTTGTCTACGATGAATGTATCTTCACCCTTTCGGTCAGTACGTTTTAGATGATCCAAAAATAATAGGTTTGGTAAAAACTTTGAACACAATTTTTAACTACCTTAAGAATAAAAGAAACGTTTAGTGACCTATAACTAATATTGTTTGTTTAACAAAACGAAATATACAGCTTCAATAAGTCTTTTACCTTCGTGTAGTAATTCCTTCAGCAATTACCGTATCTTAACAGCTTTTAGTGACAGAGTTGCCATCGTAACATGATGGATGATATTTGCTAGACCGATAATGTTTTCTTTTCATTAACTTTCTTATATCGTCGTTGATTTTAAACAGTATACACAGTTTAAAAATTTTGGAAAAAGCGCGTTTTGAAAGTTAGCCTATATTTCAATAAACATTGATTATAGATTTATTTTTGTGTGTAAGATATTACGAAGTTTTTTATCAGAACTTAAATCAAGCGTATTTTACAAAGGTTTGCCATTAAAATTTTAAATAATAAAATACTATTTAACTATATCTGCTTCCTACGCATTTTATTTTCTTAACTTTCCACTGTTGTAAGGTAAGCTGTAGCGGAAATGATGGCTTTGTAATGGAGGTGTATCAACAAAATGGAATCATGGGATCACCTCAGCAAACTTACCTTTTGAATATATCACATACCTCTCACCCTTACTTTTGAATATGGCACTACTACTAAATTTACTATCGCAAAACGAAAAGCAGACCTATATAGGCTTCATAAAAAAGGGTGTATAAATATTTGTTAATGTAGTTGTTATACTTTACTACTATGACCAACCAGTCACTTTAAAACTTTTTGATAAATACTTTTATTTAACTAGTTTTTGTTGTTGTTTTGGCCAATGAATCAAACTAATAAAACCTTAATATTTGCTTATAAAATTGGTTAAATAAATTCAGAAAGTCAATGATGAAAATATATAGTACGTGCAAACTAAATATAGAAAGTAATTAGAACAAACCAGTATACAATTAAAGGTGTCGATTTAAAAATATTATTTGTTTATTAATAGCCACCGTCTTTCATCAGAATATCGTGTAACTGAACCTACAAATTGTACACACAAATAAATAAATACTTTTTGAAACTATTATATATTAATTTTTAATTAAAACAAAATGGAGCACATACTATAGATTTAACACATATACAAAAGTGGGTAAGGCCTTAAATATATTTTTAATTATTACATTTGGGGCTATTTTTCCAAACGTAATTGGTAACTAGCTCATTAAGTAATTATGTTAAAAATAGGGTAAAAGACTCTAAAGACAAATACCCCCGTCGCAGCAAACCTGCATACTAAGCGAATTTCCATTTACACGGCTTGATTTCTACTAAAATATTCCCTATAAATTTTCAGATTTGTTATCCTATTTAAATAACATTAATTTTATTGAGTAGTTAGGTTTGCTGCTACGGGGAAGATGTTGAGGTGTGTTTTTCCAATTGAAATATTGATAGGTTAGTATGAAATAAACCAAATTGCCAAATTTGATTAAAATATATCCATAAACAAGCAAACTAGAACAGTTTATTTATTCTCCATAAGAATAACATGGGAATTTTAAATTTACAATTTTTTAAATTTTCTCCGTAGTCAATGAACATTCAAAAACACTTCAATATACTAAATTATTTGTTTTTTTAAGCTCTTCAAAATGGTCTAGAGAGAAATTTAGAAATATAAAGTTTTTAGGGTCAAAAATGAGAAAAACCCATTTTTACCCCATAAAACCCCCCATAAACCCCTGATCCCCTGGTCCGATTATGCTGGTTCGCGAACTCGTCCGAATAAATGTAGGTTTACACGTTTGTACCAAATTTCATCAAAATCGGATCAATTTTGCTCGAGTTATCGCGCTAACGGACACATATATAAATATATATATATATATATATATATATGTATAAATATATATATATAAATATATATGAATTTGAACGGATGGTGTTTTTGGCCTCTGGGGACCTCAAAACGAAAAAGTAAATCGGTCCCGGGTCTAAGTCTTACCATGAGACCTACGGTAATAGCTTATTCCCTATATGGGAAATTCGCTAAAACAAAGTGATGAAAACACTCGTTAATAATTATTTTAGGATTTTTATATCGTTCCCTTCAATCAGCAACCTATTACTAAATTACATACGAAAACTCTTCTCATTATCCTTTTAATGAATTTAACAACAGTGATTTGAGTCGCTTGAACTTAAATTTCATGATGGGTAGCCTCTGGACCATACAGCAACAATAATAATGGTTTAGTTTACCTCTGTCAATATGGTCCTTGCGTGTAGTTTGTCACTACTGCAGTTTCGTGCTCGTGGAGCACATCATCAGGTGAAGGTCAAAAAGTTAAAACATTTTCCTCACGTGAAGGTCGTCAATTCAAACACACCGAAAAACATATAACACACGAACGGTACGATAAAAAACATTTATAAACATGGCCAATACATTAAAAACGTTACACACGGGGTCCGGCGCCGGTAGAAGACAAGTCATGACTGACGTGTGCCGTAGTCGGTAACCCCTCCATCCTCAATTCTCTTATCAGAACCTTTTCTTTTGTCTTGTTCCAGGATGTGAATGGCGGTATTATAAATAATGTTAGACTGGAATGAGAGTTGTTCGTTTAAAATATGGTTTGGATGTACTTTAGCTGCTCGGTAAATCTCAAATTCCTCGATGGTGTCCATATATTTACTTTTATGACAAGTATGCATTACTTCTAAATTTGTTTGTATGTCGGTATAACTATGGTTTGAATCAATGATATGGTTGGCAAAAGCTGATTTGGAGTTCTTTCTAGGTAAATGTTCCTTAAATCTAGTTGCAAAAGAGCGTGATGTTTGCCCAATATAAAAACTGGGGCAATCATTACATGTTATTTTATACACTCCAGTGTTGTTTAATTTGTCGCTATTGTCAGTTTGTCTTTCTTTTAAATTACTGGACAGTTTGTTCGTGGTTTTGTAAGCAACTGTGATATTGTTTTTTGCCCATTCTTTTTTGAAAAAAAAAAAAAAAAAAAAAAAAAATGTTAGTGCGGAATATGGCATTGTACTTAATAACGTCCTCATGTAATGATTGCCCCAGTTTTTATATTGGGCAAACATCACGCTCTTTTGCAACTAGATTTAAGGAACATTTACCTAGAAAGAACTCCAAATCAGCTTTTGCCAACCATATCATTGATTCAAACCATAGTTATACCGACATACAAACAAATTTAGAAGTAATGCATACTTGTCATAAAAGTAAATATATGGACACCATCGAGGAATTTGAGATTTACCGAGCAGCTAAAGTACATCCAAACCATATTTTAAACGAACAACTCTCATTCCAGTCTAACATTATTTATAATACCGCCATTCACATCCTGGAACAAGACAAAAGAAAAGGTTCTGATAAGAGAATTGAGGATGGAGGGGTTACCGACTACGGCACACGTCAGTCATGACTTGTCTTCTACCGGCGCCGGACCCCGTGTGTAACGTTTTTAATGTATTGGCCATGTTTATAAATGTTTTTTATCGTACCGTTCGTGTGTTATATGTTTTTCGGTGTGTTTGAATTGACGACCTTCACGTGAGGAAAATGTTTTAACTTTTTGACCTTCACCTGATGATGTGCTCCACGAGCACGAAACTGCAGTAGTGACAAACTACACGCAAGGACCATATTGACAGAGGTAAACTAAACCATTATTATTGAACTTAAATGTTTAACTTTACCAGCTTTTAATTGACAGTGTTTATTTTTAACAATAAATCCTTAAAAGTTTAACATCAAGGTTTTAGTTTTATATTGGTAACGTTAAACAGAATGCTAGGCTTTACTGATAGACCGTCTACGTGAAATTACCATGGTATTTTTGTCAGAGTAATGATTTATTTGTTTATATTAGCTAACCAGGAAAGTATCTTCTTGAACAGATTTTATTTCACCCTCCACGTCATGTTAACTTACCACAGTTTACACGATTGGAGTTAAAATTAAAATTTTGTTAATTTTACTGTTATCAATGCGTCGTGACCTTATAGGTGTGTCCTAAATTCAAATAGCCAAAAATAGCATACAGGACCTTTGCAGCTCAAGCTTTTGTAAAAAGCTATCTAAATTTTTAAAAGTGAAAAAAAAAAGTTTTAATGTAGAAACCAGTTATGTCGCCTCCTATGTAACCGCTAAAACTAGATAAGCCAATTCTGAAATTGGTGTTGTAGACAAAATTAATCCCAGCATTTTATTTTTTTAATGGATGGAATAGTCTATTCGAGTATTCGTCGATTATTCTTATAATTGAAAATTATCAGATTAGCATCAAATAAATATGACTATGCATTTTTACAGTAACAACATTTTTCATGTTGAAACATTAAATTAATGTATAGAATTATTAGTTAGCTTAGTAAAAAGTACAAGTACAACCAAAAGACTGCCTACTGTACATAAAAAGAGATTGGAAATAACTGGATTTAATATTTCCAATAGGAGATGTTTTTTTAATACAAGGGCAGAACACTGAGAGCCAGATTGAACAAAGGAAACATTTGCAGATTACTGGAGATCCTGGATGTCACACGTGTTAGTGAAGAAGAAAACTCTGAAGAAAACTGAGAATCTTGTTCCGAAAACATCATTTTTATATTAATTCGTCTTTTGTAACAAATGACAGTTTTATTTCATTTATTTAATACAATTTATTGATTTAATTGTGCATTGCAAACAAAAACAATAGCCGCTCTGAAAGAAATTCGAGATTGATTGAATATACCAGATAAAATTAATTTGCCGTGAAAGCTCGGTGTTTCATAAGCTAAACATAACAAAAGTTATATAAATTTATATTTTTTTACTTTTTCAGTTTTGTACTAAGACACACTTCTGTTGTATTGATTGCTGAAATTCGCTCATGAATAAAGACGTAATTTGTTTATTTGTTTATCGCAATAATGAAAAATAAATTCTGTGTTACATTTCTTAGACGAATTTAGTTTTTACAGATTACAGGTAGGTTATGATAGGTGACTTAACACGTATTAAAATAAGCTTTTTAGGCGGGAGTTGGTAAGCTGCTCCCCTGTGCCTGGGACGCCAGCGAGTGCGTCGTGCAAAATGCTTGTCTTGACTGTACTCTTCCATTCCTGACCTAATCTCTTAATCCCTTCCGTGCGGGTGTGAGTAAACTGTTCTCCCTTGGCTGTTGCATTCATTTAATTTATGTTCACTAAACTATTGAGTTACAGACTAGTTAGAGTTCAACTTTGTAATAGAATGTAATTATGTAAGTATTAAGTTGAGGTAACAAATAAGTTACAGCAACCCATTAAGTTTTCCAAATACTATGGCCCAATGATTGTCTTTAGAAAGTAAAAAATTGAACACTACTTAAAATGGTATAACTACTGAAATAACAAATATTGTGTTATCAAATTTGTGTTGCTCTTGAATAATGCACACATTAGGATTCCACTTGTAATACTTAAGTTCAAAAGTTTACGAGTTTTAGGGATATTAAATAATTGAAAAACGTGTTTAAATGGTAAAATGATGTATTTCCTTGTCTTGTGAAATATTAATTAATAGCATATTAATCCAATGTAACAGTTACATTTACATACATTGCTGTTTACAAAAACTCAAACTTTAAGAAACATTGATTTCTTATCGATAAAAAACATCACATTTTTAAATATTTAAATAAATTGTTGAAAATAATTAAACCCTCTTTGTTAACAATAATATACTTTTAAAAATTGAAAACTCATTATAAAAAATAAAATATACTAGTTAACAACATAGAAAGAATAAAATTTTTAAATATTATAATAAACCCTTGAAAATAATTAAACCCTCTTTATAAACAATAATACTAAATAAAAAAATAAAAACTCATTATTAGGATTCCACCTGTAATACTTAAGTTCAAAAGTTTACGAGTTTTAGGGATATATTAAATAATTGAAAAACGTGTTTAAATGGTAAAATGATGTATTTCCTTGTCTTGTGAAATATTAATTAATAGCATATTAATCCAATGTAACAGTTACATTTACATACATTGCTGTTTTACAAAAACTCAAACTTTAAAAAACGTTGATTTCTTATCAATAAAAACATCACATTTTTAAATATTTAAATAAATTTGTTGAAAATAATTAAACCCTCTTTGTTAACAATAATATACTTTTAAAAATTGAAAACTCATTATAAAAAATAAAATATACTAGTTAACAACATAGAAAGAATAACATTTTTAAATATTATAATAAACCCTTGGAAATAATTAAACCCTCTTTATAAACAATAATACTAAATAAAAAAATAAAAACTCATTATTAAAAAACATATACTAGTTACTGTATCAATATAGAAATACTGTAACACTATTTACACGAGTTGCCTGGATTACTTTACCTACGACCGGTTTTTAATTACTAATAATAATAACTGAACACGATTTCCAGAAGAGGTTATGTTTTCGCTTATAACCTCTCATTACCCGTATAGTTAACTAAAATTATGCTGTTATGTGAGTAGGCTAAACAATGCTGTTATGTTAAACTTTTCAACTTTAAGAACTGAACTGTAACGGCATAAAAAAAACGGTCGTAGGTAAAATATTAAAATAAACCCTTGAAAATGATAATGGTTTGTCACATGAACGAAGTCTGTCATTTTTTTGAGAATCGCTTGCTAGCGATTTGAACGAAGTTTCTCCGCGAAATCGCACCACTCGAATAACGTTCTCTTGCGAGGTTTACTTCGTTTTTTCTCTTCCTGTATTGTTTTCCTCCATTCTCCCGTGGCTTGTCTTGTACACTGTTTATCTTCACATACACAAAAGTTTGGAATGACACCAGCTCACTCACAAAGGTAAACACATTTGGGTGGGGATGGTAGAACTTTTTGCCGAAATGGGCATGAAATGATTCGCAGGCATTTGTCGTGACAGCTTGTTTTTGGAAAGAAGCCCAGACTCTAGGTGGAAAGAGTGCATCGTCTTCCAAGTAGTTGTCGACGAGATAGTCTGCGAACTGCCTCACTCTGCCCTCAATTGGCAATTCGGGCATCAAGTCCTCAACAAAAGCTGCGCTGACCTCCTCCGGATCCAAAAAGGGAAGACCAAAAACGCCTCGAAGCCACTTGGAAACTTCCATTTCGTCTGTGTCCTCTTTGTTAGGCGTGTTGTAAACTTTTGATAGTCCAAGTTTTTGAATTTTTCTGTACCTAAAACAAACGAGTCAAGTGTAATAATCATTGTTATTAGGCCTTCTAAGAAAATAATCTTCAGTCCTGTAGAAAAAGCAAATTTCCAGTCACAAAATTTAATTTGAACAACAATAACCAAGGGCGAACAAATAAAAAAATAACCTGTTACAAACCGTTAAGCTAAGACTTATATTTATGTAGGTTAAGCTTCAATGAAATGAAAATGTATTTAATGAAAACCTTGATTTAAAACAAATATATATCCCATAAAACACAATTTTAATGTCCGATCATGTGGATAGGAGAAATGCAAAAAATAAATGTTCAATCAATAATAAATTATTTACATTTATCTTGATGGAGTCTTCTATAAGAGTTAAATGCCAAAGTCACACATGCATGCGACATTGACGATGACATAAAATTAAAGCTGCAGCAAATTCATAACATTTCTTTATTCAATTTAACTATGGCCTATTAAGTCTACCTTGACTTTGGAAAGAGTGTTTTCTATAATGAACAACCGAAATGGACGGTCTACTGAAATATCACGTGTTGAAATACGTCAGTATTTAAATAGTAAACTTAAATACTCAGCGGATTTCCAATGGAGATATACATTTGTTTTAAATACCACCACTACATAAAGCCATTTATCAAGTTTCGTAACGATCAAACTCAATCAAATCAATTATATGATGTATACAATTTGTTATTATCATCCATAAGAATAACATGGGGACTGAGTACACAGGTTTGCTGCTAAAAGGGACCCAAATTATGAATTTGTATTCTAATATTAATGCTACTCAACCAGGCGAAGCTACATACCTAGTAATATTAATTTACGTCCATAATGAAATTAAGTGAAATAATTAAGTGGCACATAACGTTTTTATTTTTCTCCGTAAGAATAACATGGGGGCTCAGTTGTTCTCGAGTTATCGTATAACGGACACGCATGAAAAATATAATTATTTTGCTTAATATTATTTCATCAATCTCATAAAAAAATATCATAAAACATTTAAATTATTATTATGCTAAAACTGAATGTAAAAAATATAATATTCTATAGCAAAATACCGAGTATATCATAATAGTATGCTCATTATCTTGTAGGTATAAAAATCAATAGTGTTTATCAATGTTATTAATAATTCTGCCTTTAAGGATGCCGAAATCAAAGGTTATGCACGCGTGTTTACAGTAACTGTTAACACAGCATCTACGGTCCTACTACCGTTGGTACGGTCATAATACCTTAGATCCATTAAAAATTTTTAAACAACTTACCAACTCTGGGTCAGATGAAATCTGCAACCAAAGATAAGTACAGTAGGCCATACTTTTCTTACGGCATTATGGATTCCAATTTCAAAATCGACCATAATCTCCGTGATACTGTGGTCACCCATTGCAGATTGAATCTTCTTAAAAAGAACTTCATACGTTGTTTCCTTCTTATCAGGAAGTAGGGTAAACAGAAGTGGGACGTAGTGTCCATTCTTCACTGCAAAAATGGTAAACATCTGCTTGAAATTGTCACAGCAATAGTCGAAGGTTCCATCCATTAGCAAAGTCTCACTGTCTTTTAGCATTTCCATATTTCTCTCCGTTCCAAATATCACAATTTTATTTTCCTTATCGTTGTCTAATAGAAATTTCTCTCCGCGGTCGGTTTCAATTTTCATGCTATCCAGCGCCAGTTGAGTTTGAAGTAAAGATTTAGGTAGAGGTGGCAAAGATTTTCTTCTCGCATTGTAAATATTCTTCCTGACCTTCGAGATATCTTTTTCAGTGACTGTTTCCTTTCCACTACTTGATTCTAATTCCAATTTTATGATTTTCTCTGGTTTCTCAAACAACTGTTCTGTGGCTTTTCTTTTGCAGCTATTTGATATAGCTTGGACTGAATATTTGCTTTCGTCGGGGTCATGATTATGCTGTAGATTGTGCTCTAGCATGTCAGTTGTTTCACCTAAAAAGAAACGAGAGAAATTAGATAATACTAGGTATTGAAAGTACATTTTGGTTGGATTTTAGCGAATTTCCCTATAGGGAAGTAGCTATTACCGTAGGTCTCATGGTAAGACCTAGGCCCGGGGCCGATTTACTTTTTCATTTTGATGTCCCCAGAGGCCAAATCTTCACGATAACTTGAGTAATTTTTGTCAGATTTTGATAAAATTTGGTTTGAAGGTGTAAGGTGCAATTCGTAATTTATTGCTAATTTATTTATATTTATTATTTTAGTGATGAGGATATTATTTTGCACGGTTAAAGTATCCATCAATAATGTATTGTTTTCCCATAAACTTATAGAAAAACGGAAATGCATTTAATAGTAATTAAAAATATATACACTATATACATATTTAGTGCTTATACTGGAGAATATTAGATTTGTATGGAAATTGAATTCAAAGTATAGTTAAATTTCATTTTTGAATTATCTGTTATTTAGTTTTGAGTCTGTATATTCTATTATTTTTTGCACAAAGTCATATTTTTCTGTTTATTTTTTAGCGGAGCCACACAAGCGTGTTGTTTTGTTTTGTACAGGGATTTTCTTTAATTTCAGTATGTATGTATGTGTGTGTGTGTGTGAGTGTGTATCAGTGATCGCGCCTTGTGCAGTGGTTTTGGGGGCGCCTGTCGTGACGTCGCGACCTGTGGACCCGGGATAGCGAGTCCACAGCCGCATAGTGCTCGCCACAGCGACCCGCTTATCTCTCCCCCCTCCCCCATCCTACACCCTACATTGTCCACCGCTGATTGTCTCTCTCGCTCCTTATCTCCATATCCTAAACACCTGAAAGCGGCGCACATCAATGCCCAGTCTTTGCGTGCTCACATTGATGAGGTTAGAGAAATCTTTTATCCTGGAAACTTTGACTTGATTAGCATTTCTGAATCCTGGCTTAAGCCGAGTATTCATTCAAATGAGGTGTCTCTCCCTGGATATGTGCTGCAGCGAAATGATAGGATTGGTAAACAGGGCGGTGGCGTTGCGGTGTATATCAGGGAGGATTTAAAGTTCAAAACTATTTTTTCTTCACCATCGGAGTACTCGGCTGGGCCAGAATTCCTATTAATTGAGATTAGTTTATCTGGAGCAGATGCGCTGTTACTAGGAGTGTGCTACCGCCCACCAAGATCAGGGCATCTGCTCAATTTTGAAAATGCCTTGCTTAATGAAATGTTCAGATACAGTCATGTTTTGATCATGGGTGATTTCAACACTGACTTACTATCATCGACTCATAACTTTGAACACAGACAGCTGACTACTTTGTTTGAATCATGTAACCTAACTGTACTTCCACTCGATCCCACACATCATGTTGCCAATTCTGATACCCTCTTGGATCTAATCGTAGTGTCCAATCATCAAGATATCATTCACCATGGGCAGCTTCCAGTCCCTTCAATATCCAAACATGACCTTATTTTCTGTGTGTACTCAATCAAATCTCCTAAGCCCAAAGCAAAGCTTATTAAATATCGGGATTTTAAAAATATGCATGTTGCACAATTCATGTTAGACGTTCAACAAACTCCGTGGCACTTCATTCAAAATTTAAATTCCGTCGATGAAATGGTTCATGAGTTAAATTCTTCCATATTAAATCTCTTTGACAAACATGCTCCCATCTCTCTCTTCATCTCAACTCTTCACTTACTTGGGACACAGCAGTTACGGACACACGAAAAAAGGTTTTTGCCTCCATACATTCACTGAAAAGATTGCAGAACTTTTTGCCACAACACACAAAACTTCATTTGATCAAATCACTTGTACTGCCCCACTTCAGTTACTGCAACTCATTGATCAACGACATGACTGTGATTCAGGCGGATATGCTCCAGCGGTCTCAGAATTACGCTTTGAGATTTGTCTATGGTCTGCGACGTATGGAGCATATCACACCATACTACCTTGAGGCAAACATCTTGAAACTAAATTATCAAAGATCCATCAAAATTTTGTCATTAGTCTTTTTAATTTTGAAATCAGGCTCCCCGAAATATTTTACATCAGATTTTAAATTTGTGTCTCAGGGTAGTTCACGAATTTCTCGTTCTTCTTCGATCACATTGCGTATACCTCATCATGTGACCACCGCTTATGACAGGGCTTTTGTTGTTACCGCTTGCCGTCTTTGGAACAACCTACCCCTACACATTAAATCCCTTGATAAACGTTCCCAGTTTGTGGCGGCACTAAAAAATCTCTACTTTGAGCAAATGGTCTCGGCTGGCGTGTCCTAGGGCTTCTGCGTCTTTGCGCGATTACTGGTGCGTATGCGTGTGAGAGTGTGAAAGTTTTTTCTGTTGTATATTCTATTAATTTATAATAATTACTATTTTTTTAATTAGTTAATTAGTTAAATAGATTGAATTTTTGTTAACTTGTACTTGATGTGTTAAATATGTGTTTTTATATTAGATTAAGAAATGTCATTGTATTTTTATTTATTTATATTTAAGTTTGTCAGGTTAAGTGTAAGAGAGGGCCATGTGGCCCTAACTTTGCCTGGTAAAATAAAGAATTTTTCATTTCATTTTCATTTCATTTCATTTCATTTCATAAGGCGGGATAAACTTGAATGAGTTCACGAACCAGCATGATCGGACCATGGGAACGGGGTTTAACGGGGGTTTTATGGGGTAAAAATGGATGGGGTTTTCTCATTATTTACCCTTAAAACACAACCTTTATCAATTTTTCTCCACACCTTTTTAAAGAGCTTAAAAAACAAATAATTTAGTATATCAACGTGTTTTTGTACGGTGATTGGTTACGGTGAAAATTCAACAAATGTTTAATTTAAAATTCCCATGTTATTTTTATGGAGAATATTTTAATACTAGGTATACCCGTCGAAATCGACGGTTACTTTCAAGGCTTACATTAATTTATCTAACTGCGATAAATTGAGTGAAATTATACATATTTTGAGCATTTATGGGATATATCTGATGTGGGGAAGTCTAAGCTATTTTACCAAAAAATACTTTCCGGTATGGATTCAGTGTATTCTACGAATAGTCTGCAAATTCCAAACGAATTCCATGAATCAATATTCTGAGAATAGTGGATACTATACTTAGGATTATTTTCTTTTGTAAACTTTTAAGTTCTACGTGTTAATATTCTACGAACTACAGGTAGATTTTAATGAGTAACTTTTCAAAACAATGTGTGACCGTTCATTGATTAACTGTTCTACTTCTATGTCAATTTAGTTAGTTTTTCAATAGGATAGTTTGATTGTGAATCTGGGTGAAATATATCAATAAAGTCCACGTACATTGTTCTAAACCATTATTGTGTTTATGTTATATGTGTTCGTTAGCACGATAATTTAAGCAAAGATCATCCGATTTTAATTAAATTTGGTATAAACGTGGAAGCCTACATTTATTCGAACGAGTTCGCGAACCAGCAAGATCGGACTATCGGAACGGGTTTATGGGGTTAAAAACGGAGTTTTCCTATTTTTCACCCTAAAACATAAAATTTCGCAATTTTTTTATTGTTACAACATCAATATTATTGTTGTTTTTGCATTTTAATAATAAATTACAAAGCATAATTGCGTTATTCATAACAGCGCTAGCTATCAAGGAGTAGCGTGGATAACTAGTAGAATCTGCACGTTTGTAATATGGTTCCTGTAAAATTAAAATAAAAGTAAACGCAAGCACTTGCTAAATCAAGGTTAGCTGTAATCTGTCGGGTCGCGTATTAGGGCGTTATCTTTGTAGCTTCAAGTAACCCTGTTTTACAAATACACAGAAATTTAATTGAATCAGGTAACATTTCCTTTAAGACAAAATTAAACTGAAAAACGTAGTCTGGACGTAACAGCACAATAATAACCCCAATGCATGAAATATGTCCGAATACCACAAAAAGCTACATACTAAGTTTCATATTAAATCACGCACTCGTATAAATATGCTCTAGGCTCAAGAGCATAAAGGACATCAAAGTATATGACAATATACTTCATACATTGCGCACCCCACATATATATACATATATGTGTAGGGGTTTACGCTTGATGTATCAGAATAAGCTATAAGAGTTAAATATGTTAGTACTCAAATATTTGGCTATGATTTTTTTCGCAAACCCTTAGATTCAGCCATTAAAACTTGCCTACATTATACAGCAAAAAACATTGTGATTATTCTGAACGTTTATTTGCAGTTTTGACTAATATTTTTTTTTATGTTTACATTTAAACTTATTTCTCAGAGTAGATTCGTTAGTGAAATTCGTCTTTCTCGTGTAACAATAAAAATTACTTAGGCCTAGCACAACACTGTACAATACGTCCAATGGCAATTAATTAAGTTCATCAATTAAAGTCAATTAATTGTTAGAGGTAGCCCGATGTCAAATATATGCGAATTAACTATGAAATATGATATTAGCGCGCATGATAAAATGTTATTATACATTTTTTTTATTACATGCCTATTTTAGACTGTATTTTAGGATATCATGGAAATTATATATAAGTAATCCTATGTTTACTTTCTTAATTAATCACCACGAGCGATTCTCGGTCCCCTGGTACTAGGCTATTATAAACGAGTGATTTTCAATATCGCTTGTAAAATAAATTTAATGTGTTGTGGATTGCCAGGTTAAAATTTCCATCAGAATAAATTGACATTCCACTGAAACTTAAATGATAAATCCAAAATTAGTTGCAAATAAAAGGTGAGTTTCCTTTATATTGCGTTTACACTTTTTGACTTTTTCCTTACAATATTTCTTTGAATTTTTTTACAATCGAAATAAACTATACCGAGCCATGGTTCGGTCCCCCGGTAATATCAGTTATTTAACACAAGGTGAAGCCTCATACTAATTCATACTAATCTTTGCTATTTTAATGGTGTAAACTAAAATTTAAATTTAAAAATAATTACACGTCAAAAGTTAAAAATCGATTTTTGGGGTATAAAGCTAATTTGTTTGTTTCAGATATTATTTAAAATTACGCTTAAAACAACCCAAAAACTTCTTAAACATGTCAAAACCAAAAACACTTTTGTAATCAATATCACAGGCTTAAATGAAAAAATAAATAGCTTCACTCACCTTGGGTTACACATGTTGCCCTGCATCCATGTCTCCGCCGCCTTTCGCACACCCACTTTACTGTGCCGCACATTCTCACTTTATTCTTGATAAATTTAAAACTGTTAACTAACAGCGCACTACCTCCCCGTTGTGTAACCACAATCTCACTCACTAAGTTATCCATGTTGACACTAGCAAAGTTGGCAACAAACTGCCAAATATTTGCAGAAGAGGATGTAGCGTAAGGGTTGTTGGCATACCAGAAGAATCGAACCACATACCGGCGTCTGACGACGATTTTCAGTAACCAATAGCAGGTTCTTTCCATTATCGCTGGCGTTCTTGGATTGAAATTGTAATATCAGTCGTATTTACAATTTGGAATATAGCCAGAATAAGTTTTCGGTTATTATGAGTTTGTTAAAAAATAAGTCTTGGCGACAATGCTTGACGTAATCATTAGAATAATGGAGAAACGATTCTTAGTTATAAATACGACCTTAGAAAATATGACTTGCGCCTTATATCACATAAACGTTACGGTAGTGATTCATACTTTGGTTGTGATTAAGTGATTCATACTAATCACCATAGGTACCACATCGACGTCCGCCAAACCGCCGCGGGAGTACCGCAGACGGACGTTTTACCTCAAGCCATACCACACAAAATCAATTAATTGTTTTCGTATTACGTCATCACCAGAAAAATACATGATTGTTTTCCATGCGAAAAGAATGTTTACGGTGCAAATTCAATGTTTCCTATCATATTTTTTATGTTGTCGACGTAAACAAACAAACAAACATTATTTGTAAAGTAATTGTTTGATAAACAATTTCAATTTGCAACAACCAAAACTGTACAATCAATGTAAATTTGGACTTGTTATATAAGGCCTAGCTAAAAATGTCATTAGTTTTGAAGCTTTCGTAACTGGATTAAAGTAATTCAGTATTCCAATTAATGTTTTTATTTAAAAAGTAATTAGTCTTTGTAGTGTACCGAAAAATAACATTGAAAACACAAGTGAAAATGGATAGTTTATTCTCAACCCTATTAAAAAAAATTAATTACTTCTAAATACAGTTTGCTACAGAAACTTTACATAGCCTAGGTAAGATGTAATTATTATGTAAAACAAATTGTGATGAAAATCACCCCAAAACTCCCGCCGCGGGCCCAGTACTTTCGGTGTGCCATGGTTCAAAAACCAAATTTGATAACGCGCTATATTTGTGTAGTGGTGCGACAATCATTGTAGCATAGTGTTTGGAAACTAAAATGGGTTGCTTTAATTTATTTGTTGCCTCAACTTAATACTTACATACTTACATTCTATTACAAAGTTGAACTCTAACTAGTCTGTAACTCAATAGTTTAGTGGACATAAATTAAATGAATGCAACAGCCAAGGGAGAACAGTTTACTCACACCCGCACGGAAGGGATTAAGAGATTAGGTCAGGAATGGAAGAGTACAGTCAAGACAAGCATTTTGCACGACGCACTCGCTGGCGTCCCAGGCACGGGGGAGCAGCTTACCTACGCCCGGATTATTTTGGTAAGTTCAGATAAAAATTTCCATAAAAATATTATAAAGGGTTATTGCCTAAAAGGGCGTAGGTAAGCTGCTCCCCCGTGCCTGGGACGCCAGCGAGTGCGTCGTGCAAAATGCTTGTCTTGACTGTACTCTTCCATTCCTGACCTAATCTCTTAATCCCTTCCGTGCGGGTGTGAGTAAACTGTTCTCCCTTGGCTGTTGCATTCATTTAATTTATGTTCACTAAACTATTGAGTTACAGACTAGTTAGAGTTCAACTTTGTAATAGAATGTAATTATGTAAGTATTAAGTTGAGGTAACAAATAAGTTACAGCAACCCATTAAGTTTTCCAAATACTATGGCCCAATGATTGTCTTTAGAAAGTAAAAAATTGAACACTACTTAAAATGGTATAACTACTGAAATAACAAATATTGTGTTATCAAATTTGTGTTGCTCTTGAATAATGCACACATTAGGATTCCACTTGTAATACTTAAGTTCAAAAGTTTACGAGTTTTAGGGATATTAAATAATTGAAAAACGTGTTTAAATGGTAAAATGATGTATTTCCTTGTCTTGTGAAATATTAATTAATAGCATATTAATCCAATGTAACAGTTACATTTACATACATTGCTGTTTACAAAAACTCAAACTTTAAGAAACATTGATTTCTTATCGATAAAAAACATCACATTTTTAAATATTTAAATAAATTGTTGAAAATAATTAAACCCTCTTTGTTAACAATAATATACTTTTAAAAATTGAAAACTCATTATAAAAAATAAAATATACTAGTTAACAACATAGAAAGAATAAAATTTTTAAATATTATAATAAACCCTTGAAAATAATTAAACCCTCTTTATAAACAATAATACTAAATAAAAAAATAAAAACTCATTATTAGGATTCCACCTGTAATACTTAAGTTCAAAAGTTTACGAGTTTTAGGGATATATTAAATAATTGAAAAACGTGTTTAAATGGTAAAATGATGTATTTCCTTGTCTTGTGAAATATTAATTAATAGCATATTAATCCAATGTAACAGTTACATTTACATACATTGCTGTTTTACAAAAACTCAAACTTTAAAAAACGTTGATTTCTTATCAATAAAAACATCACATTTTTAAATATTTAAATAAATTTGTTGAAAATAATTAAACCCTCTTTGTTAACAATAATATACTTTTAAAAATTGAAAACTCATTATAAAAAATAAAATATACTAGTTAACAACATAGAAAGAATAACATTTTTAAATATTATAATAAACCCTTGGAAATAATTAAACCCTCTTTATAAACAATAATACTAAATAAAAAAATAAAAACTCATTATTAAAAAACATATACTAGTTACTGTATCAATATAGAAATACTGTAACACTATTTACACGAGTTGCCTGGATTACTTTACCTACGACCGGTTTTTAATTACTAATAATAATAACTGAACACGATTTCCAGAAGAGGTTATGTTTTCGCTTATAACCTCTCATTACCCGTATAGTTAACTAAAATTATGCTGTTATGTGAGTAGGCTAAACAATGCTGTTATGTTAAACTTTTCAACTTTAAGAACTGAACTGTAACGGCATAAAAAAAACGGTCGTAGGTAAAATATTAAAATAAACCCTTGAAAATGATAATGGTTTGTCACATGAACGAAGTCTGTCATTTTTTTGAGAATCGCTTGCTAGCGATTTGAACGAAGTTTCTCCGCGAAATCGCACCACTCGAATAACGTTCTCTTGCGAGGTTTACTTCGTTTTTTCTCTTCCTGTATTGTTTTCCTCCATTCTCCCGTGGCTTGTCTTGTACACTGTTTATCTTCACATACACAAAAGTTTGGAATGACACCAGCTCACTCACAAAGGTAAACACATTTGGGTGGGGATGGTAGAACTTTTTGCCGAAATGGGCATGAAATGATTCGCAGGCATTTGTCGTGACAGCTTGTTTTTGGAAAGAAGCCCAGACTCTAGGTGGAAAGAGTGCATCGTCTTCCAAGTAGTTGTCGACGAGATAGTCTGCGAACTGCCTCACTCTGCCCTCAATTGGCAATTCGGGCATCAAGTCCTCAACAAAAGCTGCGCTGACCTCCTCCGGATCCAAAAAGGGAAGACCAAAAACGCCTCGAAGCCACTTGGAAACTTCCATTTCGTCTGTGTCCTCTTTGTTAGGCGTGTTGTAAACTTTTGATAGTCCAAGTTTTTGAATTTTTCTGTACCTAAAACAAACGAGTCAAGTGTAATAATCATTGTTATTAGGCCTTCTAAGAAAATAATCTTCAGTCCTGTAGAAAAAGCAAATTTCCAGTCACAAAATTTAATTTGAACAACAATAACCAAGGGCGAACAAATAAAAAAATAACCTGTTACAAACCGTTAAGCTAAGACTTATATTTATGTAGGTTAAGCTTCAATGAAATGAAAATGTATTTAATGAAAACCTTGATTTAAAACAAATATATATCCCATAAAACACAATTTTAATGTCCGATCATGTGGATAGGAGAAATGCAAAAAATAAATGTTCAATCAATAATAAATTATTTACATTTATCTTGATGGAGTCTTCTATAAGAGTTAAATGCCAAAGTCACACATGCATGCGACATTGACGATGACATAAAATTAAAGCTGCAGCAAATTCATAACATTTCTTTATTCAATTTAACTATGGCCTATTAAGTATACCTTGACTTTGGAAAGAGTGTTTTCTATAATGAACAACCGAAATGGACGGTCTACTGAAATATCACGTGTTGAAATACGTCAGTATTTAAATAGTAAACTTAAATACTCAGCGGATTTCCAATGGAGATATACATTTGTTTTAAATACCACCACTACATAAAGCCATTTATCAAGTTTCGTAACGATCAAACTCAATCAAATCAATTATATGATGTATACAATTTGTTATTATCATCCATAAGAATAACATGGGGACTGAGTACACAGGTTTGCTGCTAAAAGGGACCCAAATTATGAATTTGTATTCTAATATTAATGCTACTCAACCAGGCGAAGCTACATACCTAGTAATATTAATTTACGTCCATAATGAAATTAAGTGAAATAATTAAGTGGCACATAACGTTTTTATTTTTCTCCGTAAGAATAACATGGGGGCTCAGTTGTTCTCGAGTTATCGTATAACGGACACGCATGAAAAATATAATTATTTTGCTTAATATTATTTCATCAATCTCATAAAAAAATATCATAAAACATTTAAATTATTATTATGCTAAAACTGAATGTAAAAAATATAATATTCTATAGCAAAATACCGAGTATATCATAATAGTATGCTCATTATCTTGTAGGTATAAAAATCAATAGTGTTTATCAATGTTATTAATAATTCTGCCTTTAAGGATGCCGAAATCAAAGGTTATGCACGCGTGTTTACAGTAACTGTTAACACAGCATCTACGGTCCTACTACCGTTGGTACGGTCATAATACCTTAGATCCATTAAAAATTTTTAAACAACTTACCAACTCTGGGTCAGATGAAATCTGCAACCAAAGATAAGTACAGTAGGCCATACTTTTCTTACGGCATTATGGATTCCAATTTCAAAATCGACCATAATCTCCGTGATACTGTGGTCACCCATTGCAGATTGAATCTTCTTAAAAAGAACTTCATACGTTGTTTCCTTCTTATCAGGAAGTAGGGTAAACAGAAGTGGGACGTAGTGTCCATTCTTCACTGCAAAAATGGTAAACATCTGCTTGAAATTGTCACAGCAATAGTCGAAGGTTCCATCCATTAGCAAAGTCTCACTGTCTTTTAGCATTTCCATATTTCTCTCCGTTCCAAATATCACAATTTTATTTTCCTTATCGTTGTCTAATAGAAATTTCTCTCCGCGGTCGGTTTCAATTTTCATGCTATCCAGCGCCAGTTGAGTTTGAAGTAAAGATTTAGGTAGAGGTGGCAAAGATTTTCTTCTCGCATTGTAAATATTCTTCCTGACCTTCGAGATATCTTTTTCAGTGACTGTTTCCTTTCCACTACTTGATTCTAATTCCAATTTTATGATTTTCTCTGGTTTCTCAAACAACTGTTCTGTGGCTTTTCTTTTGCAGCTATTTGATATAGCTTGGACTGAATATTTGCTTTCGTCGGGGTCATGATTATGCTGTAGATTGTGCTCTAGCATGTCAGTTGTTTCACCTAAAAAGAAACGAGAGAAATTAGATAATACTAGGTATTGAAAGTACATTTTGGTTGGATTTTAGCGAATTTCCCTATAGGGAAGTAGCTATTACCGTAGGTCTCATGGTAAGACCTAGGCCCGGGGCCGATTTACTTTTTCATTTTGATGTCCCCAGAGGCCAAATCTTCACGATAACTTGAGTAATTTTTGTCAGATTTTGATAAAATTTGGTTTGAAGGTGTAAGGTGCAATTCGTAATTTATTGCTAATTTATTTATATTTATTATTTTAGTGATGAGGATATTATTTTGCACGGTTAAAGTATCCATCAATAATGTATTGTTTTCCCATAAACTTATAGAAAAACGGAAATGCATTTAATAGTAATTAAAAATATATACACTATATACATATTTAGTGCTTATACTGGAGAATATTAGATTTGTATGGAAATTGAATTCAAAGTATAGTTAAATTTCATTTTTGAATTATCTGTTATTTAGTTTTGAGTCTGTATATTCTATTATTTTTTGCACAAAGTCATATTTTTCTGTTTATTTTTTAGCGGAGCCACACAAGCGTGTTGTTTTGTTTTGTACAGGGATTTTCTTTAATTTCAGTATGTATGTATGTGTGTGTGTGTGTGAGTGTGTATCAGTGATCGCGCCTTGTGCAGTGGTTTTGGGGGCGCCTGTCGTGACGTCGCGACCTGTGGACCCGGGATAGCGAGTCCACAGCCGCATAGTGCTCGCCACAGCGACCCGCTTATCTCTCCCCCCTCCCCCATCCTACACCCTACATTGTCCACCGCTGATTGTCTCTCTCGCTCCTTATCTCCATATCCTAAACACCTGAAAGCGGCGCACATCAATGCCCAGTCTTTGCGTGCTCACATTGATGAGGTTAGAGAAATCTTTTATCCTGGAAACTTTGACTTGATTAGCATTTCTGAATCCTGGCTTAAGCCGAGTATTCATTCAAATGAGGTGTCTCTCCCTGGATATGTGCTGCAGCGAAATGATAGGATTGGTAAACAGGGCGGTGGCGTTGCGGTGTATATCAGGGAGGATTTAAAGTTCAAAACTATTTTTTCTTCACCATCGGAGTACTCGGCTGGGCCAGAATTCCTATTAATTGAGATTAGTTTATCTGGAGCAGATGCGCTGTTACTAGGAGTGTGCTACCGCCCACCAAGATCAGGGCATCTGCTCAATTTTGAAAATGCCTTGCTTAATGAAATGTTATATTTCATTTAATATTTTTATGGAAATTTTTATCTGAACTTACCAAAATAATCCTTTATCAAACCAGGTGTAGTTCTTTGATCATTTTTCGTAAAAACTATTAATCATACAGAACAGAAAGGCCAGCTTGTCGTAAACTGAACCCTCTCAAATTCTCAATGACATAAAACAGTACGAACAATTTATAGAAAAAATAAACAATGAAGATCTACCTAAGAAACACGTTTATATATATACGTTCTTACAAAAAAAGGAAAAGGAATAGGTTACTGCATCATATTTTTTTAGTTTAGATGCATTAGGCTTACTATATTTTTTGCCAATTTTTAAGAGTTACATTATTTGTTTATGCGGCAAGAGTTATGAATCAAATTAGAAAGGGAATGCGGGAAAGTCCGCTGCTCTGTAGTATTGATATCTCTGCCAATGATAAATGATACCTCATGATTCACAATACTGCCAAAATCCACATCCATTGACGTTTGGACTCACATTAGAAATCCATTTACTTAGTCTATTCTCGATGATTTTTTTTACTACTGGTTGTATAAGTGATATTTAATTTTATTTTTTTCTATCATGTCTATATAGAAAATATAAATAATAATATTCAGCAGATACTAACTGATGATATGACAATATTTTATTCTATAAGGTATTTTATTGCAAGTTTATAATTTTAATCAATTTGGAGACAGATTTACTAAAATATTTAATATTACATGTTTAACGTAGGTTTTTTTAGCTAGATAAAATAGAATATGGTCATTAGGGAATATTAGGTCTACCAGGGATCAGGATCGATTCCAGATCTTTTGTTTCAACTGAAACATTAACAATGCTACCAAAATCCACATCCTTTGACTTTTGGACTCACATTGGAAATCAAAACGCCAAAATGGCTTCCTACTTCATTGTTGAGCTTTTGATAAATGGTCCTGAATAAGGACAATCCGATATTAGACGGTAAAAACATCATATTCATGTTTATCAACATTCATCGTTCTGATCTTTGCCCTATAATATGCACCATGATGTGTTTTTGTTGTATAAACCTGATCACACACGTTTTACAATAGTTATGTTTAAAATCAGTTTAACTTATTTAAATATACTAGAGAAAGAACGATAAAACTAGAAATATAAATAGATAAGATACTGATTTCCTTGTATTACCCTGCACACAGTGGATCTTATTGGAATTTCTTCGGTACCAATAAAAGCTACAACATAAACTTGGGGTTTCTATTCTTTCTTTGTTCTTCCCCACAAAATTCAGCAAATTTAATTAACAATCAAAATTAAACTTAACGTTTAAAAGCAAGCCTATACGTTTTAGACCCTTTAATTTTAGCCATATATGGTTAAACTTTTAGAAATGTAGTTTATGACTTTTATGAACAAGTATTTTCAATAAAATACTAGATTATCTTACAGGTTATTAATTCGTTATTAAACATTAACGTGTTCACACATTTCACAAACGTCCACATCTCACATTTGAATAATATTTTTAATAATATTTAACATGTTATAAAATAAATTATGTGGATTATTATTTATATACAGTTTAAAGGAATGCAGATGGTTTACAACCTTATGCTAAAATCTGCAAAATAAACAAAAACTCACAAGAGAAAATGAGTCTTACGATTTATTTGTTGGTTCAATAATAGTGTGCTCTTAATAACGACAAGCACTAGTATTTTATATCTAACCAATTTCAACTTTCGAATTCAATACAAAACAACACGGATATAATATTTCTATTATAATTTTACCCATTTTTAAAATCATTACTATTGATCTTAGCAGTCAGTTCTTATAAAGGCACAAAATAAATATATAATGGTAGAAAAGAACTAAGAATATTAAGGACATGAGGATGCTTCTATAATCTATTTATCTCCTGACCTCAAATACAGTTACAGACAACAATCGAACGTTACGATAATCTGTTTGTCCAGTAAACAGAACACCAGCAGAGGTCAGTGCTCAAATGTGATGCTTCACACCTCATAGTCTGGTTTCATTCCTAACGATAGATATTCTTTTAGTGGAGCTTACAGATTGCAGATGTATAAATTGGTATATGGGACTGCATTTGTGCAGCCTAAACGTTGCATATAGTTTGGAGTATAGTAGCCATTTCCGGGCTCAGTAGTAGGTGTAGTTTTACTTGATATTAAAGTCGTAATAAACTTACTTCTATTTGGTTACGCCCGTCTCATTCAACTGTAGTATTATATTCGTTTAAGTTTTAAATGTGGATGTTTTTAAAGTCATTGTATGGTTTTTTTGTGTCGGTAGTGAACATATTGAAATTAAGTGACAAGATGACCAGTACTAGGCCTAAGGTTTGCTAGATTAGATATTCAAATTTAACTAAATTTTTATTTTATTTTTTCATAGCGTGTACTGCTGATTGCATAAACTACTCATTCAATAATTTACTGTATCATATAACAGTTTCTTGGATCTTATATCAACATATTGTATAGTTATGTGTATGTATCTATGAATGTTTCTATAGGGCAACTGCCCTATATTTATTGTATTTATAAATGTATTGTATAAATGTATTTATTTAGCAACTGCCCTATAGAAACATTCATAGATACATACACATAACTATACAATATGTTGATATAAGATCCAAGAAACTGTTATATGATACAGTAAATTATTGAATGAGTAGTTTATGCAATCAGCAGTACACGCTATGGTTAGTACCAAACACAATAAAGTAGCACTACTTCAATGTTCACATTTACTAGAGGCAAGCAGTTAGTTAGTTCTTACATGTTCTCCCTCAACTGTTTAATTCAAGAACAAAGTCGTATAGAACAACTGACACTGCTATTTGCTGCATACCATATATGCCTATTAATGTTTTCATACATGCCAAGTGTCATGTCTAAAACAATGTTGAATTGCAATACATGCAGTTATGTTTAGTAACTGGAATGTATTTTATGGTTTATACATTTAGGAACTTCTGACAACAAGAAGGCAATTCACATGATTACTTATGCACTGCAATCTACGTCATAAGCTTTGCATAACCTGATCAAAACAGTTTTTATTTTAAAACAAGTAGTTTTCTCTACTACCATTAGTAAGGTAGTAGAGAAAACTACTGTACTTCTTGTTTTTAAACATACTCTCATTAAGTAGAGACTAGTAATGGAAGTGATGATCACGTGCCTCTTATTATTTATTTAGTTTTGATGAACAATGTATTTGTATTGTAAACAATGAGTAATAAAGAAAATACATCTTTTCTGATACTAATAGTTCAACTAAGGTATTATATACCTATAAAGTGTCGAAGGTTTCAAATAATCTATTTTAAATATGAATTATTTTAATATACTTTAATACTTGAATACATATAATAATTAACAGATGGTGGAAATTTGATACAGGTTTGAATGTTTTTTTAAGCGACTGTGTTATATACGTAAATCATTTCCTTATGACTCACTTTAAAGTAAATGGTTTTTGTAGAGAAAATCTTCTGTAAATAAGGAATTTTATTGCCAAAGAAAATGTACAGAAGCTTCTTGAATAATGAATAATGTTAATTATTCATAATGAATAATGAAAAATGAAAAATGAAAAATGAATAATGAATAATGAATAATGAATAATGAATAATGAATAATGAATAATGAATAATGAATAATGAATAATGAATAATGAATAATGAATAATGAATAATGAATAATGAATAATGAATAATGAATAATGAATAATGAATAATGAATAATGAATAATGAATAATGAATAATGAATAATGAATAATGAATAATGAATAATGAATAATGAATAATGAATAATGAATAATGAATAATGAATAATGAATAATGAATAATGAATAATGAATAATGAATAATGAATAATGAATAATGAATAATGAATAATGAATAATGAATAATGAATAATGAATAATGAATAATGAATAATGAATAATGAATAATGAATAATGAATAATGAATAATGAATAATGAATAATGAATAATGAATAATGAATAATGAATAGTGAATAGTGAATAGTGAATAGTGAATAATGAATAATGAATAATGAATAATGAATAGTGAATAGTGAATAGTGAATAGTGAATAGTGAATAGTGAATAGTGAATAGTGAATAGTGAATAGTGAATAGTGAATAATGAATAATGAATAATGGATAATGGATAATGGATAGTGAATAGTGAATAGTGAATAGTGAATAGTGAATAGTGAATAATGAATAATGAATAATGAATAATGAATAATGAATAATGAATAATGAATAATGAATAATGAATAATGAATAATGAATAATGAATAATGAATAATGAATAATGAATAATGAATAATGAATAATGAATAATGGATAATGTATAATGAGTGATGAGTAATGAGTAATAAATAATAATAAAGAGTATGTTCTGAATAATAAATAATGAGTAATGAGAAATAAATAACAAATCACGAATCGCGAATAAGGAACAATAAATAATGAATAATGAATTCATTTCTTCAACAACAAACATTGTTCTATTTTTGACAAAACTTTAACAAAAAACTAAAACCCGGCAATGAATCGTAAAAAATCACGTTGTTTGTTGCCGCGCAAAAGTATTCTTAGAAGCATCGTCTTAAAGAATACCACTAAAAAAAAGAATAAGAGGTACAGGAGGTATTTTGGATAGCAACAGTTAAGTAAATAAGTCATAGAGGAAACGACGTAATGTAATTTAAAATAGAGTGAGATATGTCAAACTTGTTCGTATACCTCGAGCTAGTCCAAGTTTTTTTCATCGCGAACTTTTTCTAATATTACTTTTGATAAAAAAATAAGATATTTGTTTCGATACAATAAATTTCATAAAGTGAAATTGTTTAAGCTTGCCCAATATAATTATTGGCGTAGTTCGTTGATAATTATTATCTTTAAGATTAATTTAAACAACGCATTAAACTGTGTATTTGAAGGGGTCATTAATAATGTAACATTAAAAATAAGTAACGCAGTAAGACAAAATAAGTTAAATGATGCATATAAATTACAAAACCAGAAGCTGTCTAGTGTCTAGTTACTGTAAGGCCAGAAATATCCCAGAAACTGTTTTCCAAATGGTTTCACTTCAACTGCTTAAACTCGCTCTCAAACCGTACTTATTTGTTACACTTCTTCGCTCAGCCTTGGTAAAATTGTATACTCAGTAAAAAACCTCACTATTGCTACCCTCAAAAAATACAGTTAATAAATAATTTGCAATGGTGTTCCAATACATAATATTATAAAATACAATATCTTTACAAGATTTATCAATCACATTATTTCCTATGTTAAGAAATAATTTTAAATTTTCACCTTTGAACACAGTAATTTTGAATCAGTTCTAACATAAAATAGATTGCAAAGAAAAATTGTAAATATATAATCATAAAAGTATAGTTTCAGTAAACCGAGTTTTATGGAAAAATGTCAATTCTTAAATTACAATTAAAACACATTTTGATTATGTACACACATATACAAACACACTCTTCGATACCCTAACGAACCAGTGGATTAGAATCCATATACAAACCACAATACAATAACACAGTTGAAATATAACATACAATTTATCAGTAGTAATTTCATCAAATAAACAATATATTATGGATCTTATCATTTTTTCCTAAGAAATACACTCTTAAAAATGTATCTTTTGTTATTAAAACTATATAAGACAAAAAATATGCCAAAGTATTGAACCAGCTAACAACTGAGTTAGTCCCGTTCGTTTGTCACAGTTGAGCAGCTACGGATTGTAACGATCTCCAGCCATACAAAAGACATTCAAAATTAACGGGTCAGATGAATAACAGTGTGGATTAAATTAAAATAATATTCACACAAAAATAAATGTATAAATATATGTTTACCAAATAAATAATTATTTTAAAAATCATAGTGTCAATGACAAATACAACGTGCTTGAATACAAAAGACTTTTTTTCCGTAGCAATACAATTGGTTTAGCCAAAAATAACTCAGTGTTGATTGTTCCATGGCTGCGAATTAAATTAATTGTTTGTTATACCGCGCCCATTTTCCCATAGATTACTGTAGAGTTAAGTAATAGTACACTTTTATTGGATCTAAAGTTTTTTAAAGCAAAATTGTTCAAACCAGTAATTTTTTTCTCACCTATTAGTAACATGTTTGTTGATTTTAAAAATGGGTTTTAAATGGTTTGAAAAATATCTCAGCCAGTTGCTTATGAAGTTTTGTCTAAGTTTCATAAAACAAAGCATTTCCATATCTATAACTGTAATATACATGTAACTGCAATATACATGTTTAGGCCTAATACTTATATTTTGTTCATATGAGTCGCTATTAAGTTATTAGAAGGCACGACTGTCTTGTAGATTATTAGATCCGTATGAGTAATTGATGATAAAGTATGAGTCCTGTACCACACTGATAACTGTAAAATCATAGGGACATTACTTCAACTAACGGACTGTAGAAACAGGTGATATATGGTGGTACAGTTATGTTGTAAACAGGTGGTATGTCATGACTTACAAGCAATATTGGTATGTACTGTAGAAACTATTCATGTGATAAAGATAATATGGCAGAAATGATGCTCAACCTATAAGAGGTGTCTGAAGGGTTACGTTGCAGCTTTCATTAGTCGGTTTTTTTTAATTGGAAGTGCCAAAAAAGAGAACTGGTACTGTTGGTTAAGCTGCTATCCACAGTAAGAAAATTACTTCAATTATTTGGGAGGCTATGCAATGTGTTTGCATTACGATAAGTTACAATATTTAGAAAGGGGAAAAATCACTAAAGCTTCGTTGTTGGGGGAATTCTTAATTTGACACGTTTCATTTAGTAGGGCAAATTGCCCATTGAGAAGCCTTCCACTGTTGTTATCCATTGACTAAGTAATTTGTTGTTATTCTAGAATAAAAATTAAAATAAAAAAATTAGAACCGTAAAAATATGCTTAAGTAAATACGTATAAGTAATTTATAACTCATTCATTAATTTATAATCTGAATATTAACCTACAAAATGTTGATCATTTTTTTAAATATTGGCCATCTTGGATTATCAGATTGTCAAAGGTTTTTTAAGTTTGCAAATTCAATCAGAACGCATGATAATATGAAATATAAATATTTTTTCTTTCTTATTGATAAACGTACACAACAAACAAACTTAATTTACATATTGAGTCATTTTAACTTGAAATTGAGTGTAAACACCAAACACTTTGCTATAAATTCTCCTGAGATATGGTAAATCCTTTTTTATGTTCACTGTACAGACTACAGTAATGGCCAGCGCCTAAAACTTTTAACTTGAAGTCAATAACATCAACATAATTATCAAGTAAGAAGTTGGACACTAATTTTAATTACTAAACTATGTTTACTTTTTAATAATTTCAGCTATTTAATTTATTATTTCAAATCCAAATCCTTATTACGTTGTGATTGGTTCTTTCATAAAAAGCTTACAGTATCTATATTATTTGCTTTATATTACTTTTTGGCAAAACATAAAACATAAATGATCAATATGATCTGCTCATTTAGTTATTTTAATCTCCTTTTATTAGAATAATCGTATGCTTTAATAAGGTTGTTTTAAACATGTTATACTAGCTCCTAATGAGGACCCGAAATATTTTTTTGACAGTAAAACAATCAAATACTTGATTGACAGAAATAAATAATACACCAACATTATAAGACATAACAATTAATTGGAAATCAATAGTTGAAATAGTTGGTAGATGACACGATCAATATGTGATTAAACGATAGGAAAGTCTTACATTGAGACAGCAGACACTTTACTATCAATTAACTAAAAGTCAAGTAATTGAAAGAAGAAATAAATCACTTGTTGTGGTTTGGCTCAGATGTTTCTCCTAAAACCAATTTACTGAACCGTTTTTCACATGGCGTCGTCGGTTGACCAATACAGTTTTACTTAAGAGAAATGACTTAGTCATACATAACTAATTTTATAAAATTTAGCTAACACAATAACAATCCATTAACTACTAAATCTTAAATTTCCACTTACCAATTAAGAAAATATTTTTATTCATTCAATGAATTTAGTTAACATTTTGCACAAACCATAATTGACTAATTATATATATTAGAAAACAACACTAACAAAGGTATATCTAAATACAAGTTGTGAATAAATATTTAAGTACCTCTTTATTTCGTGTTGAGGAACCATTACAATCTATATGACGTACTAGACTACTAGAGAATAAAATCAACTAACACACTACCACTATGTATGCTATACAACATTAATTGCAAAATAACGGTACATTAATAATAAAATAGTTTTAAACTAAACGGAGAAGAAATGTTGTTCGGATAATCACATATACAAAATTTAGTTTCAGAAAAACAAAACTTTACTAAATTTTTCTAACCTGTGAAATTATAATGCCTATTATCTTTTCAAACACATTACTCAAACCAAAAAAACTAATATGTTTATTTTACAACTAAACCAAATAACTGGTTATGTAGTCCATGATATACTTTTAAAAGATACACAAAATGAGACAGTATTGAGTATTTGATACAATTTTGTAACTTAAATGCTTTTTTATTTATTTTTTTCAGCTGCAAAAGTAATCTTTTTATGCTGATTATTGAAATCATTAAAAGTCGTTTCAGCAAAGTATTTAAAAAAGGTTTCAGTTTTCAGAAGTCGTTTCTGTGTCCACGACCACGTCTTGCAGAGTTATCTCAAATGAAATCTTTCTCTCTCATTCAGTTAAACAGGTAGTTTCCTGTTATGGTGTTATAAATCTATTAAATCACTCGAAATAGTCCAGACAAATAAGATTTAACCTTTGAAAAAATTCGAAAGTTTTGAAACTTTGCCCACTAATTTCTTGGTACCTAAGGAAGATTATACCAAAAGTACCCTTAAATATAAGGTGCGCTCTAGCGGCAATTAGCAAAAACATGACACATTTTCACTAATCACCTGAAAATAAATATTTATCGTACAATAGTATACAGTAGCACTATTACAATATAAATATATAAACAAATTATCACATGAGCTTTTGCCTGTGCGTGATACGAGTTCCCACTAGCTGCTTGGATGGTGAACTTGCTTGTAGCAACACACAAGGGAAAACACACATTTACACTTTTCTTAGTCTACTTTTAATACAAAAACATATTTATGTTAAACTTATGGTTTAAATTAAATTAAAAGGTTTGCCAAATACACTTTTTGTGTTGACATACTAGCTGTACAGTTATTAATGTATATGGAGCAATTTATAAAAATGAAATATGTATATTATTTTGTCATGAGCATTATTTAAATTTAAATACTTTACTATGAAATGTAGACTATAATGACTGGGTTTTGCCTAGGTAAATTATAAATACAACAATTTTAGCTGACTGAAGAAGAAAAAATGTAGGATTTTTTTACAGAAAACCTTTAGATTTAATTTAAAAAGGGCAAGTTGTGACCCAGTTTTGATATTATGCTTTTGTTCATTATTTTTCAGTGTTACGCAAGAACAGGAAACTCGTTAAGCATTGTGAAAGCGTCATTTTATGTCTCTATTCAAACGAAGTTTATTGTTATGATTTAGTTTTCCACAGCAAAGGTTATTCATTGTTAAACTAATATAATTACATAAAAATATTTAAAAGAAAGTATACCATATTACCGTGACATCCTAATAACTAATTGAGTAGATTAATATTTTTTCTGACTATTTTTTATAATTTACTGGCTGAATGAAAAAAAAAACAATTAATTATTCATAAATAATACATTTGACATATAAACACGTACAAACATATTTCCACGAACGCTAAGAACTCTAAGATTCTTCTAGACTTTTTTTCTAAGATTTAGTACGTTTGTATTGACTGAAATATTATTTTAATAGCGAAATACCCATGTGACAGCAAATCTGCGCAAAGTATTGGACCAGTTTAATAGTACAGGTAAAATAGGGTTTTATAAACAACAAAATTTGTACATTCATGAAATTTCACCTGTGAGTTACTAATAATATGAGAAATGAAGATCCGATGAGTCCCCAAAATTTTGGGCGTGCTAAGGCCCTTTTTGGGGCCCTTTTTGTTCCGAAGGGCCCTTAATCCTGAATAATTTTGTTTTTACGTTTAAGGTCGTGTGAGGTGTGGTTTTCGATGGTTTTAGGTATTTTAAATCGATTGGGACTAGTTTTATGTGTATTAAACCACTCCGTACAGGGTGTTTAGAAATATTATTACTTTTTACAATATTTAAACATTTATTCATAAAGTGATAAAATTAGTTACTTCCATGCATGCTCTATATAAAAAGGGATTATTGAAAATAACTGTAATTCTTTACTATATAAGAGAGAAGGATCTCAAGGAGTAAGAGAAAATATTAACTACCCCGTCACAGCAAACCTGCAGACTAAGCTAATTTTAATTTGTCCGATTTTCAATTAAATCTAATAGTTTAATGAAAAAAGGGTCTAATAGTTTAATGAATACTTAGGTTTGCTGCTACAAGGAGGCTAATAAAGTGTGTTTATAGTAAAATCTTAACAGCCTAGTATAAAACAAATACCACTCCATACAGGGTGTTTCGAAATATTATTACTTTTTACGATATTTAAACATTTATTCATAAAGTGAAAAAAATTAGTTACCTCCATGCTCTATATAAAAGGGAATTATTGAAAATAACTGCAATTCTTTACTATATAAGAGGGAAGAATCACCAGGAGTAAGAGAAAATATTAAATACCCCCGTCACAGCAAACCTGCACACCTAGCGAATTTCCGTTTTACTTACTTGATTTTCAATTAAATCTAAAATAGCGTTGCGTTTAATGATAACCTAGGTTTGCTGCTACAAGGCGGCTAATAAAGTGTGTTTATAGTAAAATATTAAAAGCCTCGTATAAAACAAATAAATTTAATAAGTTTGATCAAAATATATCTATTAACAATAAAAAAAATCATTTTACACTATTCTACATAAGAATAACATGGGAATTTTAAATTTATAATTTTAGTATTTTTATCCGTAACTAGTATCATACAAAAACACGTTAATATACTAAATTATTTTTTTAAGCTATTTAAAATGTTCTAGAGAAAAATTGGGAAACTTTGTGTTTTGAGGGTAAAGTAAATAAGAAAACCCAATTTTTACCCCATAAACCTCGTTCCCATTGTTCAGGACAAAAATGCTTGTGCCGACAATGCTGCTCTGATGTCATAGTGCTGTCCTGGTCGTCATAACCACGAAAGATAACTGTACTTGGATTGATTGAAAATAAGTTTGAAGAACTTAAGATACAAGTTGCAAACGTCAGTATGTATGAAAGGTGTTTTTGCACCACATTGTTCGTGCTTTAAGATTGGTGTTGCCTGTTCTGCAATATGCAAGGTCTTAGGTTTGTAAAGGGGAATCCTGCTTGAACACCAACTTGGACAAAATCAGTAAAGATGGACAAGTTGCTAAGAATAATAAAATTTTTAATGAGTCGTCTGAGAATAATTATTGTGATAATGAAATTGTAAAGAGAGATACTACATAAATTGTAGAAAAATAGCTTTAGTTTAAGTACTTCATTTTAATATGTAATGTAAGGTTAAATACAAATGAAATTGTTTTAATTTTTAATAAATGTAAAAAAATAACTTAAATACTACCTTAGAAAAATACATATCAATTTGAAATTGGTCTTAATAGATTTGCATAATAAACACGTTGAAAGATTATTCACACCACCTTAAAAGTTGAAATTTTTGCTTAGTAACCTATGTTATCATGTTATAGTGTGAAACTTCATCCATCCCCTTCATCCCCTTTTAGCGAACATCCCATTTAGGAGATAAGCTATTACCGAAGGTCTCATGGTAAAACATAGACCCGAAACCGATTTACGTTTTCATTTCGATGGCCCCAGAAGCCTAAAGCACCATCTACTCAAAATAGTATATATGTGTTTATATCCATATATAATATAATATATCCATGTTATATACGTGTCCATAAACATGATAACTCGAGTAATTTAGGTTCAATTTTAACGAAACCGGCATAATCGGTCCATGGAACAGGGTTTTATGTGGTAAAAATATGTAATCTTTGACCCTCAAAAGACAAAGTTTCCCAATTTTTCTCTACAGCATTTTAAAGAGCTCAAAGAAAACAAATAATTTAGTATATTAACGTGTTTTGTAAGTGTGTTAGTTACGAATAAAATTCAAAAATAGTAAATTTAAAATTCCATGTTATTCTTAAGGAGAATAGTGTAAAATGATTTTGTTTGTTTGTTTATAGATATGTCTTAGTAAAACTTGTCAAATTTATTTGTTTTAAACTAGGCTATTAAGATGTTACTATAAACACACTTTATTAGCCTCCTTGTAGCAGCAAACCTAAGTATTCATTAAACTATTAGACCTCATTTCATTAAACTATTAGATTTAATTGAAAATCGGGCAAATTAAAATTCGCTTAGTCTGCAGGTTTGCTGTGACGGGGGTATTTAATATTTTCTCTTACTCCTTGAGATCCTTCCCTCTTATATAGTAAAGAATTAGTTATTTTCAATAATCCCCTTTTATATAGAGCATGCATGGAGGTAACTAATTTTATCACTTTATGAATAAATGTTTAAATATCGTAAAAAGTAATAATATTTCTAAACACCCTGTACGGAGTGGTTTAATACACATAAAACTAGTCCCAATCGATTTAAAATAACTAAAACCATCGAAAACCACACCTCACACGACCTTAAACGTAAAAACAAAATTATTCAGGATTAAGGGCCCTTCGGAACAAAAAGGGCCCCAAAAAGGGCCTTAGCACGCCCAAAATTTTGGGGACTCATCGGATCTTCATTTCTCATATTATTAGTAACTCACAGGTGAAATTTCATGAATGTACAAATTTTGTTGTTTATATGGAGTGTTTTTGTATTATTTTACCTGTACTATAAGTATAAGTGAACAACCGATCAACGCTAAGTCATTTGTGCCTTTTATAAAGGCAATTTATCTCAAATCCTTTATATAAATAAACCAAATTCAGAAAAAATTAATATTTTTACACAAATTTAAATATTGTGTTATACCAAAAAAATATATTTTGATTTCAAAATTGTTATATATCATGTTGTAGGTTTCGTAAAAGTTATTATGAAACCAAACACTCATTAATAGAGCAAAATAGAGTAAGAGACAACATATTAAGTGCGTTATCCATCTGTGTGTCGGTAGAGAAAGCCCGCCAAACAATTAAGCATGGGTTTAATGGTAAAATATGGAGGGAGTTAAAAAGCAGACGTTTTAAGCTCTTTTAGAGTCTTTGCCTAAGAAGGGAAATAAATTGTTGCTTATTGGATCCTTTTTACACATCGTAATTTTAAATTCGTTTTGTTGAAATATTAGAATAAATAATAGTGAACTACAGAGGTGTTTGTAAGATGTAACCTAAGGTTTTATATGTATGATTAAACTTTATAGATAAAATAAATATTACTACTAATGCATTAAAATAATTAACTTCTTCAGTTTCCATCGCAAAATTAGCAAGTAAGTTAACGGATTGTTTATTTGAACTAAGCTTTTATTAGATACTTAACATCTAAGTGAACTAAGGAAACTTAAAGCTTGATTTTAAATTCTATTTCCGTAACATTTATATTTGTGGCAACATTTGGGAATTTTCTATACCCATTATTAAGAATCACCAATAAAATATTAAAAGCTTGAAACGAAATTAATAAGGTATTTGAGTACACACAAAAAAATATTTAAAAAAACGTTTTGTAGAAAAATAAGATATATCTGATTTTTTTATAGTTCTGAAGTATTAGGAATCATACTTGCCTCTGTATGTATTTTTATCTGATTTGAAAACTTAAATAAATGATTTGACAATTACAAAAAACTTAAGTGTAAAATACTGTTTTGTTTCTAAACTTAAATTTTGAAATATTAAAAAAGTACAATTGATATAAAAATTATAATGATTATTTCTCACATTTTCAACATCTTTTATAATCAACCAAAAATATATATATATATATATATATATATATTGGCTCTTTATGTATCATGCAGGCTTTAATTGTTATAGGTAGTAAACGTGGCGATAAGTGTACATCAACTATTATGCATCTACAACGGGAGCGCGGCAGTGGTCCGAAAGTCAGTGCTCCGAAAGGCACTGGTCCGAAAGAAATTACATGGTCAGGCACTGCTTCGAACGGCATAAGTTCGAAAGGCACTGGTTCGAAAGTCACAACTCCGAAAGTCACTAGTCAGAAACATTTTGTGCATCCAGGCACTGGTCCGAAACAATATGTGCATCCAGGCACTGCTCCGAAAGTTATAACACCGAAAGTCACTAGTCAGAAAAGAATGCAAGGGTCAGGCACTGGTCCGAAAGAATGTGCGTGGTCAGGCACTGCTTCGAAACGTGGTTCCCCCTCGCAGCGAATGGGCGGAGCTATACAGGTGTGGAGTGGGAGCAGCCTCCCGTCCCCCCTACCTCTTGACATGCCCCTACTTTTTGACGCGGCGACGACAGTGTCGGTTCGGTTAGTCACTTCTCACTTCACTCAATCATTCTACGCTACCACCAGGACCAGGACCAGGGGCAGTTGACATCGGGGATACTCCCCATGATATATTTTCCTTAACAATCGCTAATGTTTTTAGTGAAGGAATTATCCTATATAAAAAAATGGTGTAACCTTGATAAAATTGTACTTAAGGGTGCGCTCTACATCGCAGCTCGTATTTCTCAATACGTAGTTGCTTAACGCCGATGTTCCTATAGCTACCATTGCATTGAACAGCGCCATGAAGAGCGCTTGCAATCCTTTCGAATCTGGGTCATTACTTCGTCCTTAAACTTTTTAATAAACTAACTGCAGATTCTTGTTTTTCTCTAAAAATTATTCGTATGTGTTAAAACTTATCATAGAAAACGCGTAGCCTACGGAATTTTAACATTTTTACCAATCTTTGAGCCCAAAATGAGCTGAACACCTACAATAACATTGACGAAATATATGACACCAAGATCTTTTTAATCGGTTCACAATTGGGGCTACAAACAGTTAGAACTAAGCCCCTTGCATTTGCACGCGCCAGACAGGTAGAGCGCAGCCTTTAGGTTATTGTAATGAGTTTCTATTAAAGGAACCTTTATAGAAATTAAGTTATATAGCCAATATTATACTAACATAAACATAATTAAATTCCCGTAGATAAAAACCAATCTTAAAGTTGCTATGTAGATTATTCTACATGAATTATTCCATATCTCTGAAAATGTGTGTAACCTTTGTAATCACTAGATCAAATTGTACTTAATGTTATTGTAATGCAAATTTGTTATGCAACCTCCATAGAACTTAAGATATGTTGCCAAATAAATATCATTAAATGCCCATGCATAAAAATCCAATCATAAATTTGCTATAGTAAGTGATTATATATCTCTTAAACTTATATTGTTGTAAAAAAATCTTACTAATATTATAAATGCGAAAGTTTGTGTGTTTGTTTGTTTGTTTATTTGTTTGTTTGTTTGTTTGAAGTTCAATCACGCATTAACTACTGGATTGATTTGGCTGAAATTTGGCATGATAATAGCTCACATTCCCGATTAACATATAGGCATATTCTTATCTCAAAAATCCTTTCGGGCTCCACCCCATTGGCTCTGTAGTTCCCCATGTTAACCTTATGAGTATTCATATTTAAAGGGAATTAAAGATTTTAGTCAGCTGTTTCAACTAAAAAAGTTGGTTCTATGATATGCAAAAGCATTAAAATTTATAAGATTTACCAACAGGGTGCAGCACTATTATTATTTTTTTTATGAAAACAGCTAATTTTTACCAAGTAGCAACAAAAAACCGTGAACGAAAAGCTTAAATATAAATGCAATAAGCATTTTATATTTATATGCCGACCCCGTACGAAGGACGGGTACTCTGCAAGTATATAATATATTTGCAGTTAGTAGCCTACTAATGCATTTTATGTTAATTTTGCTGAATACACGACCTATGATTTATTACTACAATCTAAACAGAAAAAGGTGACACAACTGGATGTTTCTGAAAGTTTCCTGAATTTTGTTTTCTTGATCTTTTTATTGACGTCTGTTCTGTATCTTTAGTTCTTAAGGGTTTGTTTGCCCTGTAGAACCATCACAAAAATAATATATTAACACATAACAACATGTTTAATCTCCGAATAAAAATCCCACAACATAAAATCGGTAGAAGGTTAACTAAAAGAAAAAAATAGTTCTGTTCTAAAATAAAATCATTATAAATTATTATAAAATCAAACTGTCATATAACCTAGCCAAACTTGCTGATAAAGGAAAAATCGAATGAAGGTTTACTAATAGAAAAATCATTCTGTTCATAAAATAAAATTATAAATACCTTAGATTCCAACAAAAGGTGTACAGTTAAGAAGTATTCTAAGCTTTTTTTTTAAAAAAAAAGTTATAGACTACAGCGTAAATCGAACCGGCAACTTTAAGATTATCAGCCAGGTTCGGTATCCACTACGCCACCGAGGCTCATAGCCATGCTCCGTACATCGATCTCTATTAATACAACTGGATTGCGCGCTGCACATATGAGTGTGTGTGCTATAGCAGTCCGCCTCTTGACAGCGCTCCCCCCACCCCTAGTCCGTGAACTGCGCCACTGTAGCCTTACAAATCATATGTAGCTACCGTGTTTGCGTGAACAAAAACTGACATAACTTTGTTGTTACTTGATGGAATTTATTGCGATTTTTACTATTGCATTCTCCATAATATAACGAAGACGTATGTTAAGTTTCACGTCGTTTGAACAATTAGTGAATTAATTATACGGTATAATAGTAATCTATTTATGTTTCAAAGGTCAAGTCTTATAGTACTGTCTCTCTCACTCTCTCTCTCTCTCTCACCCTCTCTCTCTCTCTCTCTCTCTCTCTTGACTCACCACGTCCACCTACAGATATTTAGTTGGCAGTTCAGTACTAATTAGTTGGGATTTGCCTGTTGTGGTTGCACAATAATATGTAACCCCATCATGCCCAAATACTGTGCGGCGTACAACTGCTCCAATAATGACAAAGACAAGTCGTTATCGTTTCACCGGTGAGTATAATGCAATAATATCAGAGTTGTTTACAGTATTTTTATAATGTTGTAAATGTTTATCATTTGAAATAGTCCTAGCCGATGATTTTTAGTCATCGATCTCTATCAATACAACTATAGATATCGGATGGCCCACATTTTAAAAATCAGGCTGAGTATAATTAAAACCTATTTATCAATTAGACAGTTATCTTAGCATAATGTAAGCCTAACTCTCCGACCAAATATAAATTGTAGTGTGTACCGAAATTCACTGTCAATAAAGATTATTAGTACTGTAGTAGTAGTATAATAGTGAAGCACTGTATTGTATTTCAGTTTCCCTACTGATCCAGTTGTTAGAGCGAAATGGGTTGCTGCTACGAAACGAAAGAATTTCAATCCTACACATCATTCAAGTTTATGTAGCAAGCACTTTGATGAGGATGATTTTGAAGTTGGTGGTATACGAAGAAAATTGAAGCAAAATGTGATACCAAGTAAATTTGATTTACCTCCGTGTCTGCAAGAAAGCAAACCAAAAACAAGGCGCATACTATTCAGAACTCAGGTAATTGCATTTAGAATATTCATTGTTTTTTTTCTGTGGCCCATCTTAATCAAGGCCCTATTGCACTATGTATTAATCTGTTTAAAATCAAATAATAAAACTTTACTTTTTGTTATCTGTTATTACCTATATTTAGGGATTTTGATTGGGAAAAGTAGTATAAGCGACATCGATGTTTGAACACTAACCTAAACATTTTATTTCAACATATGTATATAGTTTACGTTAACACGCTGGTAAATGTTGCAGGCAGCATCTACCAGTGAAGAGATAGAGTCAGCAGGTGAGCACGTGATGCAGAAGACAACGACAACGATGGAAATTAATCAAAATCAAACAGAAGTAGAAAACACGTCGGTGGAAGAACGTAAAATCAGGAAAATAAAAAAAAAGAAGGTAAACATAAAAAATATATATGAAATATTTTGATAGCCTACTCTGTCTAAAACTATATTAAATATAATGACATATCTATATATAAAGCCAAAAGTACCCATGAACTTTTGAGAAAACTACAAGTCACACCCCCATAAACCATATACTTAAAATGTTCGTCATGACGAGAAACCTTGCGCAAAATTATCCATTATTTCATAAATTGCCCTATAAGGTCGTAATTGCTTTCCAAAGGGAACTTTCCATTTACCTAATGTTAAAAATACCTCAGCTGTTATTATTTGTTTGTATTACCATTACTGTATTCTGTTTTGTTTATTTCATCTTAACTTAACCAATCAATAGATTTATTAATACTAATGTAGTAAAACGGGGTGGAGCCCGTGGGTAACAGCTAGTTGTGATAACTATAAAACCAAGTAAACTAATATAACTATGTTGAGTATAACATTAAAACACCGTTATTGAGGACATAAAATTTGAGGACTGTTAAACCCTCTTCATGTCCGAATCGCTAGGCAAAGACGTAAATTTACAAGTATTTTGGGGTTTTGTTGCAGATTACATTTTCACCAACAAAGCTTAAGTTGAGGAGGAAGGTAAAGATTTTGCAACAACGCCTCAAACGACGAAATGACAAACTTGAAAAGCTAAGTGATATAATTACACTTTTGAAAAAGAAGGTTTATGCCCCTGAGACGGTAATAGAAAAGCTGCAAGAAAACTTTTCAGGATTACCGTTAGAACTTCTTATATCCAACTTTAAAAACAATGGAGTGGCTAAATGCAAACGGCGTTACAGTGAAAAAATGAAAGAGTTTGCGCTGACTCTATACTTTTACTCACCAAAAGCCTACAAATTTCTACGGAAAATGGACGTTTGTTTGCCTTATCCTTCTACAATCAGACGATGGCTTTCAAAATTCAATTGTTCGCCAGGAATATTAAGCGAAGTGTTTGAGTATTTGAAACATAATGTAGCAGCAAACGATGATTTAAAGCACGTCAGTTTAGTATTTGATAGCATGAGCATAAGAAAACAGTTAATTTATGATCACAATGAACACAAGCATTTTGGGTATGTCGACTTTGGTGGATTTAAAATTGAAAGTCATGAAGAACTTGCATCAGAAGCTTTAGTGTTTCAAATCGTTTCCCTAAAGGCCAACTTTAAATGTATTGTAGCCTACTTTTTTGTAAACAAAACAAATGCTCACATTCTTAGCCAGTTAATCAAAATGATTATTTTGAAATTGCAAGAGGTAAAAATAAAAGTTCACAATGTAACATGTGATGGGCCTTCAACCAACCTTGCTGCTCTTTCTAATCTTGGATGTAAACTGCCAGACAAACCCTGGTTTCGTTTACCCACCATGAATCACGATATCTATGTCACCCTTGATACGTGTCATATGGTAAAGCTATGCCGTAACACATTGGCAGAAAAAAGATCAATTGAATCAGAGGATGGGCTTGTCGAATTTAAGTATATCGAAGCCCTAAACAGCTTGCAAAAGTCTGAAGGTCTAAACTTTGCCAATAAGTTGTCAGATAAGCATATTAAGTTTGCTAACAGAAAAATGAATGTACGATTAGCTGCTCAAACCTTGAGTGCTGGCGTTGCTGATGCTCTGGAGTTCCTGCAAACGAATGGACATCCCGATTTTGTTGGATGCAAACCATTAATAAGGTTTATCCGTGTAGTGGACAGATTGTTTGATTTATTAAACTCACGAAATCCATTCGGAAAAGGCTTTAAAGAACCAATAAAAGCATCTAACAAAAAATGGAATGACAAGTTCATGAAAGAAACAGTAAACTACCTAAAAATGCTCAAAGTTGAAGATGTGCCGTTATTGCTACACGCCAGGAAAACATTTTTACTAGGATTCTTGACGAACATTAATACCATTCTTAAACTAGAGGACCGACTGCTGGATGACGAATCTTTCAAGTATATCCTAACGTACAAAATGTCCCAAGATCACCTTGAACTGTTTTTTTCGTGCATAAGATCTATGGGAGGTAACAATGACAACCCGAACGTGAGACAGTTTCAGTATGCACTCAGAAAACTAATGTTCAGAAACAGTGTTCAAGCTAGTGACAGTGCTAACTGTCTAAACTTTGACCCCTATATCCAAGAATCTACATTGAGCTTGGTAGAAGCAAAACACATAACAACGGCCGAAAATAGTGAAGACGATGTGGACGACGAGGAGGATCTCGACATCATACGGAACTTCACATCGACTACCTCATACTACCAAGACAACATCTTATATTACATATCAGGATTCATAGTCAAGAAGATCAGATCTAAGATCAAATGTGAGGAGTGTAAGAATGTCGTGGTAAAACAACATAGGTCTGGATCCAAGCCGCAGCCCTATATGGACTTCATGACATCAATAAACATGGGTGGTTTGTTTTACCCCGATCAAGATGTCTTCAAGTTGATGACATTTTTCCATTCCCACTTGAATGAAACCATTACGAAGAGTGGAATGGTTGACCGTATTGTCAACATGGCATGCTCTACCTTTGCCAGAAGTATGTTTCAAGGTCACACTGAAGTTGTCCAACTGGGAGAAACTCCACATGAAATTAAACTAATAAAAATGATTGGATACTTGTATTTTAAAATTATGCTGCATCACCAATCTAAATTGAGGACAATAAACCAAAACCCAAGCTCCACTGGACTTCGACAGAAACTACATAAGTTAATCCTGTTTAAAAACACATAGAGAACCAACTAATGTATTATGATTATGTAAATATGTTAATGGAATCATTGTTTATGTATTAAACCATTTTATTCGTCAGTAATAAGTTTGATTTTACATTACCTCTAAGCTTTGAATTTCTTATTTGATTTTCTTCCACGTTACTTATTTTAAATTTGTTTATAGATAATGTTATAGCAACATTTTGAAACTGAATTAGTTAAATTAGTGTGTAAAAGTATTCATTGTGATTTATTGTTCTTCTCGTAAATTAATTGTATTAGTTGAGAGATATAAAAATATAGCCTAGCAATGATTAAATTAATACATACATTTTGTAAAAAATTTCAAAATAAATGAATTTAAGCTAAAAATTAATACTGTACACTATGTTTACGGTAAACAGAAGTTTGGTATGTGTTCATACAATAATCTGCAGTATACATTTTAAATTGGAGTTTACTTTAACTATTTTTTATTTGAAATATAGTGATCGGTGATTGGTATACCGATAAAACGTATTAATAACCTAATGATAAGGAATGACTGATCTCCTCAGCTTTAATCAGACCACAATTAATGACGTGGTTAAAATAAACATCAGAACAGTAGGTCGCTTTCTAACTTACTTAAAGATTGCCATTACATTATTTTGATATGAAATTTAGACTATACTCTTCACACGTTTATACGGATTAAAAATATGTAAATGGATTGAAAATCGAGCAGCTACATGTGAAGATATAGCGGTTTTCGTGACGGCAGACGTGGTCCCGCCGTATGGTGTAATGTAAGAGAGCACGCTTCTACACGGACTAGTGGTGGGGGCAGAGCCGAGCGGCCGGACCGCAACTCCAACACACAGCGCGCGATCCAGTTGTATTAATAGAGATCGATGGCTCCGTATCGTTGCGGTAAACGGTGTTCCCCCCAAGAAAGAGACTGATGTCACACCCATACTACTTTCTCCTCAGGACATCCCACGGATATTGTGACAGGATATGCAAGATATCCCATAGTAGTCCTATGGTCAAACTGGGATATCCCAGGATATCCGCAGGAATGCGTAATGTCCCCGCCCGGGGATGCTCGATCGATACTCCCAAAAGATTATAGTGCTGCACCCTGTTGGTAAACCTTATAACTTTTTAATGCTATTGCATGTCATAGAACCAACTTATTAGTTAAGTGCAGAGGTGCTCTCTGGTTAAGTTGCAAAGTAGTAAGTGGCTCTCTTCAAGCCACTGACTACTGATCCAGGCAGTGCTGCTACCTTTGGGTGTTTCAGGGAACTACGTCCAATCTTGGGGTAACGTAGTACAATCACCGCTGCTCTTTTGTTATTCATCAGATTGAAATATTTGAATGCCAATTAATTGCGTTCGCTACGGTGCCGCACCGGCACACATTTCACTTACTTGCATGTCCCTTAGTAGATTTATGCTTTTGATTCGGCTGTAGATAATTATTAAAAGAAATGACTAAGAGAACTGTTCCCGGTTGGGTATCGTAAATGCAAATGCAAATATCTGCTTGCAATATTGAGTGGGCAAGCATTTTAATCCATTCCAAAGTCAATGCTACATCTGTGCAGGATCATAAGTCAAGTGTTAAATATAGGGGTCTGACTTACGGGAAGTATAAGTGAGACAACGATGGCGTCATAGTTTAGTTCAAAATTCCTCAGTGAACAGTGTTTTAGTAACACACAGAACACAGCGCGTAATTTTTACTTCACTATTAGTTAATTATAAAATTAAGAAAAATTATAAAATTCATCTTACAATTTTTCTATTATTAAATTAAACTGTCATAACCTAACCAACATATCCAAACGTGCTGATAATGAAGAAATCTAATAAAGGTTTACTAATCTAAAAATTAGTTTTGTTCATAAAATAAAATTATAAACGCCTAAAATTCAATTTTATAATTTTTGATTATGAAATTAAACTGTCATAACTTAACCAAACCAACCAAACTTGCTGATATGAAAACTATTTTTGATAAAAAATTTGATGCTGCCAGCGGGATTCGAACCCGGCATCTGCAGATTTACAGTCCGACATGCTATCCACTACACCACCGAGGCCGATGGATGGATTCCGTATGGTTGCGGTAATGGTGTTCCCATTACCGCGTATTCCCGTATTAAAAATACTGGCGGACAGTACGAAAATGTACAATAGATTATGATTAATGACAATACTGTCGGTATGGCACTTAAATGCTTACCTACAAGTCCACCCAACACTTCCAAGAGGGTCGTGGATAAACCACGTAGATAAAATCCATTTGTTATTGGTGGGATTTGAACCAGAGTGCTATAAGACTCCGGAGCCCCAGGTCTTACCATTAGACCATCTCGCTCCCCAGTAGATATCTAACTAAACCTTTTAGTAAAATGTTATCCTGGATGTTTTTCTTAACTAAAAAAATGACAAGCGTAATTTATTATCAAAGGCTTCTTTGAAATTAAGAGTTATAAAACTAAACCATACTGTCACAAACCTAATGCAATTTAAAGGTTTTGCATGTACTACATGAAACACGTAGCCTACATTTTTACCTGGTTATATATTACAATTTAACTTACAATTTAATTGACAGTTCGTATATCTGTAGGTCACGAGTTGACGTACTATACCTTGTTTATGTTTAACTGTAGCTCTAGTTAGCGCCAATAATCGACGATAGTGTAAATGGCTTAGTGCAGGCAGGAACATGATGTATCTGTACAGTAATTAGTGACCGATAGTACAAAGAAATAATATCATGTGGATCACGTTCCCTTTTTATACATGGTGTATTACATGCACTTGTTGTCAGTTAGCGTCCATAATCAACGGCAGTACAAAGGGGTTCATGAAGAAATCAAACATATTCCCGTATTAAAATTACTGGCGGACAGAACGACAATGTACTATATATTATAATTAATTACTATACTGTTGGTATGACACTTAAATGGCCGGACAAGTCAACCCAACACTTCGACTTTCTAGATGGTGGCGTGTTGTCAGGGTAGCATCTTGACGACAGCCCCTTACTATTAGAAGAGAGTGTCAAATTTTGTTATATCTTCTCAGTTTTCTAATTATAATTAACTTTATTAATTTACTTTACGAGTTTACTTTAAAATTCGAATTTTGTTATTGTTTGAGGACTTGCAACTATTTATGTTTTACCTACATATGCTAAGGGAGTTGAACTTTGATTGAATAGGCATACCTACATTTTAAAATGTATTTAGATGTGTTTACTTCATTTTCTTGTAGCAGTAGCAATCGCTTTACTCATTGAAACTAGCATCCAATTAAGTTTCATTTGAGGATTCAAAGTAGCCTATAATGAATTAAACTTGTAATATTTATTTTGGCATTTGGTTAGGTATTATGTTATGGTGTCTCTCATTTGCTATCTTATGTTTCCAGTTATTAGTCTTTAAAAGGAATTAAACGTAGGCGACCAACCGAAAAAAAAGACTTATTCATCATCAATATTATTCATACTGTGTTGTATAATCTAATTCCTACGGGAATAAATGAAATGCTAAGTTCCTTCCTATAGGTAACGTAACTGTAAGTTTTCTTTTCAAGCAGGCGCATTAGATAATAATGTATCGTTATCTTAAAAAACAAAGAAACGAGATCCAATAAATAGTAATCAATACCAACACTTGGATATAATTTTAGCAAGTTTCCCAAAAGAGAATAATTTATTACCGTAGCATTCTAATAATAGGATATTGCTAATCTTAGGTAAGTTGGTGTTTTTGGATAGGTCACATTGATTTCAATTAAGAAGCTAAAAAAATAATAGCAATGTTAACTTCACATATCAGACGGAATGAGCTCTACAACTGGCATAATTAAATTTAGATAATACTATATGGATAGGAAAACTAACAGTACCTAATTAAAATAAGGGGTATGTTTACGAAAAAATCGACTTACTTGTTATTATTGTGTCTAAACATGTAAAATATCATTTATTTCCACATAGCTTTCTGCATTTAACTATAAAGTTTTTTTTTTCAAAATTACTTTAAAACTGTTGTCTAACTATAGGTAGATTGAAATTCACTATTTATTTTTCCAGAAAACATAGGAGATTTTTAAACGGATAAATATATACTGAAGAAGATTAAAGGATTAGTTTGGCTTACATAGGATTTTTTAACTTTTAATAATTGGTCTGCAAATAGTTTATAATTAATTACATAACATCATTAAACGACTAAGCTATTCCTATCAGTTTTCAAAGTAGGCTCGGGATTGGAAGAAATCGCTCCGATGTTTAGTTCCGATTTCAATTCCGCTGTCCCGATTCCAGACAGACGACACAAGGCGTTATATTCGGACCTCGGCTATATTCGTTATGGTTCGGAAGCGCTCGGGATGGCGCGGTGGTGCTGGGTTATTCCTCCAGAGAAGGTCTCGTCAATGACCGTAGCATTCTGACTCCGCCCACCACTGTCACACCCCTCCATCCCCTACAAACATTCGGGGGGGGGGTCTCCACATTCGGTTCTTGCTCCTCCCTCAACCAATGTTGGAGCCCAGGCGTTACTCCGAAAGGCAGTGGTCAGAAAAGAATGCATTGCTAAGGCACTGGTTCGAAACAATCTGCACGCTCAGGCACTGCTCCGAAAGACAGTGGTCCGAGAGGCAGTGGTTCGAAAATAATACAAAGATGAGGCACTGGTCCGACAGATTTAGCATGGTCAGGCACTGCTCCGAAAGGCAGTAGTCAGAAAGGCAGTAGTCCGAAAATGATTTTCGAACCATTTCATGTATTTTGTATCCATATCATGTGATCCACATGATATTATTTCTTTGTACTATCGGTCACTAATTACTGTACAGATACATCATGTTCCTGCCTGCACTAAGCCATTTACACTATCGTCGATTATTGGCGCTAACTAGAGCTACAGTTAAACATAAACAAGGTATAGTACGTCAACTCGTGACCTACAGATATACGAACTGTCAATTAAATTGTAAGTTAAATTGTAATATATAACCAGGTAAAAATGTAGGCTACGTGTTTCATGTAGTACATGCAAAACCTTTAAATTGCATTAGGTTTGTGACAGTATGGTTTAGTTTTATAACTCTTAATTTCAAAGAAGCCTTTGATAATAAATTACGCTTGTCATTTTTTTAGTTAAGAAAAACATCCAGGATAACATTTTACTAAAAGGTTTAGTTAGATATCTACTGGGGAGCGAGATGGTCTAATGGTAAGACCTGGGGCTCCGGAGTCTTATAGCACTCTGGTTCAAATCCCACCAATAACAAATGGATTTTATCTACGTGGTTTATCCACGACCCTCTTGGAAGTGTTGGGTGGACTTGTAGGTAAGCATTTAAGTGCCATACCGACAGTATTGTCATTAATCATAATCTATTGTACATTTTCGTACTGTCCGCCAGTATTTTTAATACGGGAATACGCGGTAATGGGAACACCATTACCGCAACCATACGGAATCCATCCATCGGCCTCGGTGGTGTAGTGGATAGCATGTCGGACTGTAAATCTGCAGATGCCGGGTTCGAATCCCGCTGGCAGCATCAAATTTTTTATCAAAAATAGTTTTCATATCAGCAAGTTTGGTTGGTTTGGTTAAGTTATGACAGTTTAATTTCATAATCAAAAATTATAAAATTGAATTTTAGGCGTTTATAATTTTATTTTATGAACAAAACTAATTTTTAGATTAGTAAACCTTTATTAGATTTCTTCATTATCAGCACGTTTGGATATGTTGGTTAGGTTATGACAGTTTAATTTAATAATAGAAAAATTGTAAGATGAATTTTATAATTTTTCTTAATTTTATAATTAACTAATAGTGAAGTAAAAATTACGCGCTGTGTTCTGTGTGTTACTAAAACACTGTTCACTGAGGAATTTTGAACTAAACTATGACGCCATCGTTGTCTCACTTATACTTCCCGTAAGTCAGACCCCTATATTTAACACTTGACTTATGATCCTGCACAGATGTAGCATTGACTTTGGAATGGATTAAAATGCTTGCCCACTCAATATTGCAAGCAGATATTTGCATTTGCATTTACGATACCCAACCGGGAACAGTTCTCTTAGTCATTTCTTTTAATAATTATCTACAGCCGAATCAAAAGCATAAATCTACTAAGGGACATGCAAGTAAGTGAAATGTGTGCCGGTGCGGCACCGTAGCGAACGCAATTAATTGGCATTCAAATATTTCAATCTGATGAATAACAAAAGAGCAGCGGTGATTGTACTACGTTACCCCAAGATTGGACGTAGTTCCCTGAAACACCCAAAGGTAGCAGCACTGCCTGGATCAGTAGTCAGTGGCTTGAAGAGAGCCACTTACTACTTTGCAACTTAACCAGAGAGCACCTCTGCACTTAACTAATAAGTTGGTTCTATGACATGCAATAGCATTAAAAAGTTATAAGGTTTACCAACAGGGTGCAGCACTATAATCTTTTGGGAGTATCGATCGAGCATCCCCGGGCGGGGACATTACGCATTCCTGCGGATATCCTGGGATATCCCAGTTTGACCATAGGACTACTATGGGATATCTTGCATATCCTGTCACAATATCCGTGGGATGTCCTGAGGAGAAAGTAGTATGGGTGTGACATCAGTCTCTTTCTTGGGGGGAACACCGTTTACCGCAACGATACGGAGCCATCGATCTCTATTAATACAACTGGATCGCGCGCTGTGTGTTGGAGTTGCGGTCCGGCCGCTCGGCTCTGCCCCCACCACTAGTCCGTGTAGAAGCGTGCTCTCTTACATTACACCATACGGCGGGACCACGTCTGCCGTCACGAAAACCGCTATATCTTCACATGTAGCTGCTCGATTTTCAATCCATTTACATATTTTTAATCCGTATAAACGTGTGAAGAGTATAGTCTAAATTTCATATCAAAATAATGTAATGGCAATCTTTAAGTAAGTTAGAAAGCGACCTACTGTTCTGATGTTTATTTTAACCACGTCATTAATTGTGGTCTGATTAAAGCTGAGGAGATCAGTCATTCCTTATCATTAGGTTATTAATACGTTTTATCGGTATACCAATCACCGATCACTATATTTCAAATAAAAAATAGTTAAAGTAAACTCCAATTTAAAATGTATACTGCAGATTATTGTATGAACACATACCAAACTTCTGTTTACCGTAAACATAGTGTACAGTATTAATTTTTAGCTTAAATTCATTTATTTTGAAATTTTTTACAAAATGTATGTATTAATTTAATCATTGCTAGGCTATATTTTTATATCTCTCAACTAATACAATTAATTTACGAGAAGAACAATAAATCACAATGAATACTTTTACACACTAATTTAACTAATTCAGTTTCAAAATGTTGCTATAACATTATCTATAAACAAATTTAAAATAAGTAACGTGGAAGAAAATCAAATAAGAAATTCAAAGCTTAGAGGTAATGTAAAATCAAACTTATTACTGACGAATAAAATGGTTTAATACATAAACAATGATTCCATTAACATATTTACATAATCATAATACATTAGTTGGTTCTCTATGTGTTTTTAAACAGGATTAACTTATGTAGTTTCTGTCGAAGTCCAGTGGAGCTTGGGTTTTGGTTTATTGTCCTCAATTTAGATTGGTGATGCAGCATAATTTTAAAATACAAGTATCCAATCATTTTTATTAGTTTAATTTCATGTGGAGTTTCTCCCAGTTGGACAACTTCAGTGTGACCTTGAAACATACTTCTGGCAAAGGTAGAGCATGCCATGTTGACAATACGGTCAACCATTCCACTCTTCGTAATGGTTTCATTCAAGTGGGAATGGAAAAATGTCATCAACTTGAAGACATCTTGATCGGGGTAAAACAAACCACCCATGTTTATTGATGTCATGAAGTCCATATAGGGCTGCGGCTTGGATCCAGACCTATGTTGTTTTACCACGACATTCTTACACTCCTCACATTTGATCTTAGATCTGATCTTCTTGACTATGAATCCTGATATGTAATATAAGATGTTGTCTTGGTAGTATGAGGTAGTCGATGTGAAGTTCCGTATGATGTCGAGATCCTCCTCGTCGTCCACATCGTCTTCACTATTTTCGGCCGTTGTTATGTGTTTTGCTTCTACCAAGCTCAATGTAGATTCTTGGATATAGGGGTCAAAGTTTAGACAGTTAGCACTGTCACTAGCTTGAACACTGTTTCTGAACATTAGTTTTCTGAGTGCATACTGAAACTGTCTCACGTTCGGGTTGTCATTGTTACCTCCCATAGATCTTATGCACGAAAAAAACAGTTCAAGGTGATCTTGGGACATTTTGTACGTTAGGATATACTTGAAAGATTCGTCATCCAGCAGTCGGTCCTCTAGTTTAAGAATGGTATTAATGTTCGTCAAGAATCCTAGTAAAAATGTTTTCCTGGCGTGTAGCAATAACGGCACATCTTCAACTTTGAGCATTTTTAGGTAGTTTACTGTTTCTTTCATGAACTTGTCATTCCATTTTTTGTTAGATGCTTTTATTGGTTCTTTAAAGCCTTTTCCGAATGGATTTCGTGAGTTTAATAAATCAAACAATCTGTCCACTACACGGATAAACCTTATTAATGGTTTGCATCCAACAAAATCGGGATGTCCATTCGTTTGCAGGAACTCCAGAGCATCAGCAACGCCAGCACTCAAGGTTTGAGCAGCTAATCGTACATTCATTTTTCTGTTAGCAAACTTAATATGCTTATCTGACAACTTATTGGCAAAGTTTAGACCTTCAGACTTTTGCAAGCTGTTTAGGGCTTCGATATACTTAAATTCGACAAGCCCATCCTCTGATTCAATTGATCTTTTTTCTGCCAATGTGTTACGGCATAGCTTTACCATATGACACGTATCAAGGGTGACATAGATATCGTGATTCATGGTGGGTAAACGAAACCAGGGTTTGTCTGGCAGTTTACATCCAAGATTAGAAAGAGCAGCAAGGTTGGTTGAAGGCCCATCACATGTTACATTGTGAACTTTTATTTTTACCTCTTGCAATTTCAAAATAATCATTTTGATTAACTGGCTAAGAATGTGAGCATTTGTTTTGTTTACAAAAAAGTAGGCTACAATACATTTAAAGTTGGCCTTTAGGGAAACGATTTGAAACACTAAAGCTTCTGATGCAAGTTCTTCATGACTTTCAATTTTAAATCCACCAAAGTCGACATACCCAAAATGCTTGTGTTCATTGTGATCATAAATTAACTGTTTTCTTATGCTCATGCTATCAAATACTAAACTGACGTGCTTTAAATCATCGTTTGCTGCTACATTATGTTTCAAATACTCAAACACTTCGCTTAATATTCCTGGCGAACAATTGAATTTTGAAAGCCATCGTCTGATTGTAGAAGGATAAGGCAAACAAACGTCCATTTTCCGTAGAAATTTGTAGGCTTTTGGTGAGTAAAAGTATAGAGTCAGCGCAAACTCTTTCATTTTTTCACTGTAACGCCGTTTGCATTTAGCCACTCCATTGTTTTTAAAGTTGGATATAAGAAGTTCTAACGGTAATCCTGAAAAGTTTTCTTGCAGCTTTTCTATTACCGTCTCAGGGGCATAAACCTTCTTTTTCAAAAGTGTAATTATATCACTTAGCTTTTCAAGTTTGTCATTTCGTCGTTTGAGGCGTTGTTGCAAAATCTTTACCTTCCTCCTCAACTTAAGCTTTGTTGGTGAAAATGTAATCTGCAACAAAACCCCAAAATACTTGTAAATTTACGTCTTTGCCTAGCGATTCGGACATGAAGAGGGTTTAACAGTCCTCAAATTTTATGTCCTCAATAACGGTGTTTTAATGTTATACTCAACATAGTTATATTAGTTTACTTGGTTTTATAGTTATCACAACTAGCTGTTACCCACGGGCTCCACCCCGTTTTACTACATTAGTATTAATAAATCTATTGATTGGTTAAGTTAAGATGAAATAAACAAAACAGAATACAGTAATGGTAATACAAACAAATAATAACAGCTGAGGTATTTTTAACATTAGGTAAATGGAAAGTTCCCTTTGGAAAGCAATTACGACCTTATAGGGCAATTTATGAAATAATGGATAATTTTGCGCAAGGTTTCTCGTCATGACGAACATTTTAAGTATATGGTTTATGGGGGTGTGACTTGTAGTTTTCTCAAAAGTTCATGGGTACTTTTGGCTTTATATATAGATATGTCATTATATTTAATATAGTTTTAGACAGAGTAGGCTATCAAAATATTTCATATATATTTTTTATGTTTACCTTCTTTTTTTTTATTTTCCTGATTTTACGTTCTTCCACCGACGTGTTTTCTACTTCTGTTTGATTTTGATTAATTTCCATCGTTGTCGTTGTCTTCTGCATCACGTGCTCACCTGCTGACTCTATCTCTTCACTGGTAGATGCTGCCTGCAACATTTACCAGCGTGTTAACGTAAACTATATACATATGTTGAAATAAAATGTTTAGGTTAGTGTTCAAACATCGATGTCGCTTATACTACTTTTCCCAATCAAAATCCCTAAATATAGGTAATAACAGATAACAAAAAGTAAAGTTTTATTATTTGATTTTAAACAGATTAATACATAGTGCAATAGGGCCTTGATTAAGATGGGCCACAGAAAAAAAACAATGAATATTCTAAATGCAATTACCTGAGTTCTGAATAGTATGCGCCTTGTTTTTGGTTTGCTTTCTTGCAGACACGGAGGTAAATCAAATTTACTTGGTATCACATTTTGCTTCAATTTTCTTCGTATACCACCAACTTCAAAATCATCCTCATCAAAGTGCTTGCTACATAAACTTGAATGATGTGTAGGATTGAAATTCTTTCGTTTCGTAGCAGCAACCCATTTCGCTCTAACAACTGGATCAGTAGGGAAACTGAAATACAATACAGTGCTTCACTATTATACTACTACTACAGTACTAATAATCTTTATTGACAGTGAATTTCGGTACACACTACAATTTATATTTGGTCGGAGAGTTAGGCTTACATTATGCTAAGATAACTGTCTAATTGATAAATAGGTTTTAATTATACTCAGCCTGATTTTTAAAATGTGGGCCATCCGATATCTATAGTTGTATTGATAGAGATCGATGACTAAAAATCATCGGCTAGGACTATTTCAAATGATAAACATTTACAACATTATAAAAATACTGTAAACAACTCTGATATTATTGCATTATACTCACCGGTGAAACGATAACGACTTGTCTTTGTCATTATTGGAGCAGTTGTACGCCGCACAGTATTTGGGCATGATGGGGTTACATATTATTGTGCAACCACAACAGGCAAATCCCAACTAATTAGTACTGAACTGCCAACTAAATATCTGTAGGTGGACGTGGTGAGTCAAGAGAGAGAGAGAGAGAGAGAGAGAGGGTGAGAGAGAGAGAGAGAGTGAGAGAGACAGTACTATAAGACTTGACCTTTGAAACATAAATAGATTACTATTATACCGTATAATTAATTCACTAATTGTTCAAACGACGTGAAACTTAACATACGTCTTCGTTATATTATGGAGAATGCAATAGTAAAAATCGCAATAAATTCCATCAAGTAACAACAAAGTTATGTCAGTTTTTGTTCACGCAAACACGGTAGCTACATATGATTTGTAAGGCTACAGTGGCGCAGTTCACGGACTAGGGGTGGGGGGAGCGCTGTCAAGAGGCGGACTGCTATAGCACACACACTCATATGTGCAGCGCGCAATCCAGTTGTATTAATAGAGATCGATGTACGGAGCATGGCTATGAGCCTCGGTGGCGTAGTGGATACCGAACCTGGCTGATAATCTTAAAGTTGCCGGTTCGATTTACGCTGTAGTCTATAACTTTTTTTTTTAAAAAAAAAGCTTAGAATACTTCTTAACTGTACACCTTTTGTTGGAATCTAAGGTATTTATAATTTTATTTTATGAACAGAATGATTTTTCTATTAGTAAACCTTCATTCGATTTTTCCTTTATCAGCAAGTTTGGCTAGGTTATATGACAGTTTGATTTTATAATAATTTATAATGATTTTATTTTAGAACAGAACTATTTTTTTCTTTTAGTTAACCTTCTACCGATTTTATGTTGTGGGATTTTTATTCGGAGATTAAACATGTTGTTATGTGTTAATATATTATTTTTGTGATGGTTCTACAGGGCAAACAAACCCTTAAGAACTAAAGATACAGAACAGACGTCAATAAAAAGATCAAGAAAACAAAATTCAGGAAACTTTCAGAAACATCCAGTTGTGTCACCTTTTTCTGTTTAGATTGTAGTAATAAATCATAGGTCGTGTATTCAGCAAAATTAACATAAAATGCATTAGTAGGCTACTAACTGCAAATATATTATATACTTGCAGAGTACCCGTCCTTCGTACGGGGTCGGCATATAAATATAAAATGCTTATTGCATTTATATTTAAGCTTTTCGTTCACGGTTTTTTGTTGCTACTTGGTAAAAATTAGCTGTTTTCATAAAAAAAATAATAATAGTGCTGCACCCTGTTGGTAAATCTTATAAATTTTAATGCTTTTGCATATCATAGACCGAAACTTTTTTCAAAGGGAAATATATAATAGAAATAGGAATTGATAAGCATTTAATAATTTCTTTTTAATGTCCAATTCTTAAGAAGCTGTAAGAATCAGTGAATTTGTGATAATTTGACCATGTGTCGGGAATATAAAATTACGAATATAACAACAGGGGATAGAAAAAGTACGATAGTTATATAATTAGTGAAGTAGTTTTACTAGATTAAGTTTTTTTTTTATTTAAACTATATTTGAGAGAAAAAAATAATACAGATAAATTACACTAATAACAAGGAGTATAAATACGGATAAACTGACGTATTCTGACATGTTCGAGTGTAGGCAAATGTATTTTGAATGAGAGGGAAAAAGTTTTAACCTCGGTTCGAAAGAAACTTCTTTTCTAAGTTTGTTTCTCTTGTATTTACTAAGAAAAACCTTTCTTTTCATTTTCTTCTCGATAAAAACCTAGTAATATGGTCATGGTAATATCAGTTATGATTGATTGTGAGTAATTGATTGAAAGTGTTTTAATGGGCGAGTACTAAACAAAAGCCTGTGAGCTTAGCATTTTTGTGGGTTATTCCTTTGCCAATCATATATTTTTGCTTTACAGCTGTATACAAATTATACAGGAATACAATATATTATTAATATTTCTAAGATTGACTACATTTTAGAATATTCATTTATAACATCAAACATTTTATTTTTGTCTATGAATTTCAATGAAAGCATAAAACTTAATAAACGGTAAATTTCAGAAAAACTAATTGACCAAAAAAGTAAAAATTACGTTTAGTAAAAGTTACAATACAATACAGAATTGTGAATGTGGATTTAAAGTCTAAAACAGGTTGAAAAAACAGATTGTCTTGACTTTTAAAGTGCCAAAAAATATTGACAACAACTTTACTACAATGTCTCATGTTGGAAGAATCTTCTTTCAAAGGAATTGAATCTCATCATAAAAGCCTTTCTCGCCGAAATGCATAAGGATTGGATTACGTGTGCTGGAGCCACTTCTTCTACTACACAAATAGGGATTCATGGTTATTTCATGGTTACAATAATATAGAACACTTTAGTAGACACTATATATATTTAAGTGTTGTATACGTTCATTATTTCCTTAAACTAAATTCCCATTTAATTAATTCCTTTTTTTATTATTTTTTATTTTAATGCGTAATCCCAACCATATATTCAATTATTCAAGTATCTTTCACCTTAACGAATTGTATTTCCAAATTAAATAACATTTTATTAGATGTTAAGGGAGCAAGCTTGTATGATAAGTGTCTAGCCTCCTTTAATGGTCTTTACTGTATACCATTATTAATTCAAGGCAAGATCGTGATATATAGTATCGGAATACCAAATCCGTCGTTTATCCATTATATTCCATTGTTCAGATACAATGCACCGTTAACCGATCAACCTGTAGACATTATTCACAGATAACAATGAAGCGTAAATTGTTGTTGGGGACAAATAAAGGTATACAATTATTATCAATACATTATCATTGATTGCCAGATAATTTTGAAGGTATTTAATTATCTAGTGAAATTAAAATGTTATTGCCTAAATAGGTTATTTAAGTGTACCTTACTGGGTGTATTATTGGTCAAAGAGCTTATCTTTGCAAGCGACGGTCACTAGTTCAATAAAAAGTAATATATTTTCCAGCCTCAGTCAATTAATTTGTCATTAAACCTATGCTGTCAATAAAGACAACTGGATCTACATAAGAGAAAAAACTAGGTTTGGTCCGTTTCCTTACAGAAAATATTTTACAAGAAACTTTTGAGAAAACAATGCATGAAATAAAAGTCCAAACAAATATGTAATAGTTTAAAACTTCATGTTTTCAAACTAGTGATTAAATCAAACTTGATTGTTTGATTCAAATATATCGCTGAGCACCTCAGCTATTCCCCAGCAATCAGATGTTGATGATACTAGAGTGTATGTGTTGACAAACTTCTCCACTAGTTGATGATTTGTATTGTTTGTTGCTTGAGATGGACTTAATAGAATCTAGCACTTAATTAAATGGTAAAAATGTATGACATGCATAAAATCAAACCCTTCATTTAATTCCATAATAACAAAATTGCAAGTTAAAAAAGAGAAATAAAACAGTGTTATATAGATAGCTAGCATTTACTGGTAATATTATAACTGTATTCATTTTGTTTTAGACGTAAAGTACGTTTATTTTTTTAATGATATAGTTTAGAATAAAGAAAGTAAAATAAAAATTAAAACTATTCCCAGTCATTTTAGTGAATATTATCCTACCTAAAAATTTATATTAAATTTGTATGTATGATTATTTTCGATTGTAGTAACAAATACATTTGAAATATTTTAATATTATGAGATACGAGGAATATTTTGTGTTTTATAACAAAGATTTTAAAACGAAACTCTCATAGCAAAATGAGCAACAAAGTATTCAGAGAAATATTTGAAGCTTTATTGAGTTTCACGAAAGACTGAGGAGATGCACTTACTTAATCCTTAGGCCGAGCTTAAGTTTTGAATAACAATGAGTCCAGAACAACCTGTTGTTAACTGCTTACATCTACGTTGATAATACACGAGCAAAATGTGTTTTCTTGTTCTACATGTAATTAGTTTATAATGTGCGTTATACATGACTCACCAACTTAGAAAACTACAGTTCAAAATTTTTACTGTGTTTAAAGTGTTGGACGTAAATATAACATCTCACAGTTTAGATGAAAATTATAATTTAAGTCTCCTATATATATATATATTGTTTATTGAAGATTCTTCTTTTCTTATATTTATGGGAAAAAATTTTGAACTCTGACGATAAGTGGTATATTGTGATAAAAGTATTAAAATAGGCAAACTCTTTTTGGTGAATAAATTGTAAATAGCTTTCGTCATATAAAAGATTCCAAAAAATCATGGTACAATCACAAAATACACCATGGATTCGAAATACAAGAGAAACAAACTTAGAAAAGAAGTTTCTTTCGAACCGAGGTTAAAACTTTTTCCCTCTCATTCAAAATACATTTGCCTACACTCGAACATGTCAGAATACGTCAGTTTATCCGTATTTATACTCCTTGTTATTAGTGTAATTTATCTGTATTATTTTTTTCTCTCAAATATAGTTTAAATAAAAAAAAAAACTTAATCTAGTAAAACTACTTCACTAATTATATAACTATCGTACTTTTTCTATCCCCTGTTGTTATATTCGTAATTTTATATTCCCGACACATGGTCAAATTATCACAAATTCACTGATTCTTACAGCTTCTTAAGAATTGGACATTAAAAAGAAATTATTAAATGCTTATCAATTCCTATTTCTATTATATATTTCCCTTTGAAAAAAGTTTCAAAACATTTAGTATAATTAAATAAACCCTGATACATTGACTAATGGCATATTAAAATCCATAATTTTCTTGAATAATAAAACTCAGTTTAAGGGTCAAAATCTAATCACCTGCAAATAGTTGATAAAATATCCACTTAATATAATCTATAGTTGAACATACTTCTACATTTGCGAACGAGAATAATCATATATAAGTAGGACATAAAATATTTACGTACGCTTATGCCTATATTCAAAGAACGACAGTTATGCAGACTGTCTGCCTTTTCTACATACGGATGTTTTATACAAATATTCTTCGTATTATTAACTCAACTATTGTGAAATATACGCAAAATATTGTACTGTTTGAAATATACCTTCTGCCCATAGCACCAACATGATAATTTATTCAGTTGTTTGATTTGACAAGACCGGCTTTTCACTATATATTTCAATCACTCGATTTTGCCAGCTTTAGGTTTTCTTACCATGGAATGTACGAATGAAAGATCAGAGACTAACATCTTTTGTGTCTATTACTTTTCAGTTACTCCCTTAGAGTCAATATCCTCATCCATAGCAATAAAATATGAAGGCCTTATTTAAAAATTACGTTTGATTTTACCGATTAAATATTGGACCCTATTCTCCAATTCTCAATTCTCCGTTATAAGATGTACGATGTCATTCAATATTATAATAGACATATGTTTATAAATATTGACAGAAACACATGTGTATTTAGTTTATAACAACAACATAATTTCGAAATACGTTGCTTAGGTAAAATATCGAAAGACTTCGTACCAAGGTAGAGTATAGTTAAATGATGTTACTTCATGGCAAACATTCTGTATGCACATCTTTTGTCATCACTTTCTTTGATGTATTAGTGCTTCGGTTTTCAGGGTTAGCAAGTATTGTAAATTTAAGAGATGGAAAATTCTAGATTCTTGCAGTGACAATTGTAATTAAAAAAAATTATCAAGTAAAACTGCTGACGAAAATGAAAGTCAACAAGTTAAAGACCTATTTTATCCTTTCCATACTGTTAATGGCTAACTAACTGCTATGATTATATGTTTTATATACACACAACTAGCTACCGATCTATAAAAAGGGAAATACAACAATATAGGACGTGTTTTGTTCCTTTGTAAAAATTTAGCTGTAGTTTCAAAAACTTTGGTAAACTGTGCTATTGTGGTAGAATGTGAATTTATTCTTGTTAACAATCTTTGATTATAGAAGTACTGCGCAACTTTTTCCTTTAAGATACTTTAATAACAAGGATGTTAGAAATGTTAAGGATATTTTTAGACTTTTGATTCCTAGTTTCTTATTTTACAATTAGAACAAATACTATTTTGCTGTATGATAAACTCCCTTATCTAAAAATTATTGTTTCATTTTGTAATAAAATATTTTGAAAACCAAATTGAAAACTACCCTTATGTATTAGCAGAATGCCTCAGATATATTTTTAACCACTATACAGTTAAAATACATTATGTACAATTATTTAAGTACTATTAATTCAAAATAGTAAGAGTGGAGTACATAAGAGATTAGAAGCTATAAACGACCTATACTAAACTGAAATCAGTGCTTCACTCAACTGGTAAGAGTTTTGTCCAATACCAAATAAGGGTTTTGGAGTTCTCAAACAAACTTCCTTTAACTGAAACTGAATGTACGATAAGTAACTAATATCTGGAAATACGAAAAAGTTGCCTCAAGTTAAAACTACAAAAAACAATATGCATGCTAATATATTTCAAAGAAGAGGTCCGAAAAAATTATAAATAACGTATACAAATATATAAGGCATGCCATCACATAAAAAACGATAAAGTTTATAACAAGAAATAGTTCTCCAGTATAACGTAGAACAACCAATATATAACTTGCAATTTCTTTACTGTTATTTGTAAGAGTCCCACCTTAATTGTGTACCAACATAACCATAACCACTACCAGGTGGATTCAATTCTCTCTACAACATTCCAAGTAGTTTACTTAATGAAATCATTAGTGGTAAATGTAAAAATGGTTGTGGTTGGCTTTGTTTGGTTAGTATTCAGAATTATATGCCATTCTATTTAACTGTTTTCGTACTACACAAGTACCAGCACTAATTCATTATACAATGCTGTACTAATTATAAAAATAAAAAAAACGCCCCATTCGCGTTTAAAAAGTCATTGTGAATACTTTTGCGTTATCAAATGCTTAGTTGGGCCTATATGAATAGCATGTCAATTCAAACTTAATATTATGCTGATACAAATATTTGTTACGAAACCAAACCCAATATAATAACATAGATTTAGATACAGTTTTTAATTGAAAATTAACTCAACAAAAATGGGTTTATTTCCAGTATCATTATTTTTAAAGTTGTCCTCTTTTGTAAAACAAATCATGTTCAATTTTCTAATTAAGTGTATCTTCGGAATGGATTGGCTGTATCGCGTAACTAAAGGAATTTGGGTTATAGCGGTGCCAGAACTGGGGACTCCATTATAAAAGCCTTGCTCTCTAAATACAAGTCTAGTCTCGCTCCTAATCCTGGTGGTATAAATAATCAACTCCGTTACTGATAACTGTATTACTCTCCTTAATTATGTATAAATATATAATACAAATCCCCCGCCACAGAAAACCGGCAGACTAAGTGAATTTCCATTTGCCTGCCTAGATTTCTACTAAAATATTCCCTTCACATTTCTTCACTTTATATTTAAAATTTTCCCTTTAAAACGGTTCCCTTTAAATTAACTTCTAATTTAAATAGCATACATTTTAATTAGTCTTACGTTTGCTGCTATTGCTAAAAAGACTTATTTTATTATGTTGATAAATTAGTATAAAATAAACAAAATTGCTAAAAAATGTGATTAGAATTTAACAATAAACAAGCAAACTAGTAATGATTTTTTTAGTAGCTATAAGAATACCATTGAAATTTTGAATGATTTTTTATTATCTTGTAATCTGATTTTTAAATATGTGACTTCTTACTAATAAAGCTGTACAATAATTCTCTATCAACAATTGCGTTCTTGGAATTTCTTCTGTCGTTGAGACATTCCAATTGTCTTGTAGCTCTGAGGACGTCTGTCTCAGACACCGAGTTGTTTATGTACAATTGATATACGAGACGAATAAATGGTGCTCCTTCTTACACAAAATATTAAATTCAAAACCTTTTACTAATTTTTATACTCAAGCTTTAAGAGGTTAAATGAAAATTAGGAGAAGAAAAGTTTTGCGATTTTAAACTATATGAGTGGTTTAAATACCTGTATTTTTTGTAACCCAAATGGTTGCGGTAACAACTAGTTTCAGCTCAACCCCCTTAAGGACATTGACGCTTCTTGAGAAATTCTTCACAGTTCACACATAATCACAAAACGCCTAAACATAAAAACACGATACGCATGACTAGATACAACGACGCGACCGGTGGTAGTTCATGTCTAGACTCAAACTCTAGACTCTAGTTAAGTTAACTTATATACCTATATGCCAGTTCTTGTTTTTAAATCCCAAAAACTATACTTATCTATAATCAGCAATTTTACAATCTTACAGTAACAAATGTCAGTAGATTCTCATATTCCTTCTCTCCAAGTTGTCTCCCTGGGGAGCAAGCTGGTCTAGTGGTTAGAGTGTGAATCTCCAGTCCCTTAAGTCCCGGGTTCAAATCCCGCCAATCACCAATGGATTTTATCTAAGTGATAATGCCACAACCCCTAGGCCTAGCCTGAAGTAATGTGAACAACAATCCCCAGCTCGTGCCTATTGTCTTAGGACAAAAAAAGTTGTCTCCCAAACTAGTTGTATGCACCGTCTATACAAGCATAGACTCTCATTAGTCTATGATATAAGTAAGCAATTGTCTACTGCTGGTTATTTCATAGTGTACAACAATATTTTGCAAAATATTTAAAATAATTTAAGAAGAAACACTATGCAATTTATAGAATTCTGTGTACAAATAAACTTAAGCATATCTTTGAACCATACTAATGATTATTATATTTGCCTAATAGTGGACATCTATATAAAATGCCTGTATCAAACAAGTAGTTTTTTTAGATTTTTTTTATTATGACTCATTATGTTAAAAATATATATACAGGGTGTCCCGGAACTCTCTACCAATATTTTAGGGCATTGCTCCTGGGTAAGAAACATAACTAAATATCATATTTAAACTGTCCGGAAGTCCTTAGTTACTCACACAGCCGCCATTTTGTTTTTTTCTGTTATTAATTTTTTTCTAAAGAATGGTTAAACATACGAAATGGAAACTTTGCACAAACATTTATGACAACTAGACAAAGCTACCAAAAAATTATCACGATTTTTCCAATTCATAAAACAAAATGGCGGCCATTTAAAATTTTTTTAAAATCAACGGTTTTTGAGTTATTTAAGAAAGAAAATTTTATACAGCCGCCATTTTGTTTTATGAATTTGAAAAATCTTCATAATTTTTTTGTAGCTTTGTCTAGTTGGCATAAATGTTTGTGCAAAGTTTCCATTTCGTATCTTTAATCATTCTTTAGAAAAAAATTAATAACTGAAAAAAAACAAAATGGCGGCTGTGTGAGTAACAAAGGACTTTCGGACAATTTAAATATGATATTTAGGTATGGTTCTTACCCAGGATCAATGCCCTAAAATATTGGTGGAGAGTTCCGGGACACCCTGTATATATATTCTTGCCTATTCTCTAAATCTGTATACAATCCAGAATTATTTTGGAAAGTTGAAAATATATTGTTCACTAAATAATCTCGATAAATACTACCTATAGAGGTCTTCACATAATCCTTTGTATCTCTCTTTATATAAGTATAGAATTCTGTCGAGTTCCTCTTAGGACGGTATTACTGATCTCTGTCTGAAGTGCTCTTGTCAATCATTTCAACACGAGCGCTTTTTATTACTCTTTTATAATACAAAAGCTTAAACCTTTTTTTTCAAGATAAAATATAACATTATTTTAGATAGTATTATCCTTTTGCTAGGTCATTAGATGCAATTAATTTAGTTTATAATACTAGTAAATTTCTTCCTAAGCTTTGTTTTAATCTATAAATATAGTAATAACGTTACTGTTAAATCATGCGTGTTATTTTAATATTCATTTTATGTCAGAGGAAGAAATAGACAAATCGTCTATTGCCGCATCGTCTATTGCTATAAAGTATTTATCATTTTACGGTTGAGACAATTTCGTTGGTTTTCCAATTTTTTTTAGGGTCAATTAATTATCGATACTTATTGATACTTAAAATTGGTTTTTATCTATACTATTATAAAATTGAGGCGGTGTCTATTACGACTAAAATAATAAACTGTTAGAGCGACAATTGAGCACAAAGATAAGATAAACAATTATAGAAGTAAAATAAGATGCTATAACCGTTGCTGTATCAACCCAGGCTCTGCTTTCAACTTATTAAATTGTCTAAGTTATGAAAATAATGTTTTTGATATATTTTCATGAAAAAGACAATTAAAAATCGTCTATGCATGTAAGTAGGACAACTAGAAATCGTCTATTGCCACACCAACAAAAAATCAGTATCGTATCAACGAAATACACATGCACCTTAATCATGTCATTGACATGAAATTCTTAAAAGCTAGGAAATATTAAGCACAAACAAAATGTTAATGGTTTAAACGTCAATATGATGAAATCCAGAGACGAGAGTTTATCCTAAGCTACGCTGAGTATGAAGTTCAACACAAACAGTCTCAGATGTCCTGGCCATCAACTGTGTTGACAGACAATGATGGACCAAGTGGCTTCTGTGTCCAATAGACAGTTTATTCTACGCTACGCTGAGTATGAAGTTCAACACAAACAGTCTCAGATGTCCTGACCATCAACTGTGTTGACAGACAATAATGGACCAAGTGGCTTCTGTGTCCAATAGAGAGTTTATCCTAAGCTACGCTGAGTATGAAGTTCAACACAAACAGTCTCAGATTTCCTGACCATCAACTGTGTTGACAGACAATAATGTACCAAGTGGCTTCTGTGTTCAATAGAGAGATGTTCCTACGCCACGCTGAGTATGAAGTAGCATTAAAACAAGTTTAGAGTGTTGTTGTATTAATAGTCAAAGGAAATAGTAGATTTATACTTAGATCCGAGGGCAGTATAACATTGGCTTCCCGATTACTTAGGTTGGCTACTAGGTTAGGGACAAAAACTTATGTTTTGAAAACTGTTTTAAGAACTTATAACGAAATTTCATACAAACAAAACACACAGTTCTTCTTTTCTGTGATTAATGACGACTTTAATAAAAATTAACTCACTGTAAGTATATCATGCTATTGCATGCAACGTTTTGTTGTTTGCACCATTTATAACATTGCAAACTTATGAACTAGTGAACTAGTACAAAAAGATCAATAGCTAGACTTAGTTTTACAATTTATAAGCTACATCTAATGATGGAAAAAGTTTTAGTTGCATTACGATAAGTATTGATAACAAATTATCAATGCCCAATTGGGCTTTTTCTATCTATTCCAATGGGATTTGTTTGTTCCAATGAGATTGGGATTTGTTCAATTTGAGATTTGTTTTTATTAAACCAAATCTTTAATTTGCTTTCCCTTAGTTAAAAGTTCATGAGCTAATACACAAAATCACATTTATTTTGTTTCACTAAAATATCTTTTACTTTTATTTGAGCTCGTATTTAAGAATCCAATGCTTTGGATAACATGTTGTGTTTCTGGTATAGTATAAGAGAGTACTTATAGCTAAAAATGTGTCAGAATAAATTAATTTTCAACTGCAAAATTGTGTTAACTATGTATAGATCATAATTATAGTAATTAGGGTGTTATGGCACCCACTGTCGTATTCCCACATTTAAAATGGGTTTTAAACTATAAAGCGGTAAATGTTAGCAATTGGACATGGTTAAAAATGAAATTCTGATCCAAGAAAAGCGAATCAAAAATCTCAATACACAGAGTACCTAAGGCGTTCCTTGCTGGTTTCGTTGAATTGAATTTCCAATTTTACTTCCAAGTCTATAATAATATTCTACTTTTACAAAATTCCTCAATGGGATTCGTTTTGTCTTTCATCACTTATTTTCCTACATAATTTGGTATTAAATATTAAATTAACAAAAAAAAAACACAAAGCTAATTAGCTTTATGAAAAAGTTCACAGTCCTTTTCTTAAGCTTAATCTGAAAAAAATCTCGATTAATGCGTAACTAAAATCTTTTACAAGTACATCTTTGAACACCGTTTTAAATTTTCCAATTCCATCTGTATGCAAATTGTCTTAAGTTACATATCAATCTCATGTCGGATCTCGAGCGAGACGAATTTAATTTAATATAAATAACTGGATTAAAATATTACTTTCTAATTTAAGATATGTAGTTTATTCCATCACTTTGGATAAACCTGATTGGATGTATTTAATCAAAAGATTAAATTGACCAAATTATAAAATTACAAATACTGATGAACCAATAAAATTTTTAATGAAATTAGAATTGAAGGTGCAAGTCAGGATGGACTTGAATGAGTTCGCAAACCAGAATGGTTGGTTTATGGGAACAGGGTTTATGGACTAATGGAGGGATTCATGTTTGATGGGTAAAAATTGGGTTTTCCCATTGTTTATAACCTTAAAACATAAAATTTCCTAACTTCTCTCTAAATGATTTTGAAGAGCTTAAAAAACAAATTAATGATATAGTATGAGAAAGTGTTTTTGTAGAATTATTTGTTTTTAAAAATATTTTAATTAAAAATGTCCAATATCCATGTTATTTTAATGGAAATTAACTAAACAGTTGTAATTTGCTTGTTTTGGATATATATAGATAAGATTTGGCAAATCTATTTATTTCACCTGATACTGTAAACATTTGGTGGAAAACACTTTTAACCTACTCTATTACAACAAATATAAGAACTCGTTAAATATTAATTTATTTAAATGTGAAATACATAAGTATTATTTATGGAAATATTTTAATATGAATCTAACACAAATATAAATTCGCTTAGTCTGCGCTGATAACAGGTTTGCTTTGGTGGGGTGGTTTTAGCCTAGACGTAATGAAATACCTAGTAATTACATTGCAAGTTCAACACTGTAATATTATGATTGACTTTATATCTAGACATATTTTCTTCAATAAATAGTAAATGTTGAGGAATTGTCGCTGCAATAGTCCCCAGTCACTGAACCTTGTTATGCTAAACATCAACAAAATGTTGTGAGTTAGCTCGAACAGTTTGGATGATTATCATCTATAGAGGTGTTTTAACCGTTTAAAAATGTGTAAAATCACGTGCAAGAAATCCCAACCCTAATAGTAGTTAGACACTGATTCTGCTATATACTTTATTTATCACATACATAGATGTTGTAAACAATGACTGAATACGAGGTCTGGTTATGGTTACGGAGGTCCGACATCCTAACTCTATCACACATTATCTAATATAAATATTTCTATGTATTATAAATTCTATACATTAAATATTTCAAAAATTGTACCGGACAAGAAAACAAGCTAATAAAAACGTTTAAAAAACAAAATTCTAATATTTACTTCCCTGTTTTAAACTACGTGGAAGATAAATATTAATTTTAGAAAGCAATAAGGCTTTAACCCCGAACATGGAACACACTCTTCAGTAAGATTGTGGTAAACTCAACACACAAACTCTCTATTGGACACAGAAGCCACTTGGTCCATTATTGTCTGTCAACACAGTTGATGGTCAGGACATCTGAGACTGTTTGTGTTGAACTTCATACTCAGCGTAGCGTAAACTCTCGTCTGCCGACTAGATCATGTTTGCTATAAGGACCCTTACTACCTATAGTTTGATCTCGATAGCCTGGTTAAAATAATATATGATGTAGGCTATAAGTAAAATATCATGCTAATATTATAATTGTGTAGTTTGTGTGTTTGTTTGTTTGAAGTTCAATCGCGCATTATCTACTGGTCGGATTGGGCTGAAGTTTTGCTTTATTCGATTTGTTCTAATTCCCGATTAACATATAAGTCTATCCTCCCTCATCTTAAAAGTCCTTTCTGGCTCCACCCCTGTGGCTCTGGAAATTTCCATGTTAAGCGTATGCGTAATCATATTTTAAAGGAATTAATGAATGTTGACAGCTGTTTCAAATAGACAAGTTCGTTATATTATATTCAATTTTATTAAAAAGTTATAAGGTTTACCAACATGTTGCAGCACTAATATAATTTTTTTATGACAACAGCTAATTCGGAACTAGAAGCAGCAAAATGGTGCAACATTGAGAACTGTCAAAGTAGGATTGTTTACAGTTCTTTTTGTGTTTTTGTTTAATGATTAGTTGGCGACAAGTATTCAACAGAGATACTTCGTTGCTTGGTGTGTGTTTGAAAATTATGCAATGGAATACCACGCAGCAATAGAATACAAACAATACAAATTATTAAAAATATATCGAATGGACAGACAGTGTATACACTGCAGAGCATTAAAATGGAAAGATGAGCCTCCTGGAACGTATTGTTCTAGTGGAAAAGGTTCTTTACCTGTATTAGAAGAGCTGATACGACTATGAAAGAACTATACATGGAGATCCTGAAGAGTCGCGGAATTTTAAGTTTCAAGATTTTATGTTGTTAGAATTCTTTTATTGGAGATTAAACTTATGGTTTGGGTACAAGCTAGTCATATCTATACTAAGTTATCTCTTCTAAATTTTTAAATAACTTCTTGAAAACAACTTTATAGAATTGTATGAAAATGTATGTCAGTAGGCAAAAGAAAAGGACTTAATTACTAATTAGTAAAGGACTTACGTTACTAGTCCAGACAATAGGTGTTTACCAAACGAGTTCTGTAAACACATTTTGGACGAGTGATGTTTGATATTTTTTCGCCATACTACTATAAACCAAACCTAATGTAAAAACTGTACAAATACGTTGTATATCCCCTCCCCCCCCCTACTAAAGGACTTAACAATCACTCCTCATAACTTCTAAGAGATGCTTTCGTTTATAACCTCGCATTGCTAATTATAATCAGCTTGTATTTGATGCATTGAAATTCGAGACAGAAAAGCTAAAAACTTAACTTCTTTTAAAATATCTGTTATTGTAACTCGAATACGGCTGGATTACATAAATAAAATACGAATTGCAAGCATGTAGTTAGAGACCGCCACCGTTTACATTCCCCACTAACGGTCTGGTTAAGAAATCTACTTGAAACTCAGACTAAAGAGAAGTGAACTCTTCCCCAGAGGTTATGGTTACTTTAAGACGTAATAAAGAGGAAATAGTGAAACAACATCCTTGCAACTCTTGGTTGTAACTTTCATTTACAATCTGTTGATTCCAGTGTTGAAGTAAATTAAGTAAAAATAATATAAAATTAGGAACTAGTAATAGTAAGCTAGAAACAACCAAGAGCCGTGTTAGACATGATTGATTGGAACAAAAGAGTTGTTAAAAAGAATGACAAAAGTTCTTCTGATATACTTAAAATAAATCAGGGGGATCCCTTCCCCGAAGAAATATTGCAATCTACACATCTATATTTTGTTAGAAGAAGGGGAATGGTTCTGGTAAAAAATATTAAAATGGCAGTAAAAAACCATTTTCTTGTATTTAACGATGTACTTAAAAAAAATTAATTTTTAAAGAAAATTTAGGCTATCTAATTGTTTTACCAACTAGAGATCATTGTGTGGTGACGAGATTTTCTTCTGTTTTCTAAACCTTCAAAACCTTTTGAACTTTGATATTACATATAATTTTTTTTTTGTAACAGTGAGTTTGACTTTGATCGAATTTGCCACTTGTGTTTGAAATGAAAAAAATATAACTTAAAATAAGTAAGCTAAATAAAATTAGTTTCTTTTACGTTCCAGCACAGTTGACCTAGTTAGATTTTTGTCACACAAGGAATGTTTCAATAATTTAATTACCAATACGAGTAAAATTCGCATATTCATTTCACAAATGAAATTTACGTACAATTTTTGTTTATGTATAAATATAAACAATGTGATGGTTATAGGAGAAAGCATAGTAACTATTTATACTCCCATCATATTGTATGTGTAATTCTATATTTTCAGAAACCCGCACACAGATTATTTGCAGCATCATTATAAATGATAAACAAACCCTTATCATTAAAATGCAATAATATTGTTCTGTTGTGAACGATTCGATAACGTCACGTTTATTCAGTTCAGTGTTTTGCTTAAATTACAGATAATTCAGATTATTATTACAAAATATATATAACAGATGTTAGTTTTTACTAAGCACATTTTAATATTTTTGTTGTAAAATTAGTATAAGTTTGTAATAAAATATAATCGAATTTTATAATTCTATAAAATGTTTTAAATTAGTTTATACTCTTATTGTAATGATATAAGTGGCATTACTATCAAGCTTACATGGTTCTTCAAGCTTCTTTTATTAAATCAAATTATGATTCGCAAAAACTAATTGTTGAACAGCAAAATATTTTAAAACACAATCAATTAACTATTGAATAATAGTTACATGCTCATGTTTCTATTGGTCTATTAGATTTTTCTTATTAATAATTACGAAACTTACTTACGAGTTATTTTATTAACTCCGATCATTAGTAGTTAACTTACAATTTACTATATGATAGCCAGAAGCATACAATCGCTAACTAAGACAGTCGATGAACTTAAGGCAAACTTTGTTTGGAACACAACTTGACGGTAAGATGGGATTTAAGTAGGCCTGCTGTAATTTAGCGACTATCTCATAATGTTAAACTATTTGTGTGCATAATATGTATTCATTTAAAACAATCATTGAACAAATAACGGTGGTTATTTTTATAACAAATAATAATTTATAAAAAAGGAATATTAGTTCTAAAAATCTGTTCATCAAAAAAAAAATTTAAAGAACTGTTAATAGCGATTATGAAAATTCATAGCTTATCATTATAAGCACATGCATATTTTAATATTTTATATTATATAATTTAATTACTATATATATTTATTATAATATTATATTATATTAGCCTATATATATTATATACAGGGTGATCAACTCAAGGAGGCCACCATTGGGATATCGGAAACGGTAAAAATTAGAGAAAACTTTAAATGGGGGACATTCCTTAATTTTTTGTGGCAGTTAAAAATATGATTTTATTTTTTTGAAATTCAGCCGCCATTTTCCAAAATGGCGGCCAACTTTGAAATTTCTTACGGAACACCCTATATTTTATCATGTTTTCGGATAGAACATGCAATTTAAAAACTTTTTTATTCTTGACATTTTTTCGATAAACCCACTCGTTTAGGAGTTACAGCCTATGGAAAAATGACTTCCGGTGTACATTTTACATCATGTAGCTCTTAAACAAGTAGGTTTATAGCGAAAATGCGAAGAGTAAATAAGTCAAATAAGTCTTAAAATTGTATCCACATTCCAAAAAGACCATAAAATACACAGTTTTCCACTTTCAAGTTTGCCGCCATTTTGGAAAATGGCCGCCATTTTTTAAATAATAGAATTAACATTTTTAACGAATTTTATGGTCTTTTTGGAATGTGTATGCAATTGCAAGACTTATTTAACTTATTTACTCTTAGCATTTCGCTATAAACCTACTTGTTTAGGAGCTACATGATGTAACATGTACACCGGAAGTCATTTTTCCATAGGCTGTAACTCGTAAACGAGTGGGTTTATCGAAAAAATGTTAAGAATAAGAAAGTTTTTAAATTGCATGTTCTATCCGAAAACATGATAAAATATAGGGTGTTCCGTAAGAAATTTCAAAGTTGGCCGCCATTTTGGAAAATGGTGGCTGAATTTCGAAAAAATAAAATCATATTTTTAACTGCCACAAAAAATGAAGGAATGTCCCCCATTTGAAGTTTTCTCTAATTTTTACCGTTTCCGATATCCCAATGGTGGCCTCCTTGAGTTGATCACCCTGTATATTATAATTATATTATGTATAATTTTTTTATATTTAATATTTTATTTATAAATGCAAATATTTTTTAATATTCGGGAACGATATAAAGTTCCGCCTGAATGCCCTTTAGATGATTGTACGGTACACCAATAATTTATGAAAACAAATATCTTATTAAATTTGATAGAATTCTTGATAAAAATAAAAAATGTACTTAAAATATTTGTTACGGTCTGAGTGACAGAGTTGACTCTTGAGTGACAACTATTATTAAATATAACAAAAAACGGTTTATATTTCTTTATTTACTGCCATATAAAATGAACTCTTGATTCATTGTGGTTTATTTAAAGATTTGCTATTGAAGTAATATTCGTCAACTCATTTCAAGCAAAATAAACTGATCTGTTTTTTCTTATATAGCACCTAACTTTAAACAGTGAAAGACAGAATAACATCGTTTTGTTTGGAAATTACAGAATAATAGTAACATGCAATATAAAGTGTGAATAAATCAAATCATAGATAAATGGACATTTAACATTGACATTTACATTTAATAATGGATCATGGATAAATGGATGGATAAATGTTTCATAGAGCTTTTGTCGTAACAGTTTAAAATATTTTTTGTAGCTTGTTGAAAGGTCGACACAAAAAAAGTACAACAGTAGGGGTATCTCACAGGTCAGCGCCAAGTTTCACGGCTAGGTGACCAAATGTTGTAGAACGTCAAGACCAAAACATGACAAGTCCATTAATCACGTGACTGTTTCTTGTACAGTTTTTCGGTTTCATAAGAAATAATCATGAAGCTAACTATTAAGTTCTTACAAAAATGTACTTCGGACTACGCAATTAGCAAATTACTAAGAAAAGGGAATTTTATGATGTTGAACATTATAATGGACTATTACGTATGATACAAGTCATGAAAACATAGTTATTTTTCTTAAACTTAAAGAAACTCTGTGGAAAAAGTTAGATACGGAATGTTTCCTTCACACCAATCCTCAAGGGGATAGACCAGAGCTGATATAAACTGGATATTGTTTTGTGTCGGGTGTTACTATCCAATTACAAATATTTGCAGTTATTGATTTCAAAATAATACATATAATACCTCACAAAAATATGTCATATTTATTTACTATGATGAAAACCTTGATTTCCACTGTTTAGGAAATATAAGAAGTTACTGAAGAAGTAATTTAAATTTCATGACAAACTAAGAAAATGCTTACTTAGCCACTGTCTCAGCTTTGAATGAAAATGTGTCTGAAAAACTTGGGCTTAGTGGTTTTGACATAAATCTAATACAATTATATAGATTATTTGAAATTTTTTCGGAACTTTATTAACGATTTTAATTTAATTTTCCTGGACATTATAACTTTTTAAAACAACTATTTATTTTTTAACAATAAACTTAATTGCTTATAATTTTTCAAAAAAACCTCTTTAATACCTCCTGTTTAACCTAATTCATAGATATTTTTCATTATATATTTCAACTCGTATGTGTTCAATGTTTTTTTTTTTTAATCATAATTCACAATTTTGAGAATTCCACTTTTAAGGAATAAGTATAGTGTATTAGTTTTTTAATGTCATAATATAGAAAAAACTACTATATTAGGTAACCCTACTTAAAATCCTAATGTACGGAACTTACTTTAATAATCCGGGTTTTACATATAAGCAATTTAAGAGAAATCTAAGTAAAGTTAGATTTGTCCATAAAGACCAAGACTACTTAACCGTTGAAACGAATAGTCTAACTAGAATGTTTAAAGAAGTAAAAAGCGCCACAAAATAGTATATTAAAAAAAAACTTAAATATCGTAAAATCTTTTGGTTAAGTAGTAATTTTGATTTATTGACCGTTGGGTTGAAGAAACTAAACCAAGATATAGTTCAACACTTATTTATATCACAGTTGGATTTATTACTTATTGTTGGGTAACGTATAGTGACATGAATCATAAACTTATATCGTGCAGTTTACAGTCTTTCTGCTACAAAAGGTATATTTTCTCTTGGGAATTTTCAGTGGGGATATTCGTGATGAAAATATTACAAATTTAATTCGTCTTTAATGTGTATAGCAACTTACTTTTTCAATTAATAAATGATCTTCTACAACCTGTACAGAATTATTTAAATAATAAGTCTTAAGATATACTGGCCTGTATTTAAATTCAATTGCAAATACATTTTAAAAATACATTTTTTTAAAAATACACTTCATGTTAAAAATGAGAGTTTAAGTCATAAGTAATACTTCCAAATTAAATTCACTTATAAAAAGTGTCTACAAAATTGTGTTTTTTAAATACTTCTAAAATAGTTCCTTTTTAAAGAAAAAAATCCCAAAACATCAATAAATTGTACAAGTATACATTTTTTGAGAGAGTTTTGCATTATTTTTGGAGGAGCACCAACGGATAAGTAATCGATAAGAGTATAAACTCAATTTTCCTATTCCACATCTATAGAAAAGCCGAAATTCAATTGAGTTGTTCAAAGAAGCCTCTTTGAACACAATAGCACTCTTGAAAGAAAAAGTATGAGGTGTACATTTATTCTATAAACTTAAAACATATTTACAAATAAATTATGAATTTGTAGCTTTTTTAACATTAACGTAACTTAAGTCATGTAACACTGTAAAAAAGACCTGAAACTTGATATCATGTTTTTTATATATATAGAATCATGTAATTTTGTGTGTGTTAGAACTCTAGCCACAAGATCGGGATTTTTTTCATATTACTACAGGCTAGACCAAGGGGTTGCGGCATTATCACTTAGATAAAATCCATAGCTGATTTGAGAGTGAACCCGGGACCTCAGGGACTGAAGTACCGTGCTCTAACCACTACACAAGCTCACTCCCCGTAGCACTATGTAATGGAAATAACGTGTTTTAAAAGTATCACTGATGTACGTTTTTTATCACATTCATACAATAGTATTAGCTTAAAAGCTTCTTGAAGCGTGAATTAAGCACTAAGATCAACTCTAATGATCTCAGCTATACCTATAACCAGTTTTATACATATCATATACCGGTTAATTTGTGCTATTTATTTATATGCTTAATTTATATTTTAATGAAATGTCAATCTTTGCCATAAATATCTTAACTTGACGTATCGATGCACTTATTGGTTTTTGTAATACCAATTAAAGCTTGATTGATATTTTAAAAAAATAATCAAATCTACCACAAGAACTCGACAATAATCACCCTCTAGTTGTGATTGATGTTGTTAGGTTGGTGAGACTGGTCAAGTCAGCTGTGACAAGCAGTTATATTGCCTAGGTCATTTGTCAACACAATTACATTAGTATTTGACCTTAGATTATCAAAAAGCCTTAATAATAATTAAGACTAGCATGGTTAGGTCAACGTTATGTTTAAATTCGTCCCACCATTAGAAAGGAAATTAGATAAGACGTTACACAAATCAAAACGTGAATCAAAATGTAAAATTTTTTGCATACATTGGTCATTATTATAATTGAGTGCAATGCAATATTTTACCATCGTATCATACGACACTTTGGATATTTAGTTTTGTTCTTTTAAGTGTCAATAAATTACAATGGTTTGTCCAATTAATGAATTTTATTTTTATTTTAAAACTGAAAAGTAGTATGTGAATACCATTGTTTATATTTATACAATACTTTTACTTTTAGAAAAGCTAGTTTCATACACCAAGCTAAATTGACCATTGACTAATCTAAGTAACAAATTAACACATTTTAGTTGCGTATAAGGCTCTCGTAGTTAATAGTTTAAGCCCTCAATTTATTATTTAATACCTTTGAAAATCAGTCTTTTAGAGTAACCTAATTTAAAACTAAATATTTGCTTATAAAAAACTAAAAAATCCTATGACGAAATTGATTACGAATTATTTCAACTCGAAATACATATTTTCTCATTCTATCCTCTCCCGCATGTATTTGTTCTCTATCCATTTAGTAATTTTAGAGCAACAATCAATGAACAAAGCATATTAAAAATTTGAGCGAAATGTTTCAAATAAGTAATTATTATATTCGCATTGTTATTAAAAATTATGGTCAACCTCCCACATTGGCAGTCTCATAAAAGTATAGATTTCAATCGAGAGTTCTACCTAAATATCAACGGATTTGTTTTCAAAATTTCTTGTAGCTAATGCTCTTGATGACTGGTCAAATTGTTGCTATCAATGACACAAGGCTTTGACAAGATATGGTCTATACAGCGATGTTTGATAACATTAGATACGTCAATCATTGATATTCCAACAGTCAAGAACACAGTAGATAACACAATGTCAGATCTATGATGATATGAAATAGACACTATCATGGCCAATGATTGATATCATTGATTGATTAATGATTGATATCTGACATATGGGCTTTATGAAATAGTTAACAGTAGAGGTACAGGAAATTTTTATCAACTATTTGTTTTATTATATAGCCTAATTACAAATATCGAGGTGATAAGTAGGGTTGAAAAAACTATAAATGACTATTTATAGTGTACCAAATGACGGGTTCTAACACAAAAACACAGTAAAGGTTAATTTTTTTTAATTCTTTTCCATACCAGACTCAAGTTCCAAATGGTTATTGCCGTGAACGGTAATAGATTAACTTTTTTGGTTTCTTGCCTGTGTTCTTGAGCAATATTATTGTGTATCATCCCTGTACACATTTTGTCTAGCCTGTGTGCTAATTTCAGAGAGTCTCCTTAAGCTATCACTAACACTAAGCCTAACACTAACACTATTTTCTATAGGCTACATTTGAAGATATTTATACAGAGAATTTCAAAAGTCCAGAATGTTACTGTAAAATTATTTAGAGACACCAGAAAATGTTGAACAAAATTAGATAACCGTAAAAGGTATTTGCATTACCATCAATGGTAAATATTTTGTACCAGGCCATTAAAAAACTTCTATTAGATACTTAAAATAGGTTTATCTAAATTTACTTTTACAAGAATCAACTTAAGCAACTTAATCTGTTTTAAGACAAATTACAATAGATTTGCAATGCTTTGTGTTAAATGAATTATAAATTCCAGTAAATAATCAATTAATTACCTTGAAAAAATGTTTGTGTTGAGATCAATTAAGTTCTCTTAGCACATGACTATAGATCCTGCCTTTGAAATTGAGCCATTAGTCCAACATCATTATTAGCAAGTAAAATTATGTATTCGTTAATTTTCTTAGTACGAATATTTAACAAATATAATTCGAACTGGTTTGCGTTAATTTAATATCCAGGATGATAATAATACAAAATATAGATATGCTAATCTATACTTATTATTCACTTCACATTTGTAAACAATATTTTTAATTGATACCTTAGTACATACAACCGACAGGTAAAACTATATTAATAATTAAAACGGATAATATTTAGTCCAAAACAGACGAAAAAAGGTAATGTTTCCTTTGTAAGTAAAACGCGGGAACAAATTTTAATCATCTGGGTGAAAATCACTTTTCTCATATGGGTCGGAAACATTTCAATTTAAAGTCAGATGGAATTCAAGCAATGTGTTCATTTATTATATCTGACATTCTCGTCTGCGAGCAAAACTTTAGTAGTTTCTTTTGAATAATTAGCAACAAATTGATCAGTAGTGTCGTGTATACTGTATTCATTTAATGGGCTCTATATGAGCACAACTGATGTAGTTAAAAAAAAAATCACCATGCAATATGTTTGTAACATTACTTCGTTGTAATATTCAAATTCTTTAACTTGATTGAATTCTATACAATATCACATTTAACGGTGGCAGGCATTGGTGCAATTATATAATCTCTTCAATACTAAAAACAGAGTTAAACCACACAAACAATGGTTTATATAACATTTTAAGTATATATTTAAGAAATATTAAAGTTAATGTACCTTATTTATTTCTTTTTGCAAATTTGAAACCTAAAAATACGCCACATTCACAACTTTATGTGGAATTTCCAGTCTCGTGCCATTCGTCTTTCAATTTAACTCCACGTAGAGGAATTCATATGCTGTAACCATTAATGAATCTACAACAATATTTACCACATATTCAACATATATTTCACACAATTTATTTGTATTTTTGAGTTATTCGCAATAGTTTTTTAGTGCCAGTAAAATTAAACAAACTACAAAAAAAATTAGTTACAAATCATTATATATACAAACGTTTTTGTTGTTCAAATATATGCAAGGCACGATTGACTACAAAACTATTGCCACTGTTTAAGCATGGAGCCTTAAAGTTTAAGCATGGATTTTCATTCAGTTTGGTAAAAAGTAATGAGAAAAAAACATAAAAACGCTAAGATAATGTTCATAATGAATTAATAATGATGATTGGAGTTTAATAAACTCCACGCTACTAAAGTTTGACTCATCAGTCCTCCAAGGGACGCAGGAGCAATAACATTCTGTAAATACCACACTGTACATGTTGACAATCTACTCTCGTGTTGGTGATCGTTTGTATTGTCACAGGTCTATTGCTGGTCTAATTACCGTTTAACGTTACACATCGCTCTAGATAATTAAGACGTAATAGAAATATTTCAAACAATTTCTATCTAAATATTATATTAACCTAGCCTATCTTTAGGCACAGTCTGAAGCCGTATCTGTTGGACTTGCATTCCTTCGATAAGCACTCTCATTGTTATGTTTACTGAATAAGCAAGTAACAGTTCCAGTGGTGTAACTAAACCTGTGTTGTTGTTATAACATGCCAGTACCATACATGCAGTACTTAACTGTTTCTTAGTGTTTCCTTGTTAGTTCTCCATTCCACCATATTGAAGAAGATTCAAAGGTGAAACATGTTACCATGCAGTAAAAGAGCCTATTTTCCTCATGCCCTTATTTAATTTTCTATTGTTTTTTTGTCTTGTTTTTTTGTTATACCTCATTACTATTTATCCTTGGATGAATTTGAGGCAAAATGTCGCGTCGTTTTCAAAGGCCATGTAGTCAAATAGTTTACATATATAATTGTTCAGCCTCATTTTAATTTTTGTAAAGTTGGCTTTTCCTGTATCGTCCACCTAAATCAGGATGTCAAGTCAGAATAACATAATAAGTCAGTATAATTCCAGTTAATGGGTTCTTCCAACGACACCGTTAGAAAATAATCTCTTTTAGGATATGCTGATTATAATCTATTATTAATTAATTATATTTGTGATACTGAGAAATTGAACATATAATCTAAATGTTTACTTACACAAAAATACCCCATTTATTGTGGGGGTGTATGTGGTTTTAATACTTCATTCAAAGACAAATTTATCAAAAAGCTTTTCCTTTATCACAAAATGTTTTGAAAGAACGTTTTATTCGAATTATAATTTAAAGTTTTTGCCCAATTCTTCAAAGATATTGCTTTGGATACATAATTCACGTAATGTGCTTCAAACAATAAAAGGTTATCGATTTTGACTAAGAACATGAATAAACACCAAACCTCTTATGCATGTAACACGAAAAATATGGCGTCCCACCCTAAATGGTTTGGGCTTCTAGGGTTCCCCCGAAAGAGGGTTTTTATAGGTTATGCATTTTTCTCAATTATAATATATCTCAGCTTTAAAAAAAAAACATACAAAAAAGAAATAAGTTGGGGTTTTCCTTGTTGGTTGCAATCCATATTTGTTTGTATGTCTCCAAATTAAATCATTGTACATGTTTGTAGTTTTAAACTAAATTCAGTTCATTTTATTGCTCCATTCTTAATTGACTACCTCAACCGAATTGTTTTCATTGACAGCGTTGTCATACCGCAACTGATTGATGGTGTTTGTTCAAGTCTGTTATTGTTTACTTTTAATTAAGTTTGCCAGCGGATCAAATCAGAAATTTATCGAATACAACACAAAATAACAAAAAATAAACGATATTTTTTCACTAGGATAAAATGTAAAAAGGTTTGATGATGTACCACAAAAAAGTTAAAAGATTTTTAGTCATTGTTAGACTGTAATTGTTAGTGAAAACCTAACAAACTAGTTTCTGATCATTTCTTTTTTAATAAAACTACAAAAATATGAAATTCAAGTAATACCAACCAAACAATTATGTTCTAACCTTGCTACGCAAAGTAACCAAGCAACATAAGTTTATTTGTCTTTGAGAAGTATTACTCTATCTTAATTTTCAAACAAAAATAGAATGCTAACAAAATGCTACCTAATAGTACCTAATATAAGTATTTATAAATTATGATATCTAAAATAAGTATTTTTAAACGTAATGGTTATCATAACTAAATTGAAAATTGTATATTATTATACTCACCATATACTCTATGACGTATACCCGTATGACAAAAATATACAAGTTATTAATGAACTAGTTTTACATTATATTTAGTTTTAATCGTAAACAATTAATTATGATTAACTATTTAAAACTATTCAAGGATGTTCATCCTTAGAATATATTAAGTAAACAAATACTTCTGCTATATTTAGGTTTTAGGAATCTTTTAAAAAGTCAAAATATACTAAACGTCAGATAAATTGTATTTAAATGAGGTTAAGATTAATTTGGCAATGATTAATTAGCTTATATAAATAAGGATAAATTAGAAATAAGGATTTATCAGGTTATATTTACTTTGAGACTGTAGGATTTACCAGTGATATATTTAAACATAACTACTGGATCTTAAACTTAACTACTAGACCATAGTATATAAAAAAACCTGGATATATTCTCAACCCTTTCATTGAAACATAATATAAAATTACCTTTATGTGGAAATAGTAATAGTAATAGTAATTTTCGTAATTTCAGCGTGAAAACAGAATAATAAACACAACCTGCTACAAAAGAAAACATATTTAAAGTGTTAGAAACAATTTAAACAAAATCACACCTTGTTCTACAGCTATTGAGGAAGAGTCACACACTAAACAAACAAACACTTTGACTCACCCAGTGTTTAGCTTTTGGTATTTGACTTACACCACAGTCAGTCTGTGTGTGATGGTGTACCCGTCTATTGACTTTGTCAGACTTAGATATTTTTACCTAAAACAATAAATTAATCTAATCCTTTTAACACTGTAAACCCGTTGTTGACAGTAATAATATGAAAATTCATACCATAATGTAAAAAAAAAATAATTCTTTTCTATTTCAGAAATTTAAAATATTACGCTCGTTGAGAGTAAGAGACTATAAAGATATATGGCTTATTTGAATGCAATGCCACTGTGAATATCCCAGAAAAATTGCTCTAAAGAGATTAGCCTAGATCAGCGACATTGGACTATGAATTAATCTTATGGGTTAACTGGGAAATATAATTCAATTTACATGCAAGCAATTGTTTATAAAAGTAGACTTACTTTATCAAGATTTACTTATTCGAAAAGTTATTACAATTATGCTTGATACAACAACTTTTAAATTAAAAATTTTGAAGAATTTTTTAAAATTAACTCTCACTACAGCGATCGGTCGTAAAAAGTGATTGCTTCGATTTTGGAACTCTGGTTTGGAGAATATTTAGTTTATTAACATGTTACACTTCTCATTTTTTTCAATTCTTTTGTTCAGCTATTATTCCAGTAAACAACTGAACAAAACCAATTTAGGTTTATTATATTTTTTACAAATAATTTAAACAGGAAATTGACTTAATTTAGATAAAATTTTGTTTTACCTGATAACTGTTATAAAGAAACATAAAAACAAAATTATTAATAATTTGGCTAGCCTAGTGAGTCTTATGATTTATCTTTCGTTCGAAGGTGCAGCTTTCCACACTAGTTGTAGAAAATGTCAACTGTCATCATAGAAAGATCAATTTTTCTCATTAGAATTAGTTTCTAAAATAATTAATTTCTTAATAATTTTCATTGCTTACTTTTATGGGTAAATTGCTTAGTAATGGGTAAAGTTACATGTTATCTTTCCCACTGGATCTCTTAACTCTAGATGTCAACTGGACAACAAAAAATCAAAGTTTAGTTGGTTTATATTTAACAATGATTGAAAGGAAATGGGCCATTTATATATTAAATTAATTCTTAGTTGTAAAATTAAGAAACAGAAACAATACTTTATTCATAAAGATTATTAACAGTTTGTTAGGGAATATGAATTTTTTATCGGCTTGATTTTTTAATGTTAACGGTGACATTTTTTCGTTCGGTCTCATTATTAATACAGGCCAGCTTTAGAAATCTAACCTTAATGTTAGTTCATTTGTTGAGAATATTATATGTTTTACACCTCACAATCAAAAAAGGTGGACATACCATGTGGTGCAGTTCATGTCCAAAGTGTTTTTATTTACTAAATAAGATTGACACTTTTAGCAATCCTTGGCATTTGGCGTTTTCACTCGCTTAAAATGTGTCAGTTTTCTCACTGTGTACAGAAATATATTTACTTGAATATATATGTGTTCAGTTTTTTCTAGATATAAGAAGTACACTTACTAGAGTGTCTTGTGACTATCCTATAAAGAATTTAGACACAAGTAAGCAATTTAAACGATATACGTTAAAAGCCTAGTTTTAAAAAGCATTTCATCGTGACTTACACGTCTTCAGGTGTATCATGATTCTTCATATTTGCTTACGATTTTATAATAGATTCGGAAGCACAAAAAATTAACTACCAATATGTCTTCCGGATTCAATGTTAAATTTCATATATGTCGAATAAGAGGATACGTCTATAGATGTGGCAGCCGCCACGAAAAATGTAGTATTTTATCGTGACTTAAAGGATATCGCAAGGTAAAAAACACACCGATTAAATCATCTATAAAAACATAATAGAAGCTAAATAAATACAAATCACCACATTATGTGTTTAATAAATAGTTTTAAGTGCAAATGAGACTTACACTTCACTATACGGGTAAACTACAAGTGGGTTTATAACTCAGTATACAGAGAAGCTTTGCTCCCAAGGTCTATACGACATCGCTTGGTTAGTTCCACAACATTTAACTTTCCCAAGTAAATCTTACACTCAGATATAAACCATTTTATACATTGAAAGATCATATCTCAAGCAATGTAACCTTTAAAAAGTGGTGAAGGTAGCCTACTAAGCTATAGGGGCGAGTTGAAAGTGGGGTGGTAGCCTATCCATCCATTTTCCGGACAGTCATTGTAAAATAATTTGTCTTTGTAAAATTATCATGTAAGATCACTAGCTTAGTATTATTATTATGTATAATTCATACGTTAATGTACAGTTGGATTTCTTTCACATGTATTGTTCAGCTAAATTTAATTGTCAAAGTCAATTAAATAATAAAGTCCATTAATAAAGTTTAAATCCTACAAAGTTTTGTATTAAAACATTAAAAAACGTTTGCTTTATAATCCTAATTTGGTACTATTATTTAGTTGGAATACTAATTTACATACATTACATCTTTAGCCAGTATGTTTGCCCTACTAAAAATGTTATTGTGATGAGTTGCCGTTAAAAATATTCATTACCTATATAATTATTAAATCTTTTTATGTATTAATGATCATTGTGACACACAAATAGGTGTTTTCCTAAGTTATTGCCTTACCTAAATGATGGATCGTAGAGTCATTATAAAATATGACTAAAACCAGTTACTAAGTAAATAAAGATCCAGCTAAAAGTAGTTGAGAAAAACTACAAGAGCCTAATTTAAGTCGAAAACGATATAAAAACATTGCGAATAATTTAGTAGATCACTAGTAATTTGCATGAAGCTGCTCTAAAAAGTTTACTTATTACTTTTATCTTTCTTGTATTCTAAATGCATTTGGTTGAAACAATTCAATATGTTCTTTTAATAGAAATACTATACATTTAGAAATATTTCGATAGAACCAATGATCGAAAGTGTTTTATTATTATACTTTTCTTAACTATTTAAGTTTCGTACTCTCAATACATTTTACTACATGTTCAATATTGTGGATAATGTAATTCGTTGGTAAAAGTTACTGTATACTTCTGAACATATTAAAACTGTTTTACAGGGTCGAATCTCTCAAATCCATAAATGGGAAACTTATTGGAGTCGACGAAGCAAAATTAATTGTAATGAGATAACAAAGCCACAATCCTATCCTCCTCCACACTTATCATCAACTAACATTCCGACCATCCTATGCACGATTAAAGACTATTATAATGATCTGCATAGTACCAAACCTATCTCAATCTTTGCAAAAAGTATACTTATTATCTTATTATCTAGTTGAAATAATATTTATCAACCCTAAATAAACACTTAATCCCCTAAAAATTAATATCAACTTTGCATTTGCTTAAAACAATCTCTGTATAAATAATTTCTAATATATGCCAAATTATTGTGAGTTATTATACATTTTCTGATATTAAGTTAATGCTGTGTTTTTGTTTTAAACGGTTGAAAAATTTAACAAAAGTGTGGACATTGACAATTAATTTACAAACAGATATAACAAAATAAAACTAATCTGTATTATTCTTTAAAACGTAGAAAGTATAGTTAATACTGCATAACAATATCTATTGGCAAAATAAATAAGAAAGAATGAACCATCAAATACTTCATAAATAAATACTTCTCAGTTATACTGATATTTAAATTACCTCCATTTTCTCTTGAAATTAATTTTAAAAGTACGAAGAATCGCACCAAAATATGTAGTGGATCGAATCTTATATCGTTATTTACTTTGTCTGTTTATACAAGTGTGTAAATTAAGTCTGTTGAAACAAATCTATATTTTTAAAACTAAAATATATAGAAATATTCCGTTTGTAGCATTGATTCTTAACAAAGGTTTCGCTATTTTTTACACTAACACAATTTTATAGCCCCCCAACAGTGTCCGGGGTAGGTGGTGACTTATTTTTTCAAATAGCAACGCCTATTGTATTGTCACTCAATAGGGGTTGCTATTTTAAAAAAGTCACCCCCTATTCCCTACCTGTTATGGGGGTTAAAAAATATTTTTTTTTGTAAAAAATTACGGAACCTTTGTTAACAGTAAACGCTACAAAAAAAATATAATAAAAAATATCAGCGTTATATACTGTATATCTCTAATAATAGATAGGTACCTGGAATGCAATCTTCAATAGAATATGTATTACCAATAAATTATAAAAGTTAACTCATTGAAAAACTTAAAAAAAATATTAAAGAAATCTAAACAAAAACGTTGTTTACGCTGATTAAAATACAATGTCAATTTTAAGTAATCTTTTCACAAGCTTGTTATTTTATTAATATGCAGAAGATAAACAAAATAGCCTGTGATATCGTGTCATCATTTTAAATGAAATTTCTTTCCCATTATTCTTTAAAACTACATAAACCGTGTATAAAATAGCTGTCGTAAAATTTTTGATTGTATTTATATACATTTATAATGATTCAACAGTGCCTTGTAATTCTTTAAAAATCTTAACACTCCAAATAACACTGTTTCTATTTGAGTAGAGCATGGAATCCGAAAATTGCTAAAATATTTATACGCGTAGAAGTCAACTCTGTAAATATTACTCGTCGTGTAATTGTATTTTGTAATAAAATATTTCACATTGATGATTCAAAAATCAATTTAATATTATCTGACATACATCTTATTCTGCTACAAATGTGTCAATTTAGTGAATTACATTTATTTAAAAAAATTTTGTATAGTATAATAAACTAAGCATGAGGTGTTTTGTTTGAAGTTTTGTGCTAACCTTTAGTAGAGTAGTTACACCTAACTGGGGTTGATAAATAGGTTGATAGTGGGTTGATAAATATCAACCCATATACAACAATGGCGACAAATTATGTATTGAATTATATCATCATATTGCATGCGGAAAATGAAAAGTTTTAAAGGGTTCAAAATTTGTTTTCAAGACTTAAAGAATAATGCGATACCCTTTTCCCCTTTCAAAAGTCATTTTAACGCTGGAAAAACTTAAATCCAAGAAAAATAATGATATGGAAATTATTAATAATAATCAAGTAATTGACTTTAAATGAAAGCATGTTTTCATGGAAAAGAAATTCCAACGAAATTGACCTCCAATTAGAAGTGATTCAGAAAATAATTGCACAAAAATTATTTCCCCGTAAGCAAACAATAGTTAGTGAATGGCGTCTCGCCAACTTAACCCTACTTTATCCTGTACAGTATCCGAGCGCCTCTAATCCCTGTTAAATTGACTCCATCAGCCGGGATAATTCACCTCGCTCAAGATTTTGTTTCATCAGATTGTCGTCTGAGCGTGCTGCTTACAACCAACTTATTTATATTTCACTGTTGTGTTTGGTGCCAATCTTACCCAAGTTACTTTTTCAATGTGTTCAGTTCGTTTCGAATCAAAAGTAGTTAAAAGTATGTTACGTATTTATTTCTAATAGGGAAAAACTTTTGGTAGGTAGATCTTTGATACTTAAAACCAACAAAATTTATTACATTTTAGAAAACACAAAGGCATGTAGCTAGTGAAATAAATATACTATGCATAATTTTTGCATGTTGTATAACCTTTACATCAAGTTTAATTTTACTGATGCTGTAACCCAGTTGGCTACTTATGAATTTCCAGCATGAATGTTGGCAGCAACCAAGAAGACTATTTTACCTGTATTAGTAAAATATGAATGAGTTGCTTTAAGGAACTGTGATCTTTTGTACACACCTTTACTGAAAATATAATCAACTTGTATTTTTGTCAAAATACAAGGTTTGTTTGCAATGTTTGTTTACCCACTTAAAACAACGCTTAACGTGTTATGGGAAGTTTTTTAAAAATTATTTTACAATAAATTATCTAAGGCCTTTATCAGTCAAATTACTTCAAGTATTTAATAAAATGAAAATGTATTTGGATTTCAGAAACAAGGTTTGTGCAGGAAAGTTGGGCCGGTTCTTGGCTTCGGAAAAGAAAAATTCAAATAATCATAAAAAAGGGATACTTCATTAAAAACTTTGGTAAAAAACGTGCCATTAATTCACAAATGATTGTGTAAGCTATAAGTAATGTTTTTGTAAAGCAAAGTTATAATTTATTTGTTAAATGGTCAGAGTCTTCACACTACAAGCAGAATCAATGATATACCATATCAAGAGGACAATAAAATGGCGAAACCAAATAAAAACACTTAAACGTATTACGTAACAAATATGAAGTGCAAACATCAAATGGCAGCTGGGCGAGCCATATAATGCAGACATAAGTGGTGACCGGCAATGAAGCTGTTTACAATACGATTTGAAGTATATCGAAGTTTATTTATGTACAAATTTACGTTCAATAAAACCTCAGATGATGGCAGCTGATTAAAATAAATATTACACGAAAAGATAAAAACAATAGCATGGTAAACAGTGTTAAATATAATTTTATAATTGTATATTAATGCTAACTTGCAATACCATTAACAGGAACTTTGATTAATGTCAAACTTGTATCACACTAGTGCCTAACTTTCTAGGGCAGTTTGATTAAAAATATAAAAAATGGCGATTTTGTTTTGGGAGACCTTCTTATCTTGCTGATTTAGATATGGTAATTGATAAAACTAATAAAATTCTTTATTGCTTTTGACATTATTGTCTAAAATTTCATTTAAAGTTTCAGATAAATAAAAATGTATTAAAAGTTTTCCTTATAACAAACAGATACATTTGAATGCTTATCAAAAATGAACATAAATATACCTATTTAAAAAAATATTAACCAATAAAACCGCTTGTAAAAACATATTGAATCACATGCAAAAGAAAAACTGTCTGCCAAAAATGTCAATCTAGAGAAGTGAATATTCTTTACGGGGGTTCCATTCCTGTACAGTATAAAACAGATCTAGAGTAGTAAAAAATGGATCAAACTGAAAAATAAGGCTTAAGGCTTGTTGTTATATGGGAGTCCATTTACAATAAATCAAAATAAATATATACACACTATTTTGAGTTCAACTATATTTTTAAATCGTTTTCACTTCGTTGAAACATTTTTTTACGTACAATGGCACAGCAACTGCGTTGGTCACCATAGAAAATTGGAAATTTGGGTTGGCCCCAATGGAATTTTCTATGTAACGTGAATTATGCACCTCCTTGTTTGACATTTTGCATTTAAAAACAATATTTACAAACCTTTTAATAATTCAACAAGTATAAAGATTACTGGCATTTTTATTTGCCATATATTTGCCAAATATCAAATTATTCCCTATTTAAATAGCATTAGTTTATAACGAGTACTTAGGTTGTATATACAGGGTGATCAACTCAAGGAGGCCACCATTGGGATATCGGAAATGGTAAGAATTAGAGAAAACTTTTAATGAGGGACATTCCTTTATTTTTTGTGGCAGTTAAAAATATGATTTTAGTTTTTCAAAATTCTGCCGCCATCTTCCAAACTGGTGGCCAACTTTGAAATTTCTTATAGAACACCCTGTATTTTATCATGTTTTCGGATAGAACATTCAATTTAATAACTTTTTTTTCCTGACATTTTTTCGATAAACAAACTCGTTTAGGAGTTACAGCCTATGAAAAAATGTCTTCCGGCGTACATTTTACATCATGTAGCTCCAAAAAAAGTAGGTTTATAGCAAAAATTCGAAGAGTAAATAAGTCAAATAAGTCTTAAAATTGCATCCACATTCCAAAAAGTCCATAAAATTCGTTAAAAATATTAATTCTATACCGTAGTTTAAAAATGGCGGCCATTTTCCAAAATGGCGGCAAACTTGAAAAGTGGAAAACTGTGTATTTTATGGTCTTAATAGAATGTGGATGAACTCCTAAACAAGTGGGTTTATCGAAAAATGTCATTAAAAAAAAGTTTTTAAATTGCATGTTCTATCCGAAAACATGATAAAATACAGGGTGTTCCATAAGAAATTTCAAAGTTGGCCGCCATTTTGGAAAATGGTGGCAGAATTTTGAAAAACTAAAATAATATTTTTAACTGCCACAAAAAATAAAGGAATGTCCTCCATTTAAAGTTTTCTCTAATTCTTACAGTTTCCGATATCCCAATGGTGGCCACCTTGAGTTGAACACCCTGTATATAAATACTAGCACAGTACCCATTATACGTACGGGGTTAGCGTATAAGTATAAACTGCTTATTGCAGTTATACTCCAGCTAGGTATTGTAAGATGCTACAATAACAGCTGGTCACTGGAGACTCTTGTTGGTTCTGACATCAATCACAGTCAGAGGGAGATATTGTGAGATGTTAAGTGAAGTATGTTATATGTGAGAAATGACTGCTGCAATAACAGCTGGTCACTGGACAATCTTGTTTGTTCTGACATCAATCACAGTCAAAGGGAGATATTGTGAGATGATGAGTGAAGTATGTTATGTGTGAGGAATGACCGCTACAATAACAGCTGGTCACTGGACACTCTTGTTAGTTCTGATATCAATCACAGTCAAAGGGAGATATTGTGAGATGTTGAGTGAAGTATGTTATGTTTGAGAAATGACCGCTACAATAACAGCTGGTCACTGGACACTCTTGTTAGTTCTGACATCAATCACAGTCAAAGGGAGATATTGTGAGATGTTGAGTGAAGTATGTTATGTGTGAGAAATGACCGCTACAATAACAGCTGGTCACTGGACACTCTTGTTAGTTCTGACATCAATCACAGTCAAAGGGAGATATTGTGAGATGTTGAGTGAAGCATGTTATGTGTGAGAATTGACCGCTACAATAACAGCTGGTAACTGGACACTCTTGTTAGTTCTGACATCAATCACAGTCAAAGGGAGATATTGTGAGATGTTGAGTGAAGCATGTTATGTGTGAGAAATGACCGCTACAATAACAGCTGGTCACTGGACACTCTTGTTAGTTCTGATATCAATCACAGTCAAAGGGAGATATTGTGAGATGTTGAGTGAAGCATGTTATGTGTGAGAAATGACCGCTACAATAACAGCTGGTCACTGGACACTCTTGTTAGTTCTGACATCAATCACAGTCAAAGGGAGATATTGTGAGATGATGAGTGAAGCATGTTATGTGTGAGAAATGACCGCTACAATAACAGCTGGTCACTGGACACTCTTGTTAGTTCTGATATCAATCACAGTCAAAGGGAGATATTGTGAGATGTTGAGTGAAGCATGTTATGTGTGAGAAATGACCGCTACAATAACAGCTGGTCACTGGACACTCTTGTTAGTTCTGACATCAATCACAGTCAAAGGGAGATATTGTGAGATGATGAGTGAAGTATGTTATGTGTGAGGAATGACCGCTACAATAACAGCTGGTCACTGGACACTCTTGTTAGTTCTGACATCAATCACAGTCAAAGGGAGATATTGTGAGATGTTGAGTGAGGTATGTTATGTGTGAGGAATGACCGCTACAATAACAGCTGGTCACTGGACACTCTTGTTAGTTCTGACATCAATCACAGTCAAAGGGAGATATTGTGAGATGATGAGTGAAGTACGTTATGTGTGAGGAATGACCGCTACAATAACAGCTGGTCACTGGACACTCTTGTTAGTTCTGACATCATTCACAGTCAGAGGGAGATATTATGAGATGTTGAGTGAAGTATGTAATGTGTGAGAAGTGACCACTACAATAACAGCTGGTCACTGGACACTCTTGTTAGTTCTGACACCAATCACAGTCAAAGGGAGATATTGTGAGATGTTGAGTGAAGCATGTTATGTGTGAGAAATGACCGCTACAATAACAGCTGGTCACTGGACACTCTTGTTAGTTCTGACATCAATCACAGTCAAAGGAAGATATTGTAAGATGTTGAGTGAAGTATGTAATGTGTGAGAAGTGACCGCTACAATAACAGCTGGTCACTGGACACTCTTGTTAGTTCTGACATCAGTCACAGTCAGAGGGAGATATTGTGAGATGTTGAGTGAAGTATCTAATGTGTGAGAAATTACCGCTACAATAACAGCTGGTCACTGGACACTCTTGTTAGTTCTGACATCAATCACAGTCAGAGTGAGATATTGTAAGATGTTGAGTGAAGTATGTTATGTGTGAGAAATGACCGCTACAATAACAGCTGGTCACTAGACACTCTTGTTAGTTCTGACATCAACCACAGTCAGATGGAGATATTGTAAGATGTTGAGTGTGTCAAGTAATGTGCCTGTGAATAATCTAATATTTTGTCACTTTGTTTTGTGATAACTGAAGTAGTGGTCAGACCACGGAAGATACTTGACTTAAGAGTAACGTTTAAATATCACCAATCACTACTAGCCTTTGGCTAAGTTATAATACCTTAACCCGTTGGCTTAGTCGTCCACTTTAAGCTGTAGCTTATGCATGACACGCGTTTTTAAGACGATGAAAACAGTTTTTGTATTTAAGAGCCTTGCTTCACAAAATGGCTTTTCATATGTTGTTGTAACTATAATTCAATAAATTTACGTTTTGTGGTTTATTTGTTTCAACATAACAATTTTTTAAATCTATGTTTATTTTTATTTAAATAGATTAAATGCAAACATTCATTCATTAGGCAATTAATTGAAGTTCTCTAGTATATTTTACAGGTATGAACTGTGATAAGTCCAACATACAAAAGACTAGCATTTTAAATCAAACAATTATTTATAAAATAAAGTAGTCATTTAATATAAAATCTATTAGCGGTCTGTCAATTAGTGTCATTTAGCATAAAGGATATGCAACCCGATACATGAAACGTTTCTCAAAAACATCAATTCCGTAACAAACATGTTTAATCAGTCTCGCCTTACAGTTGTAAGAGCTCTGGATCCTTATAATCCTCTGTAATTGACTCTCTTCAGACAATTGGACTAACTTGTTTTGTTTAAGTGAAACCCTTCAACAATCCTTTGTTTGAAATCGCTCTACAGTAGACCGCATTGAAATGATCTGATGTGATTTATAAATTATGCAAAGTTTGTATAAAATTTGATATACGAAACTACAGCAGTTTGACATCATATCAATTAAAGTTTATTAACAAAATATTTTAAGGAATAAAAATACTAAAATAAAGAATAATAAAGAAGGAAACTTAAGAATTTACGCACAATATATTTCTTTGGTATTTTATTATAATATTAATAAACTAATTTGCAATGTTAAAATTAATGTGTTCCTCATAATTTTATAAGTAAATAAACTAAATAATTTGATTTAAAAATATAAACTTTTCCTGATGGAAATAAAAAAATAGATAAAAATACCCTTACTACAGCTAACATTCACAATATACCAAAATGTCACTAGCCTGACGGATTTTGGATGTTCACTAAAATAAAAACCTAACAATGTCAGCTGTTTTACCTATGCTAATGTTTTTTTTCACTCTTTTCCCCCCACAGGAAACATGTGTTGCAAAGAGAACATGTGTTTTTTTATCACGTGAGGATAACCAATTTTTACAATGTAAACATATTCTGTACATTTTACGAAACACTACAGCCTCAATTTTGTATTCACACCAGACCCGCTGTGGTTCTCAGATATTAAACATTTCATTACATTCCTGTTTTGGACGTTGGAGTGTTGTGGCTGAATACTGTAATGTCAAAATATCCTCGTATTAAACTTTTTAAATGTCTTACTCTTCTCTTTACAAAATATAATTTCCAGCATACGTAAATAAAAAGGTTCATCGGAATACAGAGTTTTTCACTTAGTAGGTAATGAAAAATAAATGATATGGGTTAGTTTAATATTTAATTTGATCAAGCGAGAGTATTGTACAATCTATGCTCTTATTGAAAGAAGAATATTATAGGAAAATGTAATATTCTTTGTAATAGACAGGTTTGATTTTATGCTCCTGAAACGGGCTACTACAAAATTTATTTAACGTTACATTGGCATGTGGAAAAATATCATCGTTTTGTTATAGTGATCGCTTATAAAGCAATAAGATTTACTTGTTAGGCTACAAACGATGCTTTAAATCACGATATAATTATATGTAATAGAACGTAAAGATATTTTTCCGTGTTTATTCTTAAAAGGTTTTAAATTGTCTCTCATTGAGGTTGAGGAGTAGTGTAGGATTAATAAGTAGTAAAAAAATATGTATAACTAGATTATATAAGTTATTGTTACATTAAATTCGCAACAATAATTCATAAATACAAAAAAACTACTGATTTTTGTTTAGTTTTTAGAATTTGAAAGTCATAAGTGTTAAAAATAAACGTATCACTACCGTAATTGGTTGTGTTACTATATTCAATGGCTAAACATTGCCGGAGGAGGGAAAAGTTCTTCCCGGAAAGGGAAATCGTCTATAAATATTCAAATAGGAAATTACCTGCTCAGCTTGACACCGCATCTTGGAAAGGGATACATTTGATTCGAATCAATACAATTTTTCTTGCTTTCCTTCTAAACTGTATACAACTAAATTGTAACATTATTACTATTTACATGTGTTATTAACTCAAAACATTAATTATGAGTTTCCCATCGCCAAGTTGAGTTCTAACAGATAGAATATTCACCTAGTTGATTTTGTACAACTAAACAAACTACCCTGTATAACACTTTTGATAATTATAGCATTTGTTCATAATAGAAGTCAACTATATGCAGGTTTGACTATAAAGTACAGATATACCAAAGGTGCGACTGCTTGCAATTTAGCTATTTCGCGTTATTATCAGAAACGATACAAAAAAGTTTGATAATACTGTATTGGTATTTTTTCTTAAGTATTTAAACGGAAAACTCATTACAGAAGTGTTGTTTGATTAGTTTTTTTTTATCCAACTATGAAGGCTGATTTATGACGAATTAATGAATTGTCAATAATAAATAAAACCCTTTTATATTTAATTACGCAAACCGAAATAAATAGAATTAGGAAAATTCCTGTTAGAGGGTACGCATATGGTGATGAATTTTAGAACAATATGATAATGTAGCGATTTGAAAGAATCAACTATTTTATCACATCTTGTTGGGGAAAAGTACCCTTAAACGATTATTTTAATATAACGTTTTATTAATTTTATCAGTTAGACTCCATCATATATACTATTAAAACAATACAGTGCCATTAAGACTGATCCAAAAAACCAAAAAAATCTTAAACAAAAATGTACACCAATGCGTTAATCTACTTAGCACACATATAAATTTATACCAGGTAATGTAACAGTAAACTTCAAGCAAGAGTTAGTTGTTTCAACGGAGAGTGGACGCTGTCACTGACACAACTGTCAAGTTATGGCTCTTGCTGTGGTTGTGACTCAAGTGACTCATACGTAATCATATGTTTGAAACGTTTTCATTAAAGTGTCATATACGTTATGAAAGGTAACATGGAAAGAAAATTTAAGGGTTTGCGTGGTTTTCATTTTAATATTATCTTTCTTGTTTCATGAGAAACATTTCGAGGATTTCAGTTTTATTTGTTTTTTTTTTAGAAAAGCCAGTTAAATTTCTTAAACTTCATTCAAGAAGGAGGATATTTCAATCTAAAATGTATGTAAGATGTATTTTATTTCATTAAACAGCACGCAATATAAAATACAAATATAAATGGTTGAATTTGTGAGTAAAATATCTAAAAGCCAAAATAGAAGATGAAGCTACCAAACACTTTTAATAAATTTGCAAGATTGGTAATTTTCCAAACAACCACCATGCATGGAGTATCATGAGGTAAAACTGTTCATCGGACATTGCTGTTTCGTGGCCTACCTTCACAAGATGAGGTTGTCAGAGAGCCCAGAAGGTCAGTATGGTGACTCCGACTACGATTATGTACGGCATACCTTTTTCCACTGTGTGAGGTGGGAAATACTCAGAAGGAACCTCGAATCGGTTGTTGGGCCGGTTTCGGCAGATACACTCGTCCAACTGATGTTGTCCAGTCCCGAATCGTGGAACGATGTTTCTCCAATCTCCAGTGGAGTCCTAAAAGTGAAGAGGACTGAACAGCTGTGATGCACCAGTGCAGCTGAAGTCGGTGGAACATGTGGGTGAAATGCTATCTCTGACGCACAAAGGCACACTCTTGAAGTATTGCAAACAGAGTTTCCGAGAAGGTTCCATTCCTGGACTGATAGGTTTTTAGTGGGTGAGAGTCCAATACACCAGGGTAAAATACATCTTTAGACCCTGACTATGCACAATGAGTTTCCCTATCGTAAAAAACCCTTGAGGTTGAAAATCCATTTGGATGCCGTCGTATGCTTTACAATTGACTTGTATTATTTTATTACAAAACAAATCAACAACAATTTGTTTTATTACAGTTTTTTGTTGTTTAGGCGCATGTCTTTTGCCATTCATATAATTCTTAGATTAGTATATTATAAAACAATGGCAAAATACACCAATGAAACGAATACTGTTTAACCAAACGGTTAAACGGTTTATGATTAAACGGTATAACTCACCGTTAAAATTAAACGGTACGGCTAATTAAACGGTATATTAGGCCAGCCGTAGTGTTAAATATGTATAGCGTTTGTATGTAATGTGTAATATGTATACGTAAATCTTATCTTTGGCAATTTTTTCTCTTTCATTACAAGACCAGTTGTTCTCCACGTGTATACAGTTATTCTACTACATCACCAGTAATCATGTTTATGTTTCATACAAATCGTAATAAGACAGAGCTTTGCTATCATCGAAATTGTTTGAGGATTAAGAGAGTGTATTTCACTAAAGTAAATAACAGTCAAAAATGTTGCTTGCATTTATAAACTCTCAACAAAGGAAACTTACAATAAGTGTTTCAGACAAGTCAGCTCCAAGTTTCACGGCTAAGTGACCACCTGTTCCGGAACGTTGAGACCAAAACATGACAAGTACATTAATCACGTGACTGTAACTTCCACGGATATTTCTTAACGTTTTAAACGCGTTTACAGCAAAGAATAATGCAAGAATTAGATGGCCTTTACTTCTCCACCGTAGGCAACCTTTCATACTGTGGGGCACACAAAAGAGTATCACATAAACGAGTTTTCAAGATTTGAAGCTTATCATAGGATAAAATAATGTATTCCATTAAATTGCGATGTCTATAAAGATACTATCTACAATAACATTGGGTTATCTTTTAGGATAAATTATTGTAAAGATGACAATGGAGACTACATACTGTATTTCAAGCAAGTTTAAAGGGTGAAAAAGGGGGAAACAGATTTCCATGGTCTAAGTTGTTTTTCGTAAAAATACATCGTTGTTGCTAGCTAGGGAACTTGGGTGTTGCTTAACTTGTATGATTCATCATGTTAAGATTGAAAAATGTACTACAATTGACAGACATAAGAGACGTTACAACTTAAATGATAGATATAATGTATGCTGACAATTTATCATAATTTATTAATTATTTAAGTAGTGTGTTTCTACCGGATCATTGCATGATAGTACATTAAGAAATATTAAACTAATAAATTGTTGTTGTTTAAAGTAAATTTTAAAAGTCTTAAACATAATTCTCTGTTTAATATAATTCAATTCGGAGATTCTTTTTATTTGTATTTATACTGTATAATAAAATAAACCAACCTTTACAGTTGCAGTTTTGCTCGATTTCGAGCAACGGGCTATCCAGTTGATACCTTATTGGTATCATGTTTTTTGTAAATTCAAAAATATTAAACAAGCATTTTATGGACGTCATAGTAACTGTGAATAAATAGTTTTCAGCTGTTAAGGAAATTATGTTGATTTATCTAAAAATTATGTTGAGTTTATTATATTTTTACAGACATAGGAGAAGCTCATGGGTTTCGACTGATAATGAGTCTAGATAGAAAATCTTAGTGGTTTTCATATAAATTAAAAAAATACTTTTATATAATTTAGATTTTTATATTTAGTTCACGATTGTATTACCATTATTTCCTACAATATATTACAATATATTAACTTATTATTTGCTACTTACGAATAGTTCATTGTTTGACAAAATTGTATCAATGGAGAAACCGTTGGAATAAATAAATAACTAAATAAAAAAATAAATAAATAAATATAAAGTTGTATACACATTTCTTTATTTTTTTTTATTTGGAAAAATTCTGAGAAATAAATCGATTTACCTTTTACAGATTATCATACAGATATATTTATATTCAATGTCAAATTATAGTTTAACTTAAATTTGTTCAGTCGGGAATTGCTTTGCTGGATGGGCACACATCTATTTATATTTCTCATTATATATACCGTATTCAAATTCCAAAATAATTTATTTTAGTTGGTAATACGTGACTTATCAGAAATCAATAGAAAAATATTTTAAAGTCCTAATCATAGTAAAAAACGACTGATAATTTATACAAATTAAATATTTTGAGTCAAACTCAAACATAGTAGAGGAAGAGAAGAGCTAGACGCGTAAAAGTTTAGCGAAGTAGTTATTTTGATTTATTGACTGTCGTGTGGAAGAAACTAAACCAGGGTATAGTTCAACACTTATTTATATCGCTGTTGGATTTATAACTTATTGTTGGGTAACGTATAGCGACATGAATCATAAACTTGTATGGTGCAGTTTACAGTCTTTCTGCTACAAAAGGTATATTTTTTTCTTAGGAAGTTTTGAAGGAATATATAAGACGGTGGTACGCAAATTATGAGAAGATCAATGTATTTAATTTATAAGTAAATATTAAAAAAAAAGTGTTAGACGTATTAGTTTACAAATTCAATTTCGTTCTGAGCTAAGCCATAAATTTGATTCATGAAAATCCTTAAGGGTTTTTCACATTTTTTAAATATACAAGAGAAATAAATACTAACGAATGAGATTTTGTATATGAATTATATTGATAATTGACATTCATATTAAACTAAATGTGAAATATGATCTTATATTGATATTATATTAAAAGTTATTTTTTACGTGTGTAGCCTATATCACTTAACAATCAAACATCTTTATATTGTATTTTGTATATTTTTACTAGAATAGTCCTCTCGTTTGTTTTCTATTGTGTAAGGGAGCAATGTGTTAACGTTGCTATTTAAACCAGTTGAAGTATATTCGTTCCAAAGGAGCTCCCCAATGCTTGTGGAGTGCAAAATAAATTCTTCTCATTAGCTTTTATGAGCTATTTGTACAGTTATGTCTACCCAAAAAAACTTCTTCAATGTCAAAGAATGAACAATTCCTCAGTCCTTAACCTTTTCTGTGACAGCCTAAAATAACATTTACAATTAATTTGTTATACTAATTTATATGTTTATTAATTTTCATGCTCCCTTGATAATTATCTTTAACTCATCATAATCAACGGTAAAATAGTAACGCATAGGCCTAGTAATTATAACTAAGTCACATTTTTTCTAAGAAAGAATTGTAAATCGACCGCAATACTCGCTCTCTAGTCATGATTGATGTTGTTAGGTTGGCGAGACTGGTCAAAGTCAGCTGTGACAAGCAGTTATATTGCCTGGGTCATTCCTCACCACGAGAACATTGCCATTTGACTTGTGATGGACAACGAGTCTTAGTAAATGTGATATTCTCCTTGATATTACAAAACATGTTATTATAAAAGTTAGAATGTACATGTTTACAATCAACATTACGATATTTTTCAATTAGTTTCACTATTGTTTTAGTTTTAATTAGTTTAATCTAGGGGAAATGTAATACAATATTTTATATTTTTTAGGAATTTTATGATATGCATTTTTGACCTAAAGGGTTAGTAATTGTCTTATTGTCAAACTGTCACTAACAACACTATAAGCCTTTGACACAATCTATACAGTGATGGTTGCCAACATTAGATACGTCAATCATTGATTGTCCAACAGTCAACAACACGATAGATAACGCACATCAAAGCATTGTCAATATGACCAAGACACTATCACATTCATGTCAAATATACTGGCCGTCTGATACAGCTAATACATTTAGTACTCAAATATTATTTTACAATTATTGATTTAAATTTTTTTTTAACTTAAATATTCATCCAAAACTAATAGTGAACAGTATTTTTATAGATAGCTAACATATAGGTCGTATCCTGTTAAACCTTATGACAAGGCAATATAAACTTGTTTTTAAACAATAACGTAGTTACGATTAAAGACTTTCATAAATACAAGAAGTTTTAACAAAAAAAAGTTTATAGTAAAAGTAAGTTGGCATATTATGATTCTTGCCGTTATAACTGCACCAATAATCCTACATAAAATCCATAAGCAAGTGAAATCTGGTAAAATACAGCCTAGTTGATTGTTCGATAAACATTTGTTAATTTAAATAGTTAGTCGTATTATAAATATAAATATATGGTATTAATTTTATTTCACACAAAAGAAAATATTTTTGGCATACACAAGTATGCCTAAAATAATTTAAGCAAAACGCAGGAACCAATTCAAAACAAACTAGATCACATAACATTTTGTTTCATATGAGCTGGAAGAATTTTAATTAAAAGTCAGGTGGAATTCAAGCAAAGTGTTCATTTATTAATCCACACACTATCGTCTGAAAATAACATTTGTATTCTTTAGAATTATTATGGAGATATTTGTTGGTTGCAATTTTGTTTAAAAGATCAATAAGGTATTGGGATCTATTTTCTCATGAACTATGTTTGTAATATTGCTACGTATTTATATTTATCTTGTGTACTTAGTTTAATTGATTTCAGGATTATGGAATTTGATAAATAAAAGCATCATACAGAGACATGATAAATAAAAGCATAATTGCAACAATCCTATATAATTTCAACACTACAATATAACTGCAACACTACAATATAATTGCAACACTACAATATAATTGCAACAGCACAGAATAATTGCAACACCACAGCATAATTGCAACAGCACAGAATAATTGCAACACTACAATATAATTGCAACACTACAATATAATTGCAACACTACAATATAATTGCAAAACTACAATATAATTGCAACACTACAATATAATTGCAACAGCACAGAATAATTGCAACACCAAAGCATAATTGCAACAATCCAATATAATTTCAACACTACAATATAATTGCAACTGCAATAACTGGAGGGTTTAACATGTTTATTTTCCTAAGTAATTTATAATCCCTTTGCTCAAAGAGTGGTTGCTTCCGTCAAAAACAACAAAAAAATATTCATATTGCTATTTTTTTTTTTTTCAAAGTAAAAGACAAAGAGCTTTAAGAAGTTAATGTTAAAAATATCCCTAAGAAAACAATATCAGTGATTAGTGAATTACTTATACGAATAAGTAAAAGACAGTGTTTAGGTTTGGGTACTTTACATTTTTGTATACAAAAGGTACAATAATCTAAGTTGACAGTATTGATCATCTAATCAGATTATTCACCAGCTTCTAAAAGCTTTAACCTTATTGGATATCAGGTTGATGGTTAAACCAATTTGTGGATAAAAGACAACAAAAATTGAAAGCAGGTTTTTGGTAACAAGACATTGTTCCGACAATATTTCTTCTAGAAAGAAGGTGTGCTTGGATAAGTACAACAAACCCTTGACGCTAGTCATACTGCAGCACAGATTAATTATTAGGTAACTATCAAACACAAATAAGTATTAAAACTTCGATCAACACATATTTTTGAACTATACTACGTGAAAATGTATGCTAAAAATATCCAAACTGTTTGCAAATAATGAGATAAACAGTTAAATGTCACGTCCAAATAACAAGTTGTGGCGCTATTATCGCTGCATGATTTTAATAAGCTTTATCAGTGAAACACACTGATATTGACAGAAAAGGATTGGTTAGTTTGTTAGCTCGTCAATTTAACATTGTTTCTCCTTATATTTGGAATTAAAGTGTTATATTTAGTCACAAATTATATAGAAAATTTATATCGCAAAGTTTAACAAAATTTAATCAGATCCACGTCATTAACAGTTTGACTCATCATTACACCAAGTTACACGGAAACAATAACATTCTACCACAGTGTACATGTTGACAATCGTCTCTAGTTGTGTTGATAGTTTGTATTGTGACAGATCTATTGCTGGTCTAATTACTTTTAGCGAATAGGGAAGTAGCTACTACCGTAGGTGGCACGGTAATACCCTAGGCCTGGGACCGATTTACTGTTTCATTTTGATGTCCCCAAAGGCCAACAATACCATTCATTCAAATTGTTATATTTCTAAATACTATTCAGCTGGATTTGAAACTGACTCAGGTATACAAATGTTTGAGCACTTCTAGAAGTGCTAAGGACTTGAAATTTGGCACGCTTGTAGATCTTGGGCCCTAACCCCCAGCAAAATTAATGATGAAAAGTGATATTTTTAAATGTTGACCCTCCCCCCCCCCCTCGAAATCTCGAATTATGGGGAATAGCATCAAAAGTGGTCGACTTTGATATGCTCACCTGAACCGTATAGACACGTGCTAGAGACTTGCAACTCGATAGTATTTTAGTATGGGATCTTAAATTAACGGTGAACTTGGTAAAAGCCCCATTCTCAAATTTTAACCCCTCCCCCTCCAAAAAAAAATCCAAAATGCTAAATAACAGACACGGATTTAAGTAAAAGTTAATGCTATTTGAGAAATTTCTCTTTTAAAAGGATACCACATTTACTATGCAATAGTACGCTACCGATACTTATTTGAAATTGTCTAATAATGTATAAATGATTTTAGCCTGAGATTATTAAACATAAGATTTAATGAAGTTGTAATTTATACAATTGTGTCCACCATCAAGTTGATCAGAGAACAATCAATATCAAATAACACTTTCAGTAAAAACTTAAAGACAAATCTTTAGATATTAAAATCAAGAAATATGGTACTTTTACCATTGTCTGTAAAACAGGAACTTCAACATATTAAATTCCTATTCGTTCGAAAATGGTTATTAAACAGTATTAACGAATCCGCTTTTTTCTCATACAGAATATACCAATCTATAATAGAGATAATTTGCTATTCTCGCCATTATTATTATTGAGTGTTTATTATTGATCGCTTCACAATATTACTAAGAGCTTTTAAAATTTAATTATATTATCCTTATTCATTTCCAATCAATTTAATCAGCGTAAAAGCTATTGAAAACCCTATAGCAACGGGCCATTACAAACCATATGTAGTACTTACTATACACAAGTAACCCCACAAACTTTCAGGAAAAACTTTGTCTATTTAAACCAGAAACTATGTTCTTCTTAAACTTAGGGACGGTATTAAATTGTCTCTCTGGAGCTTCTGTGTTAAGTAAACGTGGCTGTTCACGAATATTTCAGATGTTTTGCATTGTGTGCACTTTAAATGTTGCATTTTATGGCCTTTGGAGTAAATATACCAAAATAGCTCAGCTTGATCCATCTTCAGACAACCTAACGTACTTCAGAATTGTTTCTGCTTATGCTAGCTTTGACACATTAACTTGCGCAATCTACAACTTAAAATTTCATCACTTATGTAGTGCTGTAATGGACTCGTTAAAAAAACATCTTACTGACGTAAGAAAAACTCTTAGGCGACATGAAAATATGGATCGATTTACCATCTTCAAACTCTTTGGAACTTTTTTGACATTCCTAGCGATTTCATTAGGTGCAAACAGGAGTATGAAGGACAGAGAAGATGTAGGGTTTTTTGTGCAGACAATAATAATTTCAAAAACAATATTTTTTATTGGAGAATTTCTGTTTCTGTCACTATCATTGGCATTTAGTTTTTTCTACTTAATTTTTAGAATTACTGAACTAGAAATGCTGGACTGTGTCAGACAATATTTGATTTCCAAACCATCTGTCGTTGGTAAAGTTTGTTCACATTTAAATTTCATCTCAGGCAAAAGTAAAAACGTAAAAGAAAGCAAAACTTTGGATATAGAAATAGAATACGATTCAGCAAATATAAGCACGAGAAATGAAACCAAATCAAACATCCTCCAAATAATGTCACAGCTAAATGATCTTCACATCAGGTTTCAGTCTTGGTCTTACTATTTATTCGTTGTCAAAACGTTTGATAATTTTATTTGGTGTCCTTTTTTGCTTATGGATTCTTACAGCATCCTTTCCAACCAGGATTTGAAGGTATTAGACATGAAGAACATAAAATACTTGTCTCTAATTGTTGTTGTGATAGTAATAATTCAAAACTTTGCACTCAGTGGATTGGTCAGGTACAAAAGGAGACGTCTCTCTATCCTGCAAGTCCAACGGTCACTCTCACTCTCAAACGCCTCCTTAAAAGTGTACACAAAACTGTCTAACTTCATCGACGACGCTTACTTGGACTCTCTACATGTGCTGTTTGATATTGACTGTTCTTTGATCAACTTGATGGTGGACACAATCGTATTAATTACAACTTCATTCAATCTTAATTAAAACTATGATATAATTTCAGGCAAAAGGTAAGAGCAAACGTAAATGATAAACTTTTATCTCATGAATGGAATAGGATACAATGAAGCTTTTATCACTTTTAGTACTTACATAGTATAAAATAAACATAAATATCAATAGTTATGGCTTAAAATTATATGTTATGTAGTTTATTTGTCAAATTACCTAATTTATCATGACCCAGATAAAAAAACATGGTATGGATTTCATCATGAAATGTGACCATAGTTCAAGGTACATAAATTTGTTTATTAAGCTAATTTGATAAAGAAGAGTTTAATAATATGTGATATCTTCAGCGGAACTCTGCATCCTAGATATGCTTGATATATTAAATTGAATACTTTTATCTTATTCCATTTTTGTCTTTATTTAAAATTTAGATTTTTAAGATGAAACTTAAGTAGAATTTTATAAACACTATTTTATGTAGTAATCTAATCGTACATTTTATGAGGAGTTCGGAAATGACCAAAATGTTTACAATAAATGTAAATTCCACGTAATAATTGTTTTTTTTCATACAAATTCCATTATTATTTTGAAATTTTCTCAAACCGTGTCTAGTGGACACGGTTTGAGAAAATGTTGTTCTTTATATTTACGGTATGCTATATGCTATAATACATCTATCCTATAATGTTCTACCACTGTATATAGACAAAAAAATAATTATCAAACAATTGCACAGCATCACAAATTTTTTATTAAATTAAAAACAGAAACAACTCTAAAATATCATAATCTGACAGTTCGTATCACAGCTTATTGTTGCTGCTCAGTTCAAATAAGCTGTTGTCGTGAACTATAAAATAATAATAACGAGAGGTCGTCCAGTGGTCGAAACTCGACCAAAAATATGTAATGTACTCACTTATCTATTTTCACCCCACACTGTAAATAAAACATGTGATTGGAGTTTCCTCCATTTGTTTTGATTTTCTGTTTATATTTCGTTGTTATTTCGTAACCAGCATAGCAACGCATAAGATCCATGTTAATTTTTTCAAATTTTTAAACTCATTTTTTGTGCTTATCTTTGAGCCTATTTAAATTTATAAAGGGATTCTGCACACCTACAGGAAAATAGCTTTCCAACGGTATGCGTAGATTTTCCCTACGATTCACACGAGCTGAGAAAAAAGGTTTTAAAGAAACATGCTTGCCTATTAATATATAGATAGATAGATAATTGTCCTGCATCCTGTTGGTAAACCTTATAACGTTGTAATAGGCCTACTATTAAACATCACAGAACCAACTATACAGGGTGGTAAAAAAGTCCCTGGACAGTTGAATATTTTAAAAAATAATGCAGATAGAGCTATAATACTTGGTACAAAGTTACAGGGCATAAAACTCTATTTTAACACATATTCAGTGATCCAATTACCCTTCAGGGGGACGGCCCACAAGGAGTCAGAAGAAAATCTTAAACGGAAGCATAGGTCAATATGCACATCAAATTAAAGGTCTTTTTTTTAGAATACAATGCCGCAAACCGCACTTCAAAAGGTTGATCCTGCGCAAAATGGCAGATGTTCAAAGATTTCTTGAATCCGCCATTTTGAATATTTGAACGACTGCCATTTTTTAATCAGGCATTCTTTTGAGCTTGAATTTACGGCATCGTAATCTACTAGTGAAGACCTTTAATTTAATGTGCATATCGACCTATGCTTACGTTAACAATTTTCTTCCGATTCTTAGGGCTGTGCCCCTGAGGAGTAAGCGTATAATAGCAATGTAAATTAAATGAATCTTTGAAAAACTGTCATTTTGCGCAGGATCAACCTTTTGAAGTGCGGTTTGCGGCATTGTATTCTACAAAAAAATACCTTTAATTTGATGTGCATATTGACCTATGCTTCCGTTTAAGATTTTCTTCTGACTCCTTGTGGGCCGTCCACCTGAAGGGTTATTGGATCACTGAATATGTGTTAAAATAGAGTTTTATGCCCTGTAACTTTGTACCAAGTATTATAGCTCTATCTGCATTATTTTTTAAAATATTTAACTGTCCAGGGACTTTTTTATAAATCTATTTATATATAAATCTAAACGGATGGTGTTTTTGGCCTCTCGGTACCTCAAAAAGAAAAAGTTAATCGTTCTCGGGTCTAGGTCTTACCATGAGACCTATTTTAATAGCTTATTCCCTATATGGGAAATTCACTAACAGTTGTTTATATAAAAACAACAATTTAAAATTATCGCCACTAAAATGCAATAACAAAACGAGCTGTGGCAAAAACACAGAACACATTTAGTGGAGACACAGATTTGAACGAAGCACTATACCACCGCTACCCCTTTCCAACAGTTATTGAGGAAGTCACACACTCAACAAACAAACACTATGTGTCACTCAGTGTTTGGTGTTCGATGTTTGACTTTGCCGCCAAATGTCAGTCGTCTGTGAGTCATGTTGTACTGATCCATTGCTTTATCCAGTTTATATGTTTATTTATCTTAAAATAACAATTGATAACCCTAACTTGTTTTAGGTAACGATTTGATGGTTGACGATAATAATGTGGGCATAGAATGGTGAAAAAATATGAAATTCTTAACAAATGTCATTGTAGATGAACTTAAATTATCTAAGTGATATTGGGTGTAGGAAATCTTACGGCCCTAGTGTGTAAGATACAAAAGAGAAAATATTCTACCTAATACTCCATTACTTTATTCTGAACTGGTGACCGTGCGAAAGTAGGTACTGCACAGTATCCCCTGCTATTCTTAGTCACATATAAAACTTATAAAGGTTAAAATATAATAGAAGCTAAATAATTTTCAATTATTTATATATTAAATACTAAAAAGGTTTAATTTGGGAATCAGATTAACAGTTTCCTATGAAGATAAACTAGTTAAAAATGTAACTCAGTATAATGAGAAGCTGCGCCTCCAAGGTCTATACGACATTGCTTGGTTAGTTCCACAACATTTAACTTTCCCAAGTTAATCTTACACCCAGCTATAAACCATTTGATATGTTTAAGGCACATATACAACGTAGAATAACCTTGAAAACGTACTGGTTTTTAAAATTAGTTTTCATAGAAAGTAATAGGATACAAAAGGTAAAAACCACTGTCCGTTCTATGTACTAATTAAGAACGGTAATGTAAAGTAACGCCTACAGTATTATGTAACATTATCGTGACTATTAATATTGAGTCCCAGAATATAATCCAAAATAGTGTCAATAGTAATGTAATGATAGCTTTTGAGCTCCTTACATATTACTTTCGTGTTATTATAGTTGCAGTTTTCAAAGGTTCAATTAGCATTAGGTATCATAAAAATCTGTATTCAATAAATTAAAGCTGTATTACATACTAATTGGATGTATATTAGTATATTGAGTCGGTGGCTTAGTCAATAACGTCACGGACATCGGTCTCACGGCTGCGATGTCGTGGGTTCGGACTCTGGTACCTGCCACTACTTTTTTTAATACAAGTCCAAGTCCAAGTGTGTTTGACTGTGGCGACTAGCGCCACATCTCCTGAAGCTCCTGCTCGCTAGGAGCATATACTTCTTGACAGCTGCTGTGGGTCCACTTCCGACTCACCCCTTGCTTTGCTAGATACTTTCGACGCACAAATCTATAGACTATGTGGACGGGCATATGCAAGGTAAAATGAGACCGACACCTCTTAACAAAATTATACTTTGTTATAAAATACAATTAAGCTACAACCTAGCTTTAGGGAAAATATTATGAATTATACTTTGTTATAAAATACAATTAAGCTACAACCTAGCTTTAGGGAAAATATTATGAGTTATACTTTGTTATAAAATACAATTAAGCTACAACCTAGCTTTAGGGAAAATATTATGACTATATTTGGAAATTAGGATAAACTTATGCATATTATTCAATAGGTCCGTAATATTCACAAAGTATTCTTTAAAGTTAATTTCATATTTTTTCCTCCTTGGGTGCAAAGTGTACTGTAAAAATATTGGATGATAACAACGAGTTTTTCCTCGTAGATTCCATTAAATTGATTCCAAAAAATTGAATAAAATGAATTCTTATCGCTATAAATATAAGGACATTTCGACAAAGCTAGTGAGAACGCGTAATCTAGATTTTTGTATGTACCAATATGTACAAATATGTTTTTAATGTATTTTATATGTATTTCTTCTACATTGTTGTTTAATGTATTACAGTTAAAAAAAACTTCAAACGGTATTATTTTGTGTCTAACATCATTAGAAGATTTATTTGGTAAGTTGAATCACTAATAAACATTATAATCTTTTTTATATTAATATTTATTTAAGGTAATCCTTGTCGAAACCTTAACGAAGACGTTGCAAGAAGTCGCTGAACCAGAATTAATCACAACTAGACAAGGAAGCTGTAATCCTTCCCCACACTTATCATTCACTGACATGCCGACCAGCTTTGCATGAAAATGCTAAGTTACTTTATTTATATTAATCTGCATCATACTTACTTACAATTTAACTCTATAATTCTACTTTACGCATCCCTTCTATCAGGAGCTAAGAGATAGTGAGATAAATTCTTACCGTTTAGCTCTTTTATTATTGCAAATAATGAAAAATGCTTTTGCTAACCAGACTTTTGAAATAAAATTATTGCTCATATATTATGTATTTAAGTAGCTTTGGTTACTACTGCAATACTTTTAGGTATAGAATACATGTCTTTTGGCGATTTGTATACAAGCATTACACATTACAATGAACGTATGTATGTATTTTTAAAATATAATAATTTATCGTAAATCGTAAACGTATTGGAAAACGAAATAAGAAAGGTCATAGTTGTCAAAACTAATTAAATTAATACTTATATGTCCTACTGAATTATTATTTCTTTTCTTAACTTTCTCTCGTTATTAATTTTATTTTTTTCTTATTTATCATTATAATCATCGTAATATTTTTATTGAGTTTTCCCAGGGTGGATCAAATAAATTACATTTTCCAAATGCAGTTATTCATGAAGACACAAAGGTTCGTTAGTAATTTGTTTCACTCATAATGAGTTAATAAGTAAATATATAATTAGTAACTTGCAATAAATAATCCAATAAATAAGCAATAAATATCACATTAATAATAATAGCAACATAGAATACAGGTTTTAAATTAAACAGACTTGGCACCCTTAATTTTCAATTACAAGATGAAGCTGACGACTTCCATACTTATATACTTACGTAGTTGCCACAATTTTCATTATCTTTCATTTGAAATAACTATCTATTTTTGTCTTAAAAGAAAAAGGAAAATAGCTTCAAAATGTGTCAGAGGTTAAACATTTAAGATTTTCCATCACATATCCTCTTGGCAGGGGAAATTTTTACCAATGTATATAAAACATCACAACTGCTTTATGTATTTTGTCTTGTGTATATTGTATCTAAGGAAATGTAACAGAAATAAAGTCTTCTTCTGAATAATTTATAAGAGTGTGAATGTTTTTAAATCATAGGCTGCTTTGAATGCTCTTGTGTTTGCATTTGCAATGTCGCAATAACTATTTTCAGTTAATAGACACATCACACTCTATAATGGTACGATTATTGAATTGTGAAATTCCAATAATGTGTATAACTTTACTTATGTTAAGAATCATTGACGTAATAAGGAAACCAAACAACAATCTTTAGTGTTCTAACCATTATTTGTATTTAAGTTGTTGCACGGTTTGATAAACACGTTATGTTAATTTTATGCTAGATATAAACATAATTGTTTGACACCCAATCAATAAAAACTTTTGGCATGGAACGGTTATTGTATATGAATAAACATAAGTCTTTACAGTCTTTTACACGATATAGATCAGGTTGCATTGCTCCCCTGGCATGACGTCATAATAGGCAGTGGCAATGACGTTATGTTATTTTTTGTTGTTATATTTTAGTTTCCCAAGAAAAGATTACAGCAAGCAGCTGATCACAAACGACAAACATAACGTCATTGCCGTCGCCTATGATGACGTCATACCAGAGGAGCATTACGGCCTGTTTATTTAGTGTTGCTTTTAATAGATCATGCACATAACAGCTATGATCCATTTTCATTTTTCGCAGTTTTAAATAATTTAGTAGTAAATCATTTTAACTATTAACCAATGTCTTCCTCATTTAGTTTATATTGAGCCGATATGCCAGATGTGAATATGACTGTATGCAAGGAAAATAACCTTATAGGTGTAAACTATACAATAACTAAGCTAAAACAAGTATGTCATTAAAATGTGATATTAAACAAAATATAAGTATAGTTTATCAAGTTTATAACACCAGTATATAGCACCAGTATATAACACCAGTATATAACACCAGTATATAACACCAGCAATGGTAACTAGTAAGTTAATGATAACAAACAAAACAAAAGTATATATATGTATATATAAGGATAAGGATTTTTTACAATAAAGTATGATTTCAAAACGATACATTCTGGTTTATAACTGGAATTTCCCTAACCAGGAATGTAGGAAATGCTATCACGACATGAGGTAGGGAGGCTTGACGTCCAAGAATGAATAATAAACATACCAGTGCCGTACTGTGGTGTTGAGGTTTATACATTTTATCACAGTTTTACCCATCCTATATTCGCTTTAATTTTTTTTCAAACTGAATAATGTACAAATTAATAAACCCCGTTGCAAGTTTATTACTTGTTGAAGTTTTTCTGTTTGTGTTAACAATTTATCATTGATTAAGATGATTATAATTGTCAGCAAAAACTCGTAACGACAAGAAAAGCTCGTTTAATTTTGTTGTAAAAATATATTTATCCAAATATAATAACATAAAAGATAAAACTCCTAAATGATTACTGCCCATTCTCCATGTGTTAATATTGTGTTTGTATATTGATTGTAAAGTATAGCTGCCCAGTGTTGAATTTTAATTAATAATAAAACGAGGCAACGGGTGTAAATCAACTCAACTAATCGTCGCAAAATAATTACCTTGCTGGAAAGCAAACAATAGTTAGTGAACGGCGTCTCGCCAACTTAACCCTACTTTATCCTGTAAAGTATCCAAGCGCCTCTAATCCCTGTTAAATTGACTCCATCAGCTAGAATAATTTGCCGCAGCTCAAGATTTATTTTCATCTGATACACAACTTCTTTGTATTACACTTTAGAAATCTTCAAGAGGTTTCCAGTTTTTCCAAGGTTAAAGTAGCAATAATACATATAGCAATTAGAGTATTTCATACATATTGCCACTATATTTAAATCAAATGACATATCGTTATTGATAAACGTTTAAACAGAGTACTTTTATTACAGATATAAACGAGGGACGTATATGTCAGGAATACATAACATTATGAAAACTCTCTCATTTTAAACAAAGGTCAAGTGTTCGGCCTACTATGAAAAAAAAAACACTATTGTTTGCCTCCCATTGAAGACGTAGAACCTCGTCAGAAAACCTTTCTGAATATTTATTTTAATTTATTAAAAATAATCGGTCTATATAAAGTATTATTGTGTTAAATAACTATTTAATAGCCAAAACACGGTACAAAGAGACGGTAATGAAATATTCTTATTCTTAAAAAAGGAAAAGGTTCTTCTCTTAGGTATTAAAGCCTCAGTTTTCTTTACATTGATGTTTGTGAAACATTTAATTCTTAAGAAAATTGATGAATACACATCGCGTGCATTTTCCTAAATTAATGTAAAAAAGGATTCGCTGGATAGTAACAGTATTTATCTGCAAAGCATATTTATTCTATAAACACCAAAAGGAAGCAATAAAATGTCCAAACCAGCTAAAACCACTTAACTCGTATTAGGTAACAACTGTAGAGTGCAAACATCAAGTGGCAGCCGGGCTAACCATAAAATGCAGACTGGCTGAAGTGGTGACCGTGCAGTGAAGCTGTCTCACAGCACGATTTGTGTAATAATTTGAAGTTTATTACTTTAGAAGATGATATTTAACCAACGGATGGTTAGTGTCTACAGGTTAACCTTTGCCTTTACCTTTAGAGAATAATATAATACAAGTATGATAATATTTTTGATTAGTAATAATAACCTGCAATTCAATAGACAGAAACTACAATCTGAGTGATGTTAAACATTACTATATGTTTACAATAAGTTAGTAATAACCACTCAAGCCTTATGTGGAGGATAAAAAGTGTACACTATAGGTCAGTTTAATTTATTATTTCAACTAATATAATTTCATGAATTATTTTTAAAATAAGATTTTATATTATAATTGGTAATAATTGTAATTGGCTGTTTCAAGCCCTCTTCTTGACATTGCAGGGTTTTACTTCAATTTTAGCAATAAAAATTCAATATAAACCTTAAATCTAAAGAACCAATTACTACAAGAATCAAACAATTAAAAAAATACTCCCGATTGGTGCAGGTAATATGATTTAATTTTTCCAGAAAATCCTTTCCCATATTAAATATATATATTTTTTTAAATATTACTAAATCTATAGTATTTATAAACATTTTATAGGAGCCCGTTTACAACTAGCTATGAAAAAAAAAACACGAAGCCCCCCCCATGTCAATAGATGTTATCTTTATTTACAACTCAGTCAAATCCATTTGGTCGTACACCATCCATTTAGGTTGAACCCTAAACTAGTTTAAAAGAGTATTCACTTTAGTGGAACATCATTTACGTAGAAGGGTAACTTTCAACCGCACTGGTCAACATACGTTTGTGGTTGCTGGCAACAGGGAAAATTGCTGCACTGTGAATTATGTCCGTTCTTGCTTGTGCCTCACACTTTTTATTTTAAAACCGCCAATACTAACTAGGTATATGACGAATAATATTTAACGTACTAATTTAGTGCTTTGTAGGCCTTAGAATTTCCATTCTTTGGGTGATTAATCCAAGAAAATAAGTTAATAAAAAAATAAGTCTAAGTGGGTCCCTCTTCACATCTTGTTTTGTAATATAAATGTTGCAGGCCAGAAGTGGCAGAGAAGGGGATACGGAGCTAGTGGCGTTCTTTTTTACCATGGGGCTCATACACTGTTGAAACCTTCAGATAGGCCCGAGTGCCGTTTGACTCTCCAGAGTGTAAGAGTGATTCAGGGGAGGGGTATTAGTGGAGAGGGGTGTAGTGGGCAGGATGTCGATTGCTAAGCCTTCATTCATTTTTTCATAATCAGCAAGTTTGGTTAGGTAAGGCTAGGTTATAACAGTATCATTTAATCCCTCAAAAAGATTTGCTCATCTTGCCCCCCCTCACCTGTCGATGTTTCCAACCCCATACCCACCACACCGTGGAACCGGTCACTGATACCTGACTAGCACTCGTATCGCCAAGTCTCAGGCTGTTAAACCCTCGTCAAAGCTTTTATGCAACTGGCATTCGGCCCTGCAATCTCAAATAAGAGGTACAAGAGGAAGATTATTGTTCATATGTCTTATCACAGACAAGGGAAACAGAGGTTTTTATTTCCTTAGTCAATGGTCTCATTTAACTATATAGACGTTTTACCAAAACATCAATAATACTCAGAGGGGAATACAAACTACCCCTTACTTATACCCCCATAAATTACATTTATCTATACAAATCGGATACTACTAGTAACCCTATAATATTACTCTCGCCTTTTAAATCCAAACATCACAACCTCGGCTGTGTATTCGCACCAGACTCGCTGTGGTTCTCAGATATTAAAAACTACATTACATTCCTGTTTTAGATGTTGAAGTGTTGTGGCTGAATACCAACCAGTAAAATGTGCTCGTATTATATTGCGATTCATTTTAGCTTAGGTTCTCTGGTAAGAATGTTTAATAGCCAGTAAAAAAAAGAATTAAATTAAAGCCTCTTATAATTTGTTTAAAATATTTCTGTTGTTTTACGCGGAGAAGATATTAGTCTTGTTGTTCGAATTTAAGATTAAATGAACGAGAACTGGAACTAAATTTACATCTCATAAACCTCACTACTATATCTACACTCCCAGCTAATTGAACTTAAATGTTATAAAAGAAGTGGATAATATGTGCTTCAAAATTTAAATACAGTAACAAAAGTAGATCAATGATTAAAACTACGTGATTACTGATATTTAACCTTATATTGCGTAGTCAAACATTGCTGGTGAAGGTTCTGCGGAAATCTTTAGTAAATATTCAAACAGGAAATTATCTACTTAGCTTGACACCAAATCTTTAAGTGCAAAAATTTGATAATTTGTCTAATTTTTGTCGTTTTCGCCTAGCCCCACACAGAAATCATTATTTACTAAAGTTATTATGAAAAACAGTTTTTGTTGGGAATAGCTTGATGAATTAGAATAAATTAAAAGAAAATTATTAAAGTAATAAAGAATAAATACCTTTTTATTTATTCAAAAGTAGAACCAAGTACCTTTAAAGGTAAAGGACTCACGTTGTGAAACCGTTTTTAAACATTATACCGCATGGAAAGTAAATAAAAGAAACTTCTTATAACACTTAGACGGTAAATATACAAAAAAGATGGTATACCATCTTTTTTTGTATATTTACTTGCTTGTGAGTAACAGTATAAGCGTAAATATATGTTTTAATTGTTATAAGATGTTTCTTTTATTTACTTTCCGTAAAATCAATAACACGTAAAATGCTGATCAAGAAGTTAATTTACCATACTACAACCTAACATACTACAATACTAAGTGACCACAAAATTGAAACCTCATAAAAATAGTAACAAAAATTAATTCCTGTAACAAAATTTCAAACATAGTTGAATAAATTTTATTTCTACCAGAATAAAAATATACATGACAAAAACATCAAATAATATCGAAAGTTAAAGAGAAATAATACACATTTATCCATGACATTAATGTAAAATATTAAACTTATAGTATTGTAATTTTATTAGCTTAACACCTTTACTACGTTGGGTTCTTGTTACTAAGAACGTCATATTCTTGTCAATATAACTACACGTTATATTAGTTAAGTGATATTATATATAAGCCATGTAAATAATTGGCTACATTATAACACTTCAGTTCATAGTACATTACAGTTGTTCAGTAAAAAGTTCAAGTACTGTATTGGCAGGTCGAAAAAAAAAACACTTCATCCACTCAAACCAGTAACATTTATCAATAAACTGACATTGCGTCTAAAAGCTGTTAAACGTTGGTGATTTTCTTTATCATAGCTGCTATCACATGTAAGCGATGCAAGTTGTCTTACCAAGAGTTTTGCTGAGGGTTAGCCGTACTTGAACAAGGTTAAAGCCACAGGTCGGGTGTTCTAAAGCCAAATCAAAGCCAATAGCTGTAGTCATCAACCATATAATGTTGTTACGTTCAATGTAAGATGTTGTTTTAGAATAATAAAATAATGTGTGATTCAATTTGTGAGATATCCTGTCTTAGGCTGAATATAATGAATGTATGACACTACATTTTCCCGGGGAATTTTACTATTACATACTGGAGGGTTTTCACCATGGCTAGATATAAGTGATATCTCTTTTATAAGTTTGATTCGGAGCTGTAGCGGAAAATGTATAAAGGTTATTATGTATCTAAGATATAGTGTCAATATTCAGAAGAAATACAAGGAATTTTGTTTCAGTGGAAAAATAATCATGTTGTAACGTTATTTCCAAGATCAATTATCTTTCATTTAGTGCAATTGGCCTTAAGAGGAGACCTAAAATAAAAATTCATCATTGTTACAAAAGTCATGGTTTATTTAAAATAAAACAGTTTCTTCTAAACACTTTCAAAACCAAAACCAAAATCAAACTGAAATTTATTTACTTCCATTAGTTTTTTTTTTATATATAAAAAATCAACAAATTTAAAACATTCAGCTAATATTTATAGGACATTTTAAAACCATTAATTCCTGGTACACACTTGAGCCTACTCATTGAGTAGGCTGCAGAAAATTCACCCCAGGTCTGGACACTGTACATCTACACTCTTGAACTAACAACCCCACATGGAAGCAGCTCCCTTATATAAGATATCTCAGTTCTGGAACCTTCTACCCCTACTCGGACAAGCACTTGCACTGGACCAGGTGATAAGGAAACTTCCAGAGCTTTCTTATCAAGAAGTCTTGCTACTGCAGGCTACTCTTGACTATTGTAAATGTAAAACTTTAATTTCAAATCATTACAACAAAAAAAAAAAAAACTTATTTTCTCAAATTTCTATATGAAATTAAACCATGTTACAATGTTCATAACTAAGATCACACTTTGTAAGGAAAAAATGTTTTATGGTAATACAGTTATTTTCCCTGTAGCAGTAGGCAATCTATTCTTTCACGTTGTTTACCTAAATATTATATTGCTTTATTTCTTGAGCAATTGATAATATAATTACTATCAGGAAGAGATGAAAAAACTAATTTTTACCTACAAAACATATATAACGTACCTCGGTAGCCCCAATGCAGCTGAAGTATGAAAAAGGGGGTTGTTTCAACAGAGAGTGGACGCTGTCACTGACACAACTGTCAAGTTATGGCTCTTGTTCGTGGTTGTGACTCAAGTGGTCTATGCATAATCAAATGTTCCAGTGTTTAAGTAAAAGTATTTTACATATTTTAGCATATGAGAGAAAAATATAAGTTTGAATTAATATAAAACTCTGGTACATCATTATAGATTGTGATGCATCTATGTGTGAATCATTACAATTTAAGTATTGTTTCATCAATCGTAATTTCTAACCTTTGAACTAAGCACCTACTTTACTATAATTTTTAAAGCCATGAGCTAAAAAAGCAAAATGTACCGTCAAAATCTAAAGGTGTGTGTATCACTAAATACAACAAAATTGGATTTTCGTAAAAAAAACAACCAATAATTATGACACGTATGGTCCATGGCCGAAATAAAGGTTAATAAAGCCTGGTTAATATTTGGACAGTTCTAAAGAAAAGTGTTGTGTAAACCACCGCGTGCGAGCTACCACAGAGTTTAATTCCTATACACATGGTCAGTTCACCTCACATATTGCTTTTGTTGTTTCATTAAAAGATTTTTTTGCGTTGGTTTACATCCAATATTTTCAGTACATTGCATCAATATACCACGAACTCTGTTCAACCCGTCATAAGAATGTACGAATAAAAATAAGAAGCGTATGAGCACGTAAATGGTTATCTGATGAATTGTTCGCATATGAACTCTATAAGATACTAGTAAAGGAACAGTTACTGTGTGTTACCGATAACCGTTCTCTGCTGATAACTGTTTCGGACTCGTCCAAATAACGGGAAAATGACAGTTTTTGAAAGGGATATCTTTGACGTACTTTGCGTAAGACTGTTACTGCATTTCACTGATAAAATTTTTCTGTTTTTGTTTAGTTCTACTGTTATACTATTTATTATGAAATATTATATATACAAACTTATTGTTATTATATTTTGTTCATTGTTTTTCTTATTTTTAATTTTTAATTTTTAAGTTTTAATTTTTGATTTTTGATTTTTTAATTTTTTATTTTTAGTTTTTACTTTTTAACTTTTTAGTTTTAACCTTTATAGTCTAATCGCCATAGCCTACATAGCATAATTTGTAGACAATATGTTATTTACTGTAATGGTAAAGTATGTTTTTATAAGGTTATCAGTTTAATAATAATACGTGAAGAATCACCTTGTGCAAACTAATCCAAGAATGTAAACACAGGTTTAATCATGCCACTAATGCATTCATTAATTGTTCCCCTTACTTTCATTTTATCCTGAGCTCGAGGTTTTTAAATTTACGTTTAGTTTGGCCCGTGATAATTTTATATATATATGCCTAAATAACATTTTAGTATGGTAAAATGTATATTTATCAATTTAATTAAATTTAATGTCAAGGGAACTGGATTACTAGGCCCTAAATGATTACAAGTTTAATGGTACAATCGTATCGTGATGATGTTAAACATTATATTACAAGTTATTGTTGAAGAAATTAGTTGACCCATATGTTTCGATGTAAATTTGGCATCGTCAGGGTCGCAATAACTAGTTGAAATAACTTTATTATGTCAATTTATATAAAAAATACTGTCCAACCAGCTATTATGGCTTTGTAAGACAATTTAAAGGCAGAATAATCACAAAACTACCTCATTAAGTTTTACAATAAAATAGAAAATAGGTAAAGATTTGACAGTAAGGATTTTCTGTATTTTATGTTCGTTGTTTGGAATTATAATAATTAAAGATATAAAAATGTAACCTGAACTAATATTACGTACTTTTCCTAATTAATTTATGAGCAAGTACTTATTATGTACTAATAGTACGTTAAGGTCAAAACCTCCATTGACCAGTTCCCTGCACAAAGAGTAGATTTCTGCTGTCCGTAAGTACTTTACATACAACATTTTCAGTATTTCCAGTCACAGCTGTTCGTAGTTTGTTGAAACACTAATGTTTGTGTTAAGCATAGTTTAGATTTGGACAAAACTTTCCCCAGTAAACTGACGTACTGTTATTTTGTGTTTGTATGTTTCTCGTTTGAAGAGTTACCAACCTCTTTGTGCTAACTCTAGCTATAACAGTACTATTGGTATTAGATATATTAGCACACAATTTAACAAATATTTAAGAATTGTGTAAATATACATATTGTCAAAAACAAAAGTTTTATTATAATAGCTAGGACCAAATTAATCTTTTTTTATGTTGAACGTTTTTTTTACTTAACTGTCACTATTATTCATCAGATTATATATAAGTTAGGTCATATTTGAAATAAATATAATGTCGTTTTGAATTTATATTATCTATTAGTTACACAGATAGTCTGGTTAGAGTTTTATCGACAAAGAAAATTAAGCTGCAAATAATTGACCAAAATCGCTTATTAATTTCATTTTATAATGATCATTTTGAATGTTTACATTAACAGGAAACTGATCTCAGATAATTAGCACGATTTTTAGTAAATGATACATTAAAAGCAATCGTTTAAAACAATGTTATAGTTGTGAGAAATGATAACGCACTATTAATTTGGTCTTTAGTTACATATGTATTTTATTTATTTTTTATATCAATTAAACTCTCTACTTTTATATAATTCATTTCTTTAACAATCTCTAGGAATTTTATTATTTGCCTTTTATATCGTTTAATAAATTCTTTTCAAGAAATTTAAAAATTCTAATCGGTCCTATTGGGTCTATAGTTAGCTTACCGTACAATCCCTCTGGATACTATTTTAGTATATGCATGCTTAATTTTGAATATTTATATGTTATTTTATCACGACATCAATGTTAAAAAACTCTTTTCAATGTTTACGTTACAAATACTTTTATATAGTAGAGTTATATATACTTTACCTACGACCGCTTTTTTTAAGTAGCCGTTTCAGTTCTAGAATTGAACAGTTTCACATAACAGCATTGTTTAGTTACATAACAGCATAGTTTTTCTTAACAACGCGGTTAACGGACCAATGAGTATCACGGATTGAGAGAGAAGAAGTAAAATAGTAATACTTCGAACTTAACAAATAAGCTGTTAACCAATGCTAATGTTAACGATTGATGCATTTAGTGATTGGTACAATGAGTCGTTGCGTCTCTGTCAGTGTCAATGAGAGGCTATAAACGAAAACATAACCTCTCCTAGAAGTTATGAGTAGTGATTATTAGTAATTAAAAAAATATATCGAAGGTAAATTAGTGTACGCTACTCCCGTAAATAGTGTCAACGACAATCGTAGAAGTTTTTAAGGCACTCGTCAAGGCTCATACCTTAAATTTTCTACTCGTGTCGTTAACACTGTCTTTACGCGATCGTTACGTAAACTACTTTTAAAATCGTGTTTTCTTTAAACATGAAACTAGAACATTAGTAAATCTACAATACGCTGTACGATAGAACTTGTGACAAACTTTGTTTGGAACACAAGTTGACGGTAAGACGGAGTAATACGGACTGTATCTTCCTATTATACTACGATCATTTAGAATGAATATCTGTGTAAATCTCATTCCAAGAAGAGAGAGCCAACAGGCATGCAACTTTTGTGTTACGCTATTTCATTATCGCTTCCTTACATATCAGCTTTTGACATACAAAAGTAAGAATGTCCTGACTAAAGTTAATAAGGATTAAAAACAAATATTGTAAATAAAATATGTCGTTCTTCACAAAACGCAACAAGTATTAAGAAAAGTGCCAACCTCGTGTAAGTTCAGCGAAAAGTAGTCATTTTGATTTATTGACTGTTAGGTGGAAGAAACTAATAGTTCAACACTTATTTATATCGCTGGTGGATTTATAACTTTTTGTTGGGTAGCGTATAGCGACATAAATCATTAACTTGTATAGTGCATTTCACAGCCACTCTACAACAAAGGATCTTTTTTCCTTGGAATTTTAGTGCATTAGTATATAAAATGGTATTTTTAAACGATTATTGCAATTATTAGCAATTCCTATGTATTGTTAAGCAAATTTCAGTAAATATCTCATACTGGAGGTTTAGAGTAGATATGATTCATGAAAATAGAAAGGAACGCCTTAATCACTAAAATCTTGTCAAGATGGGACTAACTGTGTAAGTAATCATAAAGTAATAATTTGATATACTGCATAAGGTTGAGTGCTAAACAAATAAAACTGCAAAACAAAATAAATTCATGAATATGTTTTCTAGGAATAAATCGTAAAACTTGTAATACACAGTTGTGTACTTGTAACTACTTATCATAATACTGTCCATGATTTTTTACACCGTAACAAACTCGTTATTATTTTTATTAAATGTATTGTATTTTGTTTATTAACAATAGCTTTGTAGCTGTTTATCGTTGAACTTTTTACCTATTTAAAAATCGGGTGTATTGTAAATATTAGTCAAATAGTATGTTTTTGAGATAATCAAATATTTAAAAAATAAACTCGAATCACTTACTGTACTAAAAAGTATAACTGATGCAACCGTGAGCTTAAATTCAATTTTCCTTTACCGGATCTATTGAAAAGACTAAATTCAATTGAGCTGTTCAAAGAACCTCTTTCAACGCAACAGCACTGTGGATATAGTTATTGTTACTTTGAAAGTTAAATACTGTACTTAACTTTTTAACGGTAAGTGTAGTACTGAGGTGTAAATTTATTGACATTAAATTTCTATTTAAAGATAATAAACATAATAGGGAAAAGTTTTACCCAGAAAAGTCTACATAAGATGTAGGTATTCAAAACCCGGATACATATTTTTATCACTAAGAAGTGTTTTTTTTTCAAAAGATGGGCAATGGTGCTCTACGTAAAGCTAAACCCATGTGACTTAAAACTTTTTTATTAATCTATTAAACAATATCAACCAATTCACCCTTTTAAATTACTTTATTTGGTAGACAAAATGAGGGTAAATGGGGGTGTCTTATGAGGGTAAGACATTCATTGCACAATACAAACAGCAATACTGTAATGACACAGACCACTAAATCCACGAGAAGAAAAAATATATCCATAGCAATGTATGAAAATTTCAGATAAAAATGGCAGTAAAGTATATAATTCTTAACTATAAAACACTAAAGTAAAGGTTCACAGGAAGCACGATTAAAAAATTTTGAAAGGAACCCAAACCAAACCCACAACTAAATGTATCATTGTAACTGTTCGTTGGTAAAGGTTGACTACATAAAACTTTCAAATTGATAAGTCTATGAAATAATAACAAAATGTAATACTTATAAGTATGAATTACAATCAAACAAGTGTCATGATACCAACACACAGTTATGACCATTTAATTTGCTACAAATTCAATTCCGTAAAGACAAGGACAAAGGTTATTTTTCTAAACTATGGCAACTGTTATATTTGTTGAAGAGGTCAACTAGTGATCCGACCTCATTTCCAAGACTCTGCAATCAGACCAGTCCACAATATTGAAGTAATAGTGTGTTGGTAGGTAGGAGTGAGTTCTGAAGATCTTGTTTCTCGAATATTTCACTTTTATAATAACTCCAAAATGTATCCATAAGAGTTCAAGGAGAGCTCACAATATTCATGCACTACTAGTCCACATTTCTTTTACAAAATATACCGTAAGTAATTAACAGGATCATTGCAGCCCTAAAAGAAGGGTGTTGTTAGTCATTCACAGGTGTTAATCAACAGCTTATTGTGTTTACAAACGTAAACAGTTGATTTGAATCACGGAAATTAAAATACGAGTTTCTCTGATGTAATTGCTGCACACATCTTGTATTACAGGTGATATTTACCCTTTGAGCTAACTCCTACTGTGAATTTAATCTACCTCTGAAGGGAAATTAGCCAATATGTATTTAAAAACATTGTATAAACAAAAGAAGATCAAACAAATCATCGTTAATATTTTTTTTAAATTTACCTTACTGTTTAACAGTAAATTAATGTTTCTCAATGATAAAATACAGCAAATACGAAATAAAATTACATTTTTTTATTTTCAAATGTGGCTTGCACAAAAAAAAATTAGATTTAATCCTACTAATATTATAAATGAGAAAGTTTGGATGTATGGATGGATTTATGGATGTATGTTTGTGACAAGTGGACGCGAAAAATACTGGTCGGATTGGGCTGAAATTTGGCATGATGATAGCTCACATTCCCGATCAACATATAGGCATATTCTTATTTCAAAAATCCTTTCGGGCTCCGCCCCAGTGGCTCTGGAGTTTCCCATGTTAACCTTATGAGAAATGGAATGATTGAATCTTAACAGCTGTTTCAATTAAACAAGTTGGTACTGTTCTCTGATGTTCAATAGCATTAAAGTTACAAGGATTACGAACAGGGTGCAGCACTATTATTTCTTTTACATTTATGACAACAGCTAATTTGCAACCAAAAGGTGAGTGAGCGTAGCGAACGAACTTTAACCTGGAGGCGAGTTAGCGTAGCGAACGAGCTAACCTGAAGGCAAGTGAGCGCCGCGAACGAGCTCCAACGTAAAGGTGAGTGAGCGTAGCGAACGAGCTCCAACCTAAAGGTGAGTGACCGTAGCGAACAAACTTCAACCAGGACGTGATTGAGCCATGCGAACGAGATAATCTTGAAAATTAAGAAGTTAAACGGGGCAAAGCCTGCGGGTTACAGCTAGTAATTACTATTTCTATTTCCAAATATTCTTTCTTAATATACAGTCGATAAATGGCCATGCAGTAAATATCGAGTTCATTTCACTTGAGTGAATAAAATAATATAGGCCTACAGTGTGTGCCACTACAACTTCTAAATACTTTCCTTAAATTACATAATAACTCCTAGGGAAACATTACTATATAACCTGAGACATATTTATTACATAAATTTTTACATCAACAACATAAAAAAGTGCAGGTTTCTTTGCATGTAAAACGCAGGAAGAATTTATAATCATTCTGGACAATAGCAGCTTCCCTCACATGAGTTGGAAACATTTTAATTTAAAGTCAGATGGAATGCGAGCAAGGAATGTTATGATTAAATGCACTCTTCATTGTATACCTCATAGAAATCTGATAAAACCTTTGTTTTTTTGGTACAGCTATAATATTTTACTTAAAAAAGTCCTGTATCCTGGGACCCAGGTTCAATACCACGAATACCCAATGGATTTTATCCAAGTGATAATGCCATAACCTTTAGGCTTGCCTGAAATATTGTAAAAAAACAATCCCAAACTAGAAACAAGTTTTGAAAGTCGAACACTAAATTAAGCTCAAGAACTCCTTAATTGCGCTAAGCCCTCAAAGGGTCCAAAAAAATGTTCCTTAGTGCACCAAGTCCAAGCCAGGCAAGGGAGGGTTACCAGCAGAAGGAATGTCATTGTTTACATGTCATCCTAATCTATCCTAACCTATCCTAACCATCGATGTATAATAACCTAACCTAAACAACTCAACTATACAATCAGGGAGGACCACCACTTGGTGCACTTAATGAACGTATTGGGTGGCTCCTTGGAGTAGTGGGTGAAATTAATGCCCGCCCATTTTGAAATTCATGTAAAACAAAATGCATTACAATTATCTTAAATCAAACGTGAAATACAAGGAAAGTTTTTAACAGGTTTTAACATAGACCTAGATTCTCCCAAACATATCTCATTATTACAAAAGTATGAGAAGGTTTGGCGTTGATAAGAGCAAGGTATTGGTGCTCATTGGCACTCTTATTCGATGACTAACATATCCACAGAAATACAATAGAATTTATGATATAATCAGAAATAATTTGTGGTGAATAATTGAATAGCGCAAATAGTATCACACGTATACTTTAAACATACATTTGAAAGGCAAATTATGTTAAGATTCAGTTTTCCTAATATAAGCCAAAGTAGGGCAGTAAAAAAAGTTAATGCATTGAAACGAAACATGCATCTAAAAAAAATACTCTTTCAACCCAAGTCAAGTTTTACGATCGAGGCGAAGCCGAGGTCGGAAGAAGCGACGGTTGAAAATACACTTTTAACCCATGTGATGAACTATATTTTTCGTCACATTGCTACATTATTTACAAACTAAGATGGTAAACGAAAATACCTTTCATGTAAAGATAATCTCTCAAAACAACTAATTTGTTTTTAACTTTGCTAATGCAAATAAGCAGATATTAGTAATTCAATTATTTTGTCTATTACGATTTTGTTTGTTGGTGTAAATTATACCATCGGTAAGTCGAACTATTGACAGTAATTGAAAAACAATCTGTCAACGATTAAATCAATCGATACATCATTTCGATACTTGCGATTGCTGACAATCATAGTTTACAACAGCTAATTTTTACTCCCTAGGGATTAGGAATGCAACTTTAGGCCTGCAACGCATCTATTAAAAACGGCTGATTTTGCTGCGGTATGACGAAATGTTATATTGTTTTAGTGTTTATTTCGTAATGTTTGTATAAATATTAAAGGTTCCTAACGTCTTAAATATGAATCAATCCACAAACCCTCTTCATAGTTTTATTGTTTGCAGTCGCTACCTCCTCGATTTAAAAGCAAGGCAAATGCTGTACTCTTAACATTAACTCAACATAACTACAATGTTATAAAATTCATACAATGTTATAAACTACAATAAGAAATAATGTATGAAATTTAATTAACTAATGAATGAAAATTCAAATGAATGAAATTTCTTAGGTAAGAAATTTTATTATTTAAAACACAGTATCGTCAGCCTAAAGCTGGATCTCAACTCGGATTCACTTCAAGTTTCGTCCGACTAACTCAAGTGTCTAAGTTCCTTTAGTGAAACTAATTGTACATAGCTTTCTCTCGGTTATTTTCAAAAAAAAAAATTAACTGTAAATACAAGAGTGTAATAGAGTTATGGTTAGTTGTTTGTAACTTTAAAATAACGATTAAGTAATTACTGTTCCTTAACGAATTAGCTTTTCTCTACTAAATGGTTTTATTTCTTAAGTATTTATTTACCGTGTTATCTATTGAAATAATAGTTAACCAAAATACAAATTTGTTTAAATTAGAATCAAAGCTATAACATTGTTTTACTTGTTCTTACATAAATTAAAATAAGAATGGCCAACTCTGTTTGTAATACTGATGTAAGAAATAAACTTATTGAAATAATTGGGACAAAAGTATCAAGGGTTATTACATTTGAAGAAACTCAAGGGTTGGAGATCAGATATTAGATATTAGTTTTATGTATAAGTTAGTTAAGAAGATGAAACCCCGCCTCACGCAAACCAATCCAGAAATGTGAACACAGTGTTTTTCATACCACTAATGCATTCACAACTTTCTCTCTCTACTTTGATTTTATGATGAGGTCAAAATGATGATTCTTTTTATGTGTTGTCTTATGAAACTATTCTTGAATGTACTAAAGTTATGTTTCGTAAATGGATAATAGTAAGTTATTATTAGTTTAGGTATAAGCAAAAAAAAGTCGTAATCAGTGGGAATTTTGAGTTTACTCTGGATTTTCCTGGCGATATATATTTATGGTATTAATTAAAAAAGTAACAGTATTTTCTCAATGAATTACATTCACATACCCATACAAAAGTTTTAAATTCCACTCAATCTCCTTAAAATAAAAAAGTCATCTCACTAAATAACGTGTTGATGAAACTAAAAATACATTTAAATTGTGGTGGAAAAGATATTGACAATAACACACCTTTACTACTTTTTTCTAACCGTTATTGAGGAAGAGTTGCAACCTAAACAAACACTTTGTCCCTCATTCGGTGTTTGGTTTTCGATATTTAACTTTGTCAACGCTGCCAGTGGTTCATGTGATGTTGTTCCCACCTGTTGACTTTTTCAAGCTTAGACATTTTATTAACCTTAGTATTAAAAAAAATAATCTTAAATGTGTAATTTGAGCAAACTATTTGGTTACAGTAAAGAGTTTTCAACTCCATACAGTTTTGTTTAGTTTTGTGAATCGTATTAGTTTCGTTATTAGAAATATTGTAGATTGTAAGCATGACAGTAGAAAATCTAGCGTTTCATAATTAATATGAGATTCAATGAAAATATTAATTCATTCATAAATTAATTCATCAAATAGTAAGTTTTATTTCTAAGCGTCTTCGAGGCTTCTAGGATGTGACAGTGTATCTTACAGAAACGCAAACGTAAATAGCTTGCATCTGGATAATTAGAACACAAATAATACAAACGAATTCCTAATCTGCTGAAAATACTTCGTTAAACATAAACATACATACATGTAGTAAAACCAGAGATCATTGAACATTCTTCCTGAGGAAAGTTACTCAACTTAAGAGTCCAATTACAAAACTAAAAAGACAACTTATAATCTTACAGTGACCAAGATATTTAAATTACACTCACTTTGGTATGTGAAAATACATTTTGAGTCAGTAAATGACTCTTTAGTAGATGTTAGTAAGGAACAAATTTAGCATTGCTCTTATGGCGAGCAAATCAAAGATAGCCGTTTGACTCCAAGGACTACTCCCTTGGAAAACAATTACAAAACAAAAAAAAATGTCTAATTCCGTAGTAAAGTGGATATTTAAATTTCTTCTAAATTGGCATTTGAAAAAAATAGTTTGGGATGATAAATAACTCTTCATTAGCTGTTTGAAATTAATCCAAGATGGCAGCTACCCTCTGAGGACGAAGATCACATAATGAATTATAACGATAAACTAGATGTGTAATTAATTGTAACTAAATGTAAACAGCAACTGTATTACAAAGGACGGCCTAAACAGCATTGTCCAGTAGTGTCTAGTTTTACAACATTTAACATTTCTAAGTTAGCTTTACGTACAAACATGAAGCATTGTTTATTTTAAAAGATAGTACCGTACAGTAAACCTTTTACAAAATATATAACGGTTTACATTACATTTTTTTTCAATTTCTAATAATTGTCTATTCATAGATTTAGTGAAATGTGACGGAGAGTGACCCGATGTTAATGGAACGAGGGAATTAACTATTTGATTACCACTCTTTCAGACAGGCTAAGGGTTTATACCCTGGAATGATATAAGCCTGTCATATGATGTGTCAGAAACTGTTGCTGCACGTCACTGATAACAGGTTCCGTTCCATGTTCGGACCAGCTTTTGTCTCGTTCATGTGACAGAGAATATTACTATTAACTGGTTCCAGCTACGGAACTGCTTTTGTTTGAATCCACAGTCGGAAGTGAGCTTTACAGATAGTAGGGAAATATTTTTTTGGTAATTATGCTGTAAGATGGCTTACCTATTTGGTAACAAATTATTTTAAGGAATTAGACCTTATCAAATACAGTAAGCCTTTAACCTAGTGTAACTAAGTTTGTTCATGTTTACCCTTAACTGTCATACCAGTAACAAGTTCTCGAATCGAAAAAAGGCAATAATAACAAGAAAATACCCCCACCACAGCAAACCTGCCGACTAAGCGAATTTCCATTTGTCTGAATTGATTTTCAGTTAAATATATTTTAATAACATTAGGTTAAACGAGTTTAACATAAGTAATAACATTAGGTTTAACATTAGGTTTGCTGCTACAAGGAAACTAATAAAGTGTGTTTTTGAGTAAAATATTGATAGGTTAGTACAAAATAAATAAATTTGCCAAGTTTGATCAAAATATATTCATAAACAAGCAATATACAACATTTGACAATATTCTCCATAAGTATAACATGGGAATTTTAAATTTAAATTTTTTTTTTAATTTTCTCCGTTACTAATAATCGAACAAAAATACTTTTATACACTAAATTATTTGTTTTTCTAAGCTCTTTAAAAAGGTCTAAAGAGAAATTATTGAGAAATTTTGTGTTTTGAGGGTCAAAAGTGAGAAAAAACAATTTTTACCCCATAAAACCCCCCGTGAAGCCCCGTTCCCATGGTCCGATCGTGCTGGTTCGCGAACTCATTCAAGTTTATCCCGCTTTACACCTTTAAACCAAATTTCATCAAAATCGGACAAAAATTATTCAAGTTATCGCGTTCACGGACGTATATATATATATACATATATAAAAATTTGAATAAGTAGTGTTTTTGGCCTCTGGGGACATCAAAATGAAAAAGTAAATGGGTTCCGGGTCTAGGTCTTACTGTGCCACCTACGGTAATAGCTACTTCCCTATAGGGAATTTCGCTAATACAATTGAATACCACATACGGCCACATATTATCACGTATTAATGTCTGAATTAAATTCTTTTGAAATAGTTCTTAAGAACTTTTGAACTTAAACTTCTTATTTACAATTTTAATAATTTGTTTTAAATATTTGAAAAAAAAGTAAACGAAAGTAGTCAGAACAAATGACATATAGATATAGTCCTCATTCTAGAGCATAATATGAATAGGTACTTTTATCATTCTCAAAAGTTAATAGACTTAAACCGTACCAATGTATTACAACTAATAGTGTTGTACAATTTTTAAATAATGTATCGATACAAGATGACGTGTCATTTGTATATTAAAAATGTTTAGAAACTTATTTGTAAAATTTCTTTGCTGTCTTATATTTTACGCTAATGTGGCTCTACGAAACAGATAAAATTTAAATCAAAACAAAAATATTGTTATCAAATGCTCCGATATCTGTCAACAACACCAGATTTACTGATAAGGCCTATTACAATTCCATCAACGATGAAACTGTCAACGCTGCTTCCATTTTATTATTTTCAAAACATTGAACCACATTATTTGAAGTTGATTTAGCTAATAATTGTGGATCGTTATAAGAAAGCTTTATGCAAATTGTATAGTGCATTATTTTCATTGACGTTTTCTAGTGTAATGCTTTACTTTGAAATCTATTTTAGCTAGTGTTATCCTAATGCAAACATCATAAGAAGAAACGTTGACTATATTAATTTTCTACAAATGTTTATAAATATTTATTTTTTAGGACAATATCAAATTTTTCGTGGTATATTTCTCATATCAGTTTTATTCAAACCCACCTTTTTAAGTTTTAATTTTACGATTAAGTACACAAACGCTAAACTTTCAAAATTCACAAATTGTTGAATGAATTTTATATAGTATGAAGTTGTAAATCCACAAATGCTAGACAAGAGTAAAAATATGTATATTTAGTAAAAAGATAAAGTGAACAATAATAATTGAATGAATTAGTAAACAAATAAATATCATCTGTTAAATAAAGATTTATATACAGGTAAGTAGTTAGGCACTACAGTACCCCCTTGCCAGTGGTTGAGCTGTGTAGCTTACTTTATACTTTTATACTTTTTTATGAAATGGCGACCATACTATGTAGGTATTTTAAGCCAAGTATGAATGGAGATGAGTGTAGGATGAGTGGCGCGATCTTGTAGTCTTGTTAGTGACTAAGGCCGACATTCCTTAGACACAGCTGTTAAGCTGATGTATCCAAACCAATAATAGGGGTAGACTTTCTACACCATTATGATCTGCTTGTTGATGTACTACGTCAATGTTTAGTTGACCAGTCAACTTCATTTTTTTCCAAAGGTCAGACTCCTTCAGTTCATTTAGTGAGTAGTGTTAAAACTATTAAGTCTTGTCAACAAACAGTTTTCTCTCAATTACTTCATGAATACCCAAACCTCACAAGACCTTCAGGTAAACCTGATTGTACTTCCAAACATGACACAGAACATCATATCGAGACAACACCAGGACCTCCGGTGTTCAGTAAACCCCGCCGCCTGGCACCGGATAAGTTTAAACTCGCCAAAAAAGAATTTGAATCCATGGTACAACTAGGTATAGCTAGACCCTCTTCTAGTAGCTGGTCTTCTCCCCTTCACATGGTTCCCAAAAAAGGCAATGAGTGGAGGCCATGTGGAGATTACAGGGCTTTGAATGCTAGAACTATCCCTGATCGGTACCCTGTTCCCCATATTCAAGATTTCTCTCACCAACTTCATGGTAAGACAATATTCACCACCTTAGATCTTGTTAAGGCTTATCACCAGATCCCGGTTGCTGCTGAGGACGTCCACAAGACAGCAATTACTACACCTTTTGGCCTGTTCGAATTCCCTTACATGTCATTTGGACTATGCAATGCTGCTCAAACGTTTCAACGCTTTATAGATGGCGTGCTTAGGGGCTTAGACTTCTGCTATGCTTACATCGACGATATCCTAGTAGCTTCAGAGTCAGAAGAACAACACGTATTACACTTAAAACAGCTCTTTGACCGTTTTTCTACTTACGGGATTCTCATTAACCCAAGTAAAGTGTGTTCTAGGAACATCAGTCGTTAGCTTTCTAGGGTATGAAGTGTCTGGAGAAGGTATCAAACCTTTGCCTGAAAAGGTTAAAGTCATCAACACATATCCTAAACCTAAAACAGTTAAGGAACTAAGGAGGTTTATTGGTATGATCAATTTTTATCTAAGGTTTTTGCCTAACACGGCGGAGCATCAAAGCTTACTAAACGAACTACTGAAGGCTAATGTGAAGGGAAATTCCCCTGTCAACTGGACCACAGCAATTAATGAAGCATTTGAGGCTTGCAAGCAAAGCCTTAGTAAAGCTGTGATGCTGTCTCACCCTGTACCAGATGCTCAATTGGCCTTTTTCTCAAAAAAATTAACCCCGGCTGAAAAAAATTACAGCGCCTACGACAGGGAGTTGACAGCAATATATTTATCGGTAAAGTACTTCAAACATATGTTAGAAGGTAGGCAGTTTAACATTTTCACAGATCACAAACCACTCACTTTTGCATTTAATCAAAAACCTGACAAATGCTCTCCCCGCCAATTTCGTCGCTTGGAATACATTGGGCAGTACTCAACAGACATCCGTCACATCTCTGGACTAGGTAATGTGGTAGCTGACACCCTCTCCAGAATTGAGACGATTACCGTTCCATTGGACTATCAGGCATTAGCAGACTCACAGAGCAAAGATGAAGAGTTAATACGTCACATACAGTCTGATTCCAGCCTGAAACTTCTACAGGTACCAATACCAGGAACACAGGTTTTGCTTTACTGTGACATATCTACTCCCATCCCTCGTCCCTTCATCACAAGACCATTTCGACAAACCGTTTTTAACAGTTTACATAATCTCTCCCACCCAGGTATTAAAGCTTCATTGAAACTTGTCAGTCAACGTTTTGTCTGGCCTTCAATGAACTCTGACTGTCGTCGATGGGCCCGTTCTTGTATGGCATACCAAAAGTCCAAGATATCACGTCGGGGTCACCAAATGAAGTTGTAAATCCACAAATGCTAGACAAGAGTAAAAATATGTATATTTAGTAAAAAGATAAAGTGAAAAATAATAATTGAATGAATTAGTAAACAAATAAATATCATCTGTTAAATAAAGATTTATATACAGGTAAGTAGTTAGGCACTACATAGTACTTGGTTAAAATATTTCATGAAATAAGTCACATTAACCAAGAATAACCGATATTAAATGCTACCTCGTGATAGCAATAGTTATAGAGGGAAACATACCTGGTTACATCATGCAGTATAAATCATGCACAAGATTTAGGATCGAGAAATTTATGTTTCAACAGAAATACGGACCTTAAAATTAGTAAATTTCGACAACATATCTTTTACGCTTATTTTCGTGCCGTTAGCAAAGCGAAAGTTTCTAGTCTTTCATTATGAATAAATCTAGACTCAACAATGTACGTAATACCTCAGAGTAATAAAACAAAATTTTGTTTTATCACTCTGAAGTAATACATTTAAAAATTGTTTCAAATCCAAGGCTGTATCCTACACAAGTCTTACTCTTTCCCTAATTCAAAGTTAAAAGATGGCGCAGTTATAATTTCGGAAGTTATAGTTGCGTAATGAATAGACTTATCAACCTTGAGGTTTGATATTGTATGTTGCGTTTTCATTGTTTCTATCCATATATCTGTATCGCATTGTAAAATCCAGAGCTTAAAACCTAGTATATACCTCTTATAAACCTCGTATATGCGCATCCTAATATTTCAAGTTAGAAAATGGTTGAGCATTGTAGACTTATCCGTAATTTACATTAGCTATAAACGTGTTTAAAAAAAGCTAAGCAAAAAGCGCAGGAGTTATAGTCACGTGATTAATGGACTTGTCATGTTTTGGTCTCAACGTTCCGGAACAGGTGGTCACTTAGCCGTGAAACTTGGCGCTGACTTGTCTGAAACACTTACTAACAATTTTCTTTGTTGTAAGTTTATGATAAATAAATATCAGACAAATTGTTAGATCATGGAAAAAGGTATAAATAAATAACAGCATGTGTATACAATAATATTTTGCAAATTGTAGTTATAAGTAATATAAAATTATTTTAAAATACAACTAGTGCGATATCCATTGATGTATACTACCCTGGTATTATACATCAAAAGTGGTCTCAGATATACCAATTGAGCGGAAGGAACACAAAAGTAAAAAGAATTCCAAAATAAACTGTAATATAAATAGTGTATAACATAACAACTTATTACCACTTTTAAGTATCAATACAATACTTTATCATACGAGAACCTAACGTCCGTTTACTGTTTTCTTGTAACTCCCCTATAAAACATTTCTCAATTAGCAAGCCCTTGATAGTTCTTGATCTTACACCCAACAACGCTTGAGAGAAAATTTTGATTTTTCTAGGTCCACTACAGGCTGATCTATAGTAAATACCATCCAGCAACTAGAGGAAGGGTCAACCGTGGGCCCTGAGGCCCAACAGACTCTGCTATCAAAGTGGCCTCCCTTATAAGCGTGGATTTTATCCCCCAAAGGGTGGTCAAAAGTACTCAATACCGGGCCCTGGTACTGAGCTCCTTCCCCAGCACATTATTCTGAGAGAATTCACCTGGGTGTAAAAAAACTTAATCACTTAATTATTTACAACAACAACACAAAATAAATTACAAACAAATAAGAAAAATATGTAGATAGGTCTAATGAATATGTATATTATATTGATCCCTTAATCATGTTTTATGACTAACTGACTTAAATTAACCCTAACAATATATCCACTACATGTTGTTTAGTGAACAACATTGTATTACGGTGAAACATTTTGATGTGTATCCTATAAAAATAAATTTAAGAAGTTTAATACGAGAATGTTTTGACCCAACAACATTCAGCCACAAAACTTCAATGTCCAAAACAGGAATGTAATAAAATGTTTAATATCTGAGAACCACAGAGTCTGGCGTCGTGAATATGTAGAGGTTGGTTAGGTTGTGATGTTTGGATAAACGGATTGTTCAGGATTTGTTTGAGAGAGGGATTGTATTGTATAGATTGTGTTCAGTAGGGGACTATAATGATACCTACACGTACATTTTGTACTGTGAATAAGCGAGAAGATAATAGGATACTAATAGTGACGAAAGAATAATTATAGTGTTGATCGTGAGAAGAAGAAATTGAATTTGATAAGATCGTGTATAGTGATGAGAGGGTATACAATTAATGAAGGATATATTTTATATTTATGTTAGTTTGGACCAATGACTTTGCATACTGAAGTATGCAAAGTTACCCATTGTATGCGGATCTGTAGCTTGTATCTATTTGAACACAATGACCTAGATACACAAACCTCTCATAGTGTTACTATTAGTATATATTTTAGATTTTGTCCGTACAGTTTAAAAGATGTTAAAGATTGTTATGGAAGAAACAGTTTGAAACGGTTTGAAATTGTTTGTGCATGTGGGTGCTAACTATATTTCATAGCAGCATACGTAGTAGCATAGTAGGTCTTTTGGTTTATTCCATCAATATTTTACTCCCAAATATACTTTTAAATCCATATATTACTGTTTAATCTGCTTCTACATAGTTAACATTTACAAATTTAAAGTTACCATTGAGGGCCGAACGAAAGAATAGAGTTGAAACCAAACAACTGTTAGTTTGGCTACCAAAGTTGCAAGTTTTGCAACATTTTGTATCAAAACTCGTCGGATCATTTCAATGCGGTCTACTAGAGTGTCCTTTACACAACAAGCAGTTGAAGGGTTTTACTTATACAGAACAATTTAGTCCAATCGTCAGTAGAGAGTCAATTACAGAGGATTATGAGGATCTAGAGCTCTTACAAATGTGAGGCAACGCTAAATATGTTTTGTTGCGGGATTGAAGCGATCAAGTGGCAACTAAAAAAAAAATTATTTGCTCAAATTTTGAAAGTTTTTTCCATTGCAATGTTTACTGGTAAATAGTACCAGGATTTACTATTCTTAACCTAATGACTGTCGGAAATTTTATTACATATAGACATAATTTTTACATAGTAAAATATTGAATGTCACCATACATTTTACGGTGCAAGAATTTAAATATAGAGAAAGTTTTCATCGCCTTAGAAACTCGTATTTAACAAAAATAAGCTACAGCTTGAAGTGGGCTAATAAACCATAAATTCATCACCTAGATAAATATAGTATAATATTATAGGTGTGTTATAGACCCCACTTTAGAACCGTACATAGGCTCACCACTACTTCAGTAATTACTAGATACAAAGACAAACAACACATTATTCTCTAAAATATAATACTTTAGCGTTTTTATACCAACATTATTTTTGCTTCAATCCGCATTTAATACAACATATTTACAATAAATCGCCCAATATCTCCCTCTGGCTGTAATTGATGCCAGGACTAACAAGAGTGTCCAGTGACCAGCTGTTATTGCAGCGGTCATTTCTCACACGGGCAAATGACCAGTCATGTGACTTATGAGACATATGACCATCAACCATCCTTTTCTGGCTTTTGTGAGCTACTTGCAGCTTGTATGAAGTTTATTAAAGTACTCTTTGCAAATAGATATACATATATTGTAAAATAAACACCAGTTCTTTGACTTGAAAACACAAAATTTTTTACTGGACCAAGAAAATGATATTCGTATATTTTTACTGTATTTAATGTGAATATTATTACTCCTTATAAAGAAATAATTTATCTCATACTTTTTCAAGCTAAAACACCTTATGGTCTTTATATCTTTACTTTTGATAAAAACCTGACTAAATAAGAACGCACATAAATCACAATGCACTCTTTACTTCCAACACAGTCAAATACTTCCACCGTTGTCAGTAACCGCAAACAGGTTGACCAGCACAACTTGGACCTAGTTTACGCTAAGTAAAACTTGTTTCATTAAAGTTAATATTTATTTGATAAAGTAAGAAGCGAATACATTATTGAACCTAAATTAACAGCTACGTAGTGCGTTCCAACGTACGGTTAGTTGTCTAAATCTTCCATCGGACTTCCTGTTTCCTTGCATATAAAAGACTGTAAATGTAGTACATACTAAGATTAAAATTGTTTTGATCAAATCAAAAGTAATGAAATGAAAGATTATTTATTTTACCAGGCAAAGTTAGGGCTACATGGCCCTTTCTTACACTTAACCTGTGAAAATAAATACAAATGCAATTAAATTTCTTAATCTAATAGGTGCTGTATTAAAATAAGGGAGTAAGATATGTACAGGTGATTAAGATATGTATAAGAGACACAGAATAAAATTAACTATCCATGGCAGTAAACGATATTATAATATGATTACTAACCAAGACGTTTAACCCTTTTCATGTTACTTAATGATAGGCGTAGAGGATCGTGACATTATTTATATAGTAATTGGTAGGATGTGATAATCCGGGTATTATCGGCAACCAAAGTCCCGCTTCCTAAAATTAGACCAGCTCTCTGTCCCGATAATAAGACAGATGACAATTAGTGACATATCGATTTCAAGCAAGTGTACCTCAAAAGTCAGCTCCAAGTTTCACGGCTAAGTGACCACCTGTTCGGGAACGTCAAGGCCAAAACATGACAAGTCCATTAATCACGTGACTACAACTCCCACCATTAACTGTGTCATCAATTTAACTTTGACTTAGAGAACAAGTAAAAATCAAGAAAGTTGTAGCCATGTTTTCCACCTTTTTAGTCAAAAAAATTTCAGTGTAGTTATTAAAGACCATGCAAATATAATAATAATGTTTAAATATTATATTATACAAATTTTTGTAATATATAATATTATATAATTTTCACAAGTTAGTATAATTATAACCAATACACCTTACCTTTAGTATAGGTATTTACTTTGAAACCCAGTTGTTCTTTTTTAATGGTGACAATGCTTTAGAACAGCCTCAGGTGTACCTGAGCATTGTTAAAATCAACATTATCATTTTAATTTATGTATCATATTTTATATTTTAGGGTACAATTTAAAATCTTATATTTGTCTTTGTATAAAATCTTTGTGTTTGTGTTACAACATTCACTATTTACTATTTTACACGGTTATTTTGGCAACACCTACATTTTTATACGTTGAGTTAACAGTTCGTTGCCCTCCTACCATTTACAGTTAATATTATTTGAATAAATAATAATGCTAATGGCCAATCGGTTCACTCCACTTCCCCAGCCCAACAGTCCAAGCCAAACCTCCTCCACAGTCTATAGTCCTAGCCCTCGCCTCGTACCTTAGTTATAGTCCAGCTTCCATCCTGAGTTTGGTCGTTAGCCGTTTGTAGTCAACTATTTTAATTATTTAACTTCCTAATACCCGTACAGTGTAAGACCATCATGTGTAAGACCATCGAAGTAAGTGATGCAACAATTGGAGTTGTATTATTTATTTTTATGTGTAATACATGGTTAAAAACTATGGCTTGATGAGATCCATCAAGAAAGTATAGGCTTGTTTCAATAGCAAAGAGAATTACTGACAATCAAACAGATGTGGCCATATTATAATTTTGACTCAAAGTAAAATATTTATTTTATTTTGCCATTGTCCGTTGTGATTTTTTAACAAGGCTAAGAGAAAGTCATATGGATGTAAAAGGGACTACAGTATTGATAATTAAGCTGAAAGGGGTTGCATCTTTTTAGAATTTAATATTTAAACCCCTAACAACTTATCGAAAATTACATTCTTCTGTATAACGTTGTAGATCTATTTAAATTATAGAAAAATTCAATATAATAATTTTGATAAGGATGATTGGTTTTAAGCATCATACAATATCACATGGAGTTAATAGTTTTAAAAATAGTTTCTAAGAACTCTCAAGACAAGTTCGAATATAGAGTCATCGCACGAGTAACATTAAGTCTTTCCTAAAGTTTTATTCAAAATGATATATCTTACATTCAATTCACTAAAACAGTATAAAATATAGACACACATTTACACTTCGAAACGCATTTAATTAAAGTTAACCTTACAATAGGTTTATTATTTTAGTAAAATACAAACAAACAATATTTTCATCGTTTTGTTTTTAATGATTCATTAGGCAATCCATTCAAAATGAAGACACATAAATGTAATTTAGTGTATAAAAATGTGAAGGAGGTGAAATGTTTTCCACGACATGTCTCGTTTCGATATCTCAAGGGAATGTTTGGCGCTGATACAAACTGGATCTTGTTGTATCCTGGGTGTTATGATCCAATAACTATGTCGTGCAGTGGGATTCTTCCATCTACTTTTAATCAACTGTCATTAATTTATGTAATTGTTTATTTACAAAATATGTTAGTAACTTATACGTAAAACTTGAAATACATCGTAATAGAAATACACTTAAATAATTATAAAATAACGTACAGGTGTCAAAAATACCAATTCAACATTATTTAGGAACAAAACATACAATAGGGTTGTATGGCTCAATTTTTTAAGTTTTTTGATTAATTAATTTTATAAAATTTCAAAACACATTTAATCGACTAATGTTTTGAAATAACTTCAGACTATAATTCTGAAGACAGTATTAAGGTGATGAATAATCAACATTGAAAATTGTAAGTAACTAGTATTTTATTGTAGGTTTAAAACCACCAATCAAAAATTGTATTAATCAAAACCTCTTGAAAATTTCAAAAATGCTTTATATAATTTGTTAAAAAGTTAAAAAAATATTGGATTAGCTGGAGTCGTGAACTATATATCAGGACTTTAAAGCACTGCTATCAACAGTACATAGTTGTTGCTTATAAATTACAATGTCAAATCAAACTACTTAATATCTCTAAAATATTAACCTATAATGAACTTTTCGATTTAATTTTTAATAACTTTCCATTTCAAGGCTCACTTCCTATTGTAGATCCAAACAAAAGCAGGTCCGTAGCTGGAACCTATTATTAGCAATAATATTAGCCTGTCGCATGAACGAGACAAAAGCTGGTCCAAACACGGAACGGAACCTGTTATCAGTGACATGCAGCAACAGTTTCTGACACAGCATATGACAGGCTTATATCATTCCAGGGTATAAACCTTTATTCTGATATACGAAAGGGTGAAAAGCAAAAAAAATATCTCCTCATTTAATTTGTCCACATTTTAATTCTCACTAACTAAATTACTTCACCTAGCTTTTTACGACTTAGCTATTAAAAAATGCATTATAAATATAAAATAAAGTCATGTGATATTTTTTCGTCTGGATCTTCATAATTCAATCTAAATACGATTTGTATAAATGACTTAACGGTTAGATATACAAGTAGATCAGTTGGTTAATAACAGGAGTACTTGTGAAGACAGGTTCAATCGTACCACTAATATACAACTAGTTTGCCGAAATGTTATTTTGTTCTGATCTGATGATTTTACCAGGTTCTTTACTACAGTATAACTATCATATGCAGTTGACTTACAATAATATTTGGCTAGAATCAAATTAAGCAATTATTATTAAAGCATTGTTATTTAAGCCCATGTTTTTACAACTAGTGGTAACTACGTAAAACTTCCAAAGACTGAATGAAGGAAGTTTAACCTTACAGAAAAATTTCTTTTTGCATCTCCTGTATCTTATAGAAAACGTTTTTATTACATCTTCTGTATTTTAAAAAATTTCAAAAACAGGTCACTGTATCAATCCAGCTTATATTAATTATATATAATATATACTTACTACGTAGTCTGCAAATAAAATATTAATTCAGGTTTCGTTTTCTAATGTATGGATATAATTTCACAACAACTGAGATAAGTCATAAGTTCAACCATTGGCTTTTGAAATATCGTTAATTTTTAGTTTTTCTAAGGATTGCAATCATTCATCCAACTTTAGATATCATAAAAGGTTATTAATTCGTATTGGCTTTTATAAACAAGCCAATACGAATTAATAACCTTTTATGGTTGTAAACCCAGTTAGGAATCAGTTTGGCTTCTAGGATTTTGTAATAAATGTAGACTATTTAGTTAAAGTTGCTTTAGTATTTTCAACGTCCATTGAATGTTTTCAATGAATCATTGAGAAGGGCTTTGCCTATAAAATGGAATTTAACATTTCTAATATTTACTGAGTGGTTATATTTACGTTACCTTATTGTGTGTATTTCTACTATAAACCTTTATAAACTGCTGGAAAATGCCTTGTAACAATACTCATAACGAATAATTGGGTTAACAAATACCCTTTATTAATGAGTAAAAATAGAATCTTACCCTGTTGTTAATTTAATGGTAAACTACGATTTCTAAGGGTTTGTTAAATTCCTATAAATAGTGAAGAGTGCGTCCCTCCAACGGTTAAACACCATATAGCATGATTGAATTGTATCTGACTTTAAATTAAAATGTTGGCAACACATATGAGAAAAGCTGCTGTCATCCAGAATGATTAAAATTGTTCCTGCATTTTACATACAAAGGAATCTGTGCGTTAGTGCTTTGTTTGTTTAAACTCAATGCAGTACGAAACCTTTACATATTTATTTGTTACATACTTTTCTTTAACTTTTTGTAGTGCTACAGTCATCAAACTATAAAAATTCACCAAAATCCTTACACATTTTTTATAACTATATTCCTATAAAAAAAGCATCGCACTTATACAAGTTGTTTACACTTGTAGTATATTAAATCCAAACTAATATGCATTTTTAACGACGATATCAATAGACACTTTTGTGCTTGCGGATTACAAACTTGAGCTAAGCACTTTCGTTTTGTCTTATCCATCTATGTTGGGTTGATATTGGAGTTATAATCGTGGATGTTTTAATTAATCGATTAATGGACTTGCCATTTTTTTGCCGGAACATGTGGTCACTTAGCCATAAAGATTGGGGCTGACTTCTTAAACTCACTCACTACGATATATCTTGCGGGGAGAATATTTGTAAACAATACTTTTCGTTGGGGAAACTTTCTGTTTTTGCTCTTTCGTAAAGCAATGCAGCCAATTCTTTGCTAAAGCTTAAAATGTAGTCAATCATTTCTCTGAAAACCTTACAAATGCTTTTACCATGTCAAGTTATTTTTTTTTACTCAAATAGATCATATTCGCTCTTTTAGACCGTAGTAGATCTAGTACACCGCAATCGTTTTCCATAGTTGATGGAAAAGATTTAAATTCTACTCGATGAACCAAGTTGTGATTAGCACGCTGGCAATTTCTCTCATTTGGTTGACGATTGCACAGTGTGGATTAAATGGACAAGTAAAAGTAAGTTCAAAATAAATATATCTCGTGTCACAAAAGGTGTGAAACAATTTAATTTACATAATACAAACCAACTACTACACTAATACCATACACTCTTTAAATGATGCATTACCAATTTACATACGAAGTCACCAATTGAGTTAATTACTGTAAAAATTAGTATAAACAAAATCATTAGCGATGTCGGAATATTGTAAGCACTTTTTAATTGGTTTTGTATGATATAAACAACATGACTATGGTAAATGTAGAAACCAGTAGTTGTAAAAAATAATTAGTCGTAATAGGGTTGTCAAATTATTATTACACTGTCAAATCAAATTTAATCTTATAACTTGCTAAGTTATTAATAGTTATTTAATTTAAAAATTATGTTATTTATAACTGGAACTTGTACTATAGTAAATTTACAATACGCAGTACGATAGCCAGAAGCATACAATCGCTAACCAAGACAGTCGATGAACTTGTGACAAACTTTGTTTGGAACATAACTTGACGGTAAGACGGAGCTACTATAACGGGCTGTATCTTCCTAATATACATTATGGGATTGTTTCTATTAATAAATATTACCGAAATAATGTTCAATAACACTTCTAAACGGACTGCCGAATTCTGAGATGTAAAAAATTAGGATTAAAATGTCTATGATATTTTGAACATTATTCTTAGTCCACCCAGGTGTTTGGGCAAACACTAATGAAATACTAAAGTAAATGATGTTTTAGAATTATAAAATGCAAATTCTATTTTAAAATTGATTTTATATTAATCACACAATACTGTTTTCTATATTTTAGTGAGTATTTTAGTGAAACAGCTTCACAACTGTTAAAATAAACATTTGTTTTAGGGTATGGTCAAAATTTATTCACTTTGATAACGTTATCGTAAATTAAATCAATTCTGTGACCACTGATTAATGCTGGTATTCTATATATTGCAGTAATTATGTTACAGCTGAATGTGTCTCGAAAATTAAAATTATTTTGATAAATCAACATACGGAATCCAAATACAAAAATACACAATGGGAAACCACATATCCAAAACAAAACAAGATCAGGTTTGTATCTGCGTTGAACATAACCCTGGAGAATAGACTTGGAGAGACCTGCGAGGGAAACATTTTGTCACCTTATTGATCCGCACATATTTTGAGGAAGTAGATATACTTTTTCTCCTCTTTATTAATTAAAATAATAATTTACAAAACCTTAGGGGTTTTCTAGTATCAAAATTCTATTTACAAATATAAACTATCTTAATTTTCATAACGATGGTACATTTATCTATGAAGATAGAATGTGTTTTTAAATTTTTTTTATTAAAATTTAGCTCTATTTTAAAACTAAAAGATCAAAAGTCACTTTTTCTTGCCAAATTTACTTACTAGGACCCTATTATCTAGCCCGGAATCGTTTTACTGTACAAACTAATTCAGGCTTGGCATAGTGGTTGGATGAATTAGCACACCCCTAAAATTGTTGATAGCGGGATTTGAACCAGTTACCTCAGGGACCGAAGGCCTGCATTATACAACTAGACCGGTTCACTCCGGACTTGACAGATGACAATTAGATATAAAATGAACTTAAACAAGAGATGAGAGATAGAGAAAGCAGGTTATGATTCCTACTACTGGTTGGGTGGTTGGGTAGCTGAGTGGTTATAGTGCCTAATATTTGAAGTTAGAAAATGGTTGAGCATTGTATGCTAATCCGTAATTTGCATTTGTTATAAACGTGTTTAAAAAAAGCCAAGCAAAAAGCGCGGGAGTTGTAGTCACGTGATTAATGGACTTGTCATGTTTTGGTCTCGACGTTCCGGAACAGGTGGTCACTTAGCCGTAAAACTTGGAGTCGACTTGTCTGAAACACTTATTGTAAGTTTTCTTTGTTGAAAGTTTATGATAAATAATTGTAAGACAAATTGTTAGATGATGACAAAAAAGGTATAATACATAACAGCATGTATATACAATAATATTTTGCATATTGTAGTTATAAGTACATTTGAAATACAACTAGTTGTGCGATCTCCAACGATGTATACTCCCTTAGTGTTATACATCAAAAGAAGTCATGTCCACCTATTGAGGAGAAGGAACAAAAAAGTTATAAAAACATTTCTAAATTAAATTTAAAAAATAATAGTCTACTTTAAAAACAATTTATTAAAACGTTTGATGACCAATACAATACTTCATCACACGTCCGATTACTGTTTTCTTGCAACTGCTCATATAAAACATTTCTCAATTACGCTTAAGAGAAAATTTTGATTTTCCCAGGTCCACTACAGCCTGATCTATATTAAATACCATTCAGCACCTAGGGGAAGGGTTAACCGTGGACCCTGAGGAACAACAGACCCTGCTATCAAAGTGGCCTTCCTTGTAAGCGCGGATTTTATCCCCCAAAGGGTGGCCAAAAATACTCAGTACCGGACCCTGGTACTGAGCTCCTTCCCCAGCACCAGATTGTTCTGAGAGAATTCACCTGGGTGTAAAAAACTTAATTTCTTAAACAAATAATTTACAACAACACAAAAATATAATACAAACAAATAAGAAAAATATCTAGATAGGTCTAATGAATATTATATTGATCCCTTAATCATGTTTTATGACTAACTGACTTTAATAAGCCCTAACAGTATATCCACTACATGTTGTTAGTGAACAACATTGTATTACGGTAAAACATTTTTGATGAGTATCCTACAAAAATAAATTTAAGAAGTTTAATACGAGAATGTTTTGACCCAACAGTATTCAGCCACAAAACTCCAACGTCCAAAACAGGAATGTAATAAAATGTTTAATATCTGAGAACCACAGAGTCTGGTGTCGTGAATATGTAGAGGTTGGTTAGGTTGTGATGTTTGGATAAACGAATTGTTCAGGATTTGTTTGAGAGAGAGATTGTATTGTATATAGTGTGTCCAGTTAGGGGACTGTAACGATACCTACATGAACATTTGTACTGTGAAGAAGCGAGAAGATCAAAATAGGATACTAATAGTGACGAAAGAATATAGTGTTGATCGCGAGAAGAAGAAATTGAATTTGATAAGATCATGTATAATGATGATAGGGTATAAAATTAGTGAAGGATATATTTTATATTTATATTAGTTTGTACCATTGACTTTGCATACTGAAGTATGCAAAGTTACCCTTTTTATGCGGATCTGTAGCTTGTATCAATTCGAACACAATGACCTAGATACACAAACATCTCATAGTGTTAATATTAGTATATATTTTAGATTTTGTCTGTACAGTTTAAAAGATGTTAACAATTGTTAAGGAAGAAACAGTTTGAAATGGTTTGGAATTGTTTGTGCATGTGGATGCTAACTATATTTCATAGCAGCATACGCAGTAAGTCATTTGGTTCATTGAAGCTATTTTCATCCTTTAATTCACTTTGAAATACAAACTGTTGATTCCATATACTTTTTACTCCCAAATATACTTTTAAACCCAGAATACTCTTTAATTACGTAGTTAACGTTTGCAAATTTAAAGTTAACATTGAGGGTCGAACGAAAGAATACTGTTTAAAACGAAACTGCTACCAAATTTGAAAGTTTTGCAACATTGTATCAAATCTCGTCGAATCATTTCAATGCGGTCTACTGTAGTGTACTTTACACATCAAGCAGCTGAAGGGTTTTACTTATACAGAACAATTTAGTCCAATCGTCAGTAGAGAGCCAATTACAGAGGATTATGAGGATCTAGAGCTCTTACAGCTGTGAGGCAATGCTAAATATGTTTTGTTACGTGATTGAAGCGATTGGTGTGAGTAACATATTTACAAGTATCGTGTAATTTCAAAGATTATCTGTGGCAACTAAAAAAAAAATTATTTGCTCAAAAATGCTAGTATTTTGAAAGTGTTTTCTTTTGCAATGTTTACTGGTAAATAGTACCAGGGATTAACTATAACTTAACCTAATGATTGTCAGAAATTGTAGTTATAGACATAATTTTCACATAGCAATATATTGAACGTCACCATACATTTTACGGTGCAAGAATTTAAATATAGAGACTAGAAGTTTTTATCGACTTAGAAACTCGTATTTTACAAAAACAAGCTACAGCTTGAATTGGGCTAATAAACCGTCAATTCATCGCCTAGCTAGATATGGTTTAATATTATTGATGCGATATAAACATTAGAACCGTACATAGGCTTACCACTACTTCAGTAATTACACAAAGACAAACAACACAATATTCGCTAAAATATAATACTTTTGCATTTTTATACAAACATTATTTTTATTCCAATCTCCTTTTACTGGAAGTATTTAATTGAACATAAGTAACATATTTACAATAAATCACCTAATATCTCCTTTCTGACTGTGATTGATGCCAGAACTAACAAGAGTGTCCAGTGACCAGCTGTTATTGTAGCGGTCATTTCTCACACGGGAAAATGTCGAGTCATGTGACTTATGAGACATATGACCATCAACCGTCCTTTTCTGGCTTTTGTGGGCTACTTCTGGTTTGTATGAAATTTATCATTATTTATTTATGTATCAAAGTACTCTGTGCAAATAGATATACAATAATATATATATATATATATTTAAAAGTCATAACCTTAACGTTTCTATTAAGGCCATAAAAGTTGAATTTTGTTTCTAAAAACGTTGGATGATGTGTAACGATTATATGCAACATATGTAAAGATTAAAATGTTTCTATTTTGTGTCCTCTTCCCGTTGCAAAGCACGGGTACAACAGCTAGTATATATACAGTATACAATAATATAGTATAATATAGTATACAATAATATATATATATATATTATTGTATACTATATATATATATATTATTGTATATATATTATTGTATACTATATATATATATATTATTGTATACTATATTATACTATATTATTGTATACTGTATATATACTAGCTGTTGTACCCATGCTTTGCAACGGGAAGAGGACACAAAATGGAAACATTTTAATCTTTACATATGTTGCATATAATAGTTACACATCATCCAACGCTTTTAGAAACAAAATTCAACTTTTATGGCCTTAATAGAAACGTTAAGGTTATGACTTTTAAATCTGGTAAGAAGTGGATACCACCATTTTGGTTTTGATTAATTTTAAATCTTGTGTAGGCTGATATGAGAAAACCTGACCAAATCTTCGAATAAAACTTTGACATACATGATTTACCTTCATCTCCCTTAGTTACATATCTTTTAATTTATTATTGACATTTTAAATTTCAATTTCGAAGTTCCAAAAATACTAATTATTAAATTTAAATTAACATCTATCATATTATTAAAGTGATACAATCAAATTTGATGTAAACGGTTAAGGCAATTTACCAAACAAAAATATAGGCATATGGCACATCAAAATGAAGCTTCGAGTGTGTAGATTTGCCGAAAAGTATTGATATGGACGAATTTCCAAAGGGCTCTGCCCCACAGGCGGATTACCAAAGGGCTACGCATGACATGCTTCCAGAGTTTACATGATTTAATTTAATTTAGTTAATGAAACAGCTGGTCAGTACAATGAACTGGTGTTTGTTTATTTACTCGAAAAATATGTTTGTGACGCTTTATGTAGATTTAGGAGGGTTATGTTTGGTTTTAAAGAAAGGTTGTACACGTTTTGTAAAGTATTGCTCAAAGTTTCATTTTGTAATTTATATAGTAAGCTACAAATAAAGAAGCTTAGAGGTGGCTGTGCTAAAGTTGAAGAATGATGGCAAAACATGTCATTAGTGAAGCATCGATATGAAGCAATTGATGCTATTACTACTCTAAGGTATGTTGTCATATTCTTTTGGATCTATTAACATATAAAGTAGGGGTTTGAAAGTAAGTAGGTTTACACTTTTAAATCAGTTTATGTTTTCAAACTAAATCATAGAGTTGCTGTATTTTAAAAACACACATCAGAATTACTTTTATAGCTCTCTAGGTCACATTTTATTCCCGTTGCAAAGCACGGGTATAGCAGCTTGTTTTTATTTATTTCACTCTTCTTTATAATAAATCACAAATCCTTCCATCTTCAGTTTCTTCACTCACAATAAATCTTTAGCAAAACTAAGTCAGCTGTTATAAACTTTAGAAATATTGCTGTGCCTTATCAATACAGTCTTTTGAAATATTAAAGAAACTATATCTATAGGTACTATAAAAAATTTTAAACAAATAATTTAGCATTAAAGACAGCAGACAAAACTAATATGATTATCAAAGCATCAAGGACTAAAAAATGTAATAGCAAATACAGTAGCCTATATGTTTCATTGCATCTCTGATTTTACTCTACAAAAATAGCAACAAACAACTTAATATACAAACCAGTTCTTTTAATCAGTTCCATCGTCCATTGCCTTTACATTTTCTCACTTACCATTAAGTAAACATAGTAACAGATATTTCATTGATTTTAGAAACAAAAGAACACTGTGTACCGCTTAGTTTTATGATACATTCCTTGGTTTAATTTAATCAGTGGTGTAGCAAAACAAGTAATAAATGTATTAAATAAAGTAAATGTGAACTGAAAGCTGTGTCAAGATAAAATAAGGGTATTTTGTATTACCATTTGATAATTAAATATAGTTACACATACACAACAGATTTTAGAAAACAAAAATCAACGACGTACAATTTAGTCATTGATGATATTCTTTAGTTTAATTTAGGCTAGGATTATACTAGGACGCTGGCGTCCGAGAGGCCAGCGTCCGGGACGCTAGCGGGGCATTAAATCAAATGGGGGCGATTATACTATGGATGCTAGCTTCGGATGCTAAAAAAAAGCCACCGGACGCTCGAAGTAACTACGGTAATAATTATTACCGTAGGTGGCATGGTAAGACCAAGGCCCAGGGCCGATTTACTTTTTCATTTTGATGTCCCCAGAGGCCAAAAACACCATCCGTTCATATATGATATAGATCCTTCTATAGATCTAACCACCATCCTTCAATAGATTTAAATATTATATATATGTCTGTAAACGCGATAACTTGAGTAACTTTTGTCCTATTTTGATGAAATTTGGTTTTAAGGTGAAGGGTGGGATAAACTTGAATGAGTTCGCGAACCAGCATGAACAGACAGACCTTGGGAATTGGGTTTTATGGGGTAAAAAAGGGGGTTTGTCATTTTTGACCCATACAACTGAAAAGTTCCCAATTTCTTTCTAGACAATTTTAATGAGTTTAAAAAAAATAATTTAGTATATTTAAGTGTTTTTGTACTGTTATCAGTTATGGAGAAAATTAAAAAAGAGTATATTAAAAATTATCATGTTATTCGTATAGAAAATGTTGTTAAGTGTTGGCATTTGCTTGTGTATGCATATATTTTGATTAAACTTGGCCAATTTGTTTTATACTAAGCTAATACAGTATTTTACCGGGGAGCGAGCTGGCGTAGTGGCTAGAGCGCGGGACTTCGGTCCGTGAGGTCCCGGGTTCGATCCCCGCCAAGTCACCAATGGATTTTATCTAAGTGATAATGCCGCAACCCCTAGGTCTAGCCTGAAGTAATGTGAAAAACAATCCCAGGCTCGTGCCTAGCGTCCTAGGACAAAAAAAAAAAATACAGTATTTTACTAAAAACACACTTTATTAGCCCTCTTAAAGCATCAAACCTTGGTACTCGTTAAACATAATGTTATTTAAATAGATATAAACAAAAAGTGACTAAACATTGAAATAAAATGGCAGTCCGAGAGGCTAGCATCCCAACACAAATCACGTCATTTTTCGGCTCGAGGTGGGACGCTAGCCTCTCGGACGCCAGCATCCCGGACGCCAGCGTCCTAGTATAATCCTAGCCTAGGCATAGTTTTAGCAAAACCCAATAACTAAATATACCGTACCTAAATATACATCTAAAAAAAAATGTGATGTGCAAGTTATGTTAAGTTAATCTACTGTAACACGTCATATTAAGCAGTTCAAATTTATTTAAATTAGGCTCCAAATTCATACAAAACATCTATACATTGTAATTTTCATACTTTTTCCATGAAAACATATCAATAACATTATTTTCATAACTTTAGACGCTTTAAAAAATCCAAAGCAGAGCCGGAGTTGATACAGCAACATTTATAGAAGCTTTTTTTCTACAATCATTGACATAGTTTTAGAATAAATAATCCATGATAAAAGGTTAGATTAAAATAAACCTACTTCATAGTTATGGAAAATATTATATTTAATTTCTTTGTATCAGCTGTCTGAGATTGTGAAATATGCAGTTTAGCAGTTCTTCTTGTTTACATTTAAATGTCAAAGCAAATGTAAACAAACATTGTTAGTGTTCTTATCGCAGCCATGGAGACCAATCAATATTTACTTTTAAAATGTTCACCTCAGAACTTTTAAAGCCAAAGGGGCAAAGCTTACGGTCAGTATCGAAATGTGAATAGTCCTATAATGGTCCTTGGTATGGTAGCTATATTTTTGTACAATTTAAGCCAAGTTGGTTCAGTAGTTTTTGCACCTATTAGTAACACACATACAGACAGACACCATTAGATTTTTATATAATAGTATTGATATTGATATATATATATATATATATATATAATAGATATATAAATTATCAAATAAACACCAGTTCTATAGTAAAGTATATGTATTTACTTTGAAACCCAGTTTTTCTTTTTTAATGGTGACAATGCTTTAGAACAGCCTCAGGTGTACCTGAACATTTTTAAATTCAACATTATCATTGTTATTTATGTATCATATTTTATATTTTAGGGTACAATTTAAAATCTTATATTTGGCTTTGTATAAAATCTTAAAATCTTTATGTTTGTCTTATAACATTCACTATTTACTATTTTACCCGGCTATGCTGGCAACACCTACATTTTTATACGTTGAGCTAACAGTTCCTAGCCCTCCTACCATTTACAGTTAATATTATTGAATAAATAATAATGCTAATGGCCAATCGGTTCACTCCACTTCCCCAGGTCCACCAGTCCAAGCCAAACCTCCTCCACAGTCTATAGTCCTAGCCCTCGCCTCGTACCTTAGTTATAGTCCAGCTTCCATCCTGAGTAACTCCGGACCGTTCGGTCGTTAGCCGTTTATAGTCAACTATTTTAATTATTTAACTTCCTAATACCCGTAAAGTGTAAGACCATCGAAGTAAATGATGCAACAATTAATTGGAGTTGTATTATTTACTTTGATGTGTAATACACCAGGGCAACGTTATTATAATTGTGACGTCTAGTACACACACAACTAAATTAAATACATTTTTAAGCTTCGGACACAAATTTAGAAAAACACTGCATAAAATACTAAATTTTTGGAACTTTATGATTACAAATTCATGTTTATTGGCCAAATCAACTTCAAACGATGTGGGCCAATGTTTGTGAATATTATACAAAGTAACGAGCGTTGACAGTTTTGTCGTTACTAGAATTGTAATAGGCTTTATCAGTAAATCTGTGTTATTGGCAGATATCAAATCGTTTGGTAAAAATATCTTTGAATGTGTTTTGTCTGTTCCGTCAAACCATTTTACTATTGGTTTAAAAATACAGCTACTTATTAATATTAATTTTAATTTACTACAAAATAGTTGAAATAATAATAATTCGTTATAAGATAGTCGCTTTGTCGGGTGACTTTAGGAAAAGGATGCTTTGTATTAGATCCATCAAGAAAGTATAGGCTTGTTTCAATAGCAAAGAGAATAATTGACAATCAAACAGATGTGGCCATATTATAATTTTGACTCAAAGTAATATATTTATTTTATTTTGCCATTGTCCATTGTGATTTTTTAACAAGACTAAGAGAAAGTCACATGGATGTAAAAGGGACTACAGTACCGATAATTAAGCTGAAAGGGGTTGCATCTTTTTTAAATTTAATATTTAAACCCCTAACGACTTATCGAAAATTGCATTCTTCTGTATAACGTGGTAGATCTATTGAAATCTATTTAAATTATAGAAACATTTTATATAATAATTTTGATGAGGATGATTGGTTTTAAGCATTATAAAATATCACATGGATAAATACAAGTTAATAGTTTTTAAAATAGTTTCTAATTACTCTTAAGAGAAGTTCGAATATAGAGTCATCGCACGAGTAACACTAAGTCTTTCCTAAAATGTTATTCAACATTATTTAGCTTACATTTAATTCACTAAAACAGTATAAAATATAGACACACATTTACACTTCAAAACGCAAACAATTATAGTTAACCTTACAATAGGTTTATTATTTTAGTAAAATACAAACAAACAACAATATTTTCATTGTTTTGTTTTTAATGATTCATTAGACAAACCATTCAAAATGAAGACACATAAATGTAATTCAATGTATAAAAATGTGAAGGAGGTGAAATGTTTTCTACGACATCTCGTTTCTACATCTCAAGGGAATGTTTGGCGCTGATACAAACTGGATCTTGTTGTATCCTGGGTGTTATGATCCAATAACTATGTCGTACAGTGGGATTCTTCCATCTACTTTTAATCAACTGTCACTAATTTATGTAATTGTTTATTTACAAAATATGTATACCTGAAACTTGAAATACACCGTAATAGAAATACACATAAATATTTATAAAATAAAGTACAGGTGTCAACAATACCAATTCCACATTATTTTTAGGAACAAAACATATAATAGGGTTGTATGGCTCATTTTTTTTTTCTTTTTTGATTAATTCATTTTATAAAATTTTAAAACACAATCGATCAATGTTTTGCAATAATTTCAGACTATACTTCTGAAGACAGTATGAAAGTGATGACTAATCAACATAGAAAATTTTAAGTAACTAGTATTTTATTGTAGGTTTGAAATCTATCGATAAAAAATTGTATTAATCAAAACCTCTTGAAAATTTCAAAAATGCTTGATATAATTTGTTAAAATGTTACAAAAATATTGGATTAGCTGGAGTCGTGAACTATATATCAGGACTTTAAAGCACTGCTATCAACAATGTACATAGATGGTTGCTTATAAATTACAATGTCAAATCAAACTACTTAATATCTCTAAAATATTAACCTATAATGAACTTTTCTATTTAATTTTTAATAACTGTCCATTTCAACGTTCACTTCCTATTGTAGATCCAAACAAAAGCATGTCCGTAGCTGGAACCTATTATTCGTAATAATATTAGCCTGTCGCATGAACGAGACAAAAGCTGGTCCAAACATGGAACGGAACCTGTTATCAGTGACGTGCAGCAACAGTTTCTGACACGGCATATGACAGGCTTATATCATTCCAGGGTATAAACCTTTAGTCTGACTGAGGAAAGGGTGAAAAGCAAAAAGTTTATCTCATAATTTAATTTGTCCACATTTTAATTGTCACTAACTAAATTACTTCACCTAGCTTTTTACGAAATCTTGATTCAAAAAGAAGCTGTAGAAATATGAAGTAAAAATCCTGTGTTATTTTCCCGTCTGGATCGTCCTAATTCAATCTAATTACAATTTGTATTAATTACTTAACAGCTGGATACAAAAGTAGATCAGTTGATTAATAACAGGAGTACTTGTGAAGACAGGTTTAATCATACCACAAATATACTAAAACTTTTTTTCTGGAATTTTATTTTGTTCTGATCTGATGATTTTACCAATAAATTACTTATCCAGCTTAATAAATAAGATTCTATACTATTACCATTATATACAATTGACTTACAATAATATTTGGCTACAATCATATTTGGCAATTATTATTAAAGCATTGTTATTTAAGCCCATGTTTTAATAACTAGTGGTAACTACGTAAAAGTTCCAAAGACTGAATGAAGGAAGTTTTACCTTACAGAAAAATTTCTTTTTGCAACTCCTGTATCTTATAGAAAACTTTCTTATTGCATCTTCTGTATTTTATACAATTTCGAAAACGGATCACTGTGTCAATCTAACAAAAATTACATACTATGTAATCAACGAATAAAATTTTAATTCAGGTCTCGTTTTCTAATGTATGGATATAATTTCACAACTGAGATAAGTCATAAGTTCAACCATTGGCTTTTGAAATATCGTTAATTTTTAGTTTTCCTAATGTTTGCAATCATTCATACAACTTAAGATAACAAAAACGGTTATTAATTCGTATTGACTTTTATAAATAAGCCAATACGAATTATTAACCTTTTATGGTTGTAAACCCAATTAATTAGGAATCGGCTTGGCTTCTAGGTTTTCGTAATAAAGGTAGACTATTTAGTTAAAGTTGCTTTAGTATTTTCAACGTCCATTGAATGTTTTCAATGAATCATTGAGAAGGGCTTTGCCTATAAAATGGAATTTAACATTCCTAATATTTACTGAGTGGTTACATTTATACGTCACCTTATTGTGTGTCTTTCTACTATAAACCTTTATAAACTGCTGGAAAATGCCTTGTAGCAATACTCAAAACTAATATTTGGGTTATAAATACCCATTAATAATGAGGAGGAATATAATCTTACCTTGTTGTTGATTTAATGGAAAACTACGATTTCTAAGGGTTCGTTAAATTCCTATAAACAGTGAAGAGTGCGTCACTCCAACGGTTAAACACAGTATAGCATGCTTGAATTGTGTCAGACTTAAATTAAAATGTTGGCAACACATATGAGGAAAGCTGATGTCATCCAGAATGATTAAAATTGTTCCTGCATTTTACATACAAAGGAATCCGTGCGTTGGTGTTTTATTTGAATAAACTCAATGTAGAGTGCAACTTTTACATATTTATTTTTTACATACTTTCCTTTAACTGTTTGTAGTGCGACGGTTATCGAACTATTTAAAATTCACCAAAAGCCTTACAAATTGGTTTATAACTATATTCCTATAAAAAAAGCATCGCACTTATACAAGCTATTTTTAACACTTGTGTTATATTACATCCAAACTAATATGTGTTTTTAAAGACAACATCAATAGACTTTTTTGAGCTTCGGGACTACACAAGCCTGACCCAAGCACTTTCATTCGTCTTTTTTATCTATGTTGGGTTGATATTGGAGTTATAATCGTGGGTTTTTTAATTACTGTATTAATGGACTTACCATGTTTTAGCCGGAACGTTGTCACTTAGCCCTAAAGGTTGGTTCTGACTTCTCAAACTCACTCACTACGATACATCTTGCAGAGGCGTATAAACAATACTTTGCGTGGGGGAAATTTTATTTCGGTTTCACTCTTTCGTAAAGCAATGCAGCTAACTCTTTGCTAAAGCTTAATATACAGTCAATCATTTCTCTCAAAAGCTTACAAATGCTTTTACTATGTGAAGTTATTATTTATTTACTCAAAATACATTTTTATTCACTCGTTTTGACCGTTTTTGACCTAGTACACCATAGATATTGTTCACAATTGGTAGAAAAATTTTAATTTGGGTTTGAAAACACAGTAGTTGTGATTAGTACGTTGGCAATCGCTCTCATTTAGGTGACGATTGTTAATCTACCTGCAAAGGCAGGTAGGAATCCTACCTGCAAAGGAATCTTTATGGTAAAGATTAAATGGATAAGAACAAGTAAGCTCAAGGTAAAACATATCTCGTGTTACAATAGGTGTGAAACAATTACTCGTCCTTAACAGAAATTCATCTATTAATTTACATAATACAAACCAACTACTACACTAGAACTATAGACTCTTTACATGATGACCAATTTACATACGAAGTCACCAATTGAGTTAATTACTGTACAAAATTAGTATTAACGAAATCATTAGTGATATCGGAATATTGTAAGCTCTCTTTTATTGCTTTTGTATGATATAAACAACATGGCTATGGCAAAAAAAGAATTAGACGTAATAGGATAATCAAATTATTATTACTGTGAAAAAAAAAATTAAATCTTATAACTAACTGTTTTATTAATAGTTATTTAATTAAAAAATTGTGTTATTTACAACTGGAACTTGTAACAAACTACAGTAAATTTACAATACGCAGTACGATAGCCAGAAGCATATAATCGCTAACTAAGACAGTCGATGAACTTGTGAGAAACTTTGTTCGGAACACAACTTGACGGTAAGACGGAGCTACTGGGATTGAGCGATGCCGGAGTGTATCTTCCTAATATACAATATAGGATCTTGTCTTTTGATAAATATTACCAAATGAGTGTCCAATAAAACTTTTAAAAGGACTGTCACAATGTGAGACGTAAGAAGTTTCAGATTCAATTGTCTATGATAACATCCATTTAATATTTTGAACATAGTTTTCAGTCCACTCAGGTGTTTTGGTAAACACTAATGAAATACAACAGTAAAAAAATTATTAGAATTATAAAATGCAAATGCTATTTTCAAATTGATTTTTTATGAATCACACAATACTGTTTTCTATATTTTAGTGATTATTTTTGTGAAACAGCTAAATAACTGTTAAAATAAGCATCTTTTTTAGGGTACGGTCAAAATTTATTCACTTTGTCAACGTTATCGTATATTAAATCAATTCTTTGACCACTGATTAATGCTGGTTCCATGTATTGCATTAATTATGTTACAGCAGAATGTGTCTCTAAAATTAAAATTCTTTTGATAAATCAACATACGGAATCCAAATACAAAAAATACACAATGGGAAACAACATATCCAAAACAAAACAAGATCAGGTTTGTATCTGCGTTGAACATAACCCTGGAGAATAGACTTGGAGAGACCTGCGAGGGAAACATTTTGTCACCTTATTGATCCGCACATATTTTGAGGAAGTAGATATACTTTTTCTGCTCTTTAATAATTAAAAAATAAACATATAATTTACAAAACCTTAGGGTTTTTCTAGTAACAAAATCCTATTTACGAATATAAACAATCTTATGATAGTTTTTATAGCGATAGTGCATTTCTCAATGAAGATAGAATATGTTATTAAATCTTTTTCTTTAATTAAAATTAAGCTCTATTTTAAACCTAAAAGATCAAAGTTCAGTTTATATTAACACTCTGAAACAGTTGTTTACTAAAAGTAGGATGTACTGTATGATTTTGTTTTCTGAAACCAATTATTATATCAAAGGCCTAAGTAGAGTAGCATTTTAAAGGGGTGTTTGTAGCATATCATGATTGTATTAAGAGTGAAAAACGACCACAACGACAGCCGGTACTGAAGCGTCTTGTTAGGTCTATCATCTATCATAGCAACATGAGGTCTATTGCTGATTGGTTAGGAGGAATACACAGTTGTTTGTAACTTCTAAAAATATAATCATTAGATATAAAAGCTGATCACTAGACCGTCATACTTTTTCTTGCAAAATTTACTTACTAGGACCCTATATCTAGCACGGAATCGTTTTACTGTACATATTACTTCAGGCTTGGCATAGAGGTTGGAGGAATTACACATATCTAAAACTGATGAAAGCAGGATTTAAACCAGTTACCTCAGGGACCGAAGGCCTGCCCTTTACTACTAGTCCGGTTCACTCCGGACAGATGACAAATAGGTATAAAATGAACTTTAGCCAGAGAGGAGAGAGAAAAAAGTAGTTTTTATGATTCCTACAATCCACTTTATCACTCAAGATGGTGTAATAGAAAACTAAAATATCATTTTGGATATAAAAAAAAACTGAATAATGGACTGTAAAGAATATTTTATTATTTACGAGTATCTACAACAAGACAGTGGATACTTCATTGTGTATAGTTTTAAATCACTTCACCTAGGGCAACTGGACAGAATCCAGGAAAACCCTTTTATTTGCATAATGAAAATAAAAGGGTTTGTGGGAGTTTGTGGGGGTTTGGGGGGGGGGTTGTGGAAGTAAATGACTATAACAGTCATTTACTTCCTTAAACCATGTTCCTTTGTAATAAAAATATAGCAATCAAAAGTTAAGTCCTGTAAGGTATAAAAAACCAATTTCGTAATACTTATTACAAGATACGATCCCATATTGTGTATTAGCTAGGTACAGTCCATCATTGCTCAATTCCAGTAGCTACGTCTTACCGTCAAGTTGTGTTCCAAACAAAGTTTGTCACAAGTCCATCAACTGTCTTAGTTAGCAATTGTCTGCTTCTGGCTAACGTATTGTGGCGTGCTGTAATTTTACTATAGTTAAGTATATGTTCTAGCTGTGAATAAAACATATTTAATTAAATATTTATTCATAACTTGTTTTGGATAATTACGTTTGTTATACAAACAGATCACAATCAGTAAAACTTGCGTATATAAAAATAGTATTTAGAGACTATGTAAGAATTGTACGACCAATAGGATCAATGAGAATTGGATAATGTTTAAATAAACTATTAAACTGTCTAAAAGGTAAAAGGTATTAAGGTAAAAGATGTAGTGTGTGGGGATTGTTGAAAACTTTTTGGTAAGTAAATAAATAATTAAATAAAAAAAAAATAATTTATAAATGGAACTGAAGACTAAAATAATGGTGAATTGTCATTTCCCACAACTATAACATTGCATTTTATCGTTAGCGGTTTGTTTATTTTACACTAATGATGTTGCAAATAATCTGGGAGTGGTTCCCTATCAATATATGAACAGTCAAAACGATATTTACAATAAAATTAATATGCGGTTTTGGTAAACAATTGTTTGGTAATCATAATTATCCCTGTCAAAAAAAAACTCTGACTAGTAGGCTGTGTTTATTGTAAATAATTTAAATTTAAACGTATACAGCATATTTATTTTAAATACTGCATTATTTACCAAATAGATTAAATGTTATTATTGAATCTAAGTAGTTAGTAACCGTTAACTAAAAGGCAGGAAACATTTCTGAAAATAAATAATTATTTGATCATAGCATTGTTTATTAAATTTTCTCTAATCCATACTATAAATTTAGTCTGTTTTTAAATGCTTTTGTAAATATGTGCTAATGCATGTAATATCTGTAATATATAATACTTTCAGTAGTTACAATAGGGTTAACAGCGCTTAAAACGACAAACACACAAACTGAAATTAACAGTACGTTAGGTTGCTGGCAAAAGTTAGGTTCAAAACCAGACCATACTTAACAACAAACATTAGTGTTTAAACAAACTACGAACAGTCGTAACTGTATGTACTGAAAATCATGTATGTACAGTAATTATGAACAGCAGAAACTTATTTGGTCGTGAAATTGGTCACTAAGTCGTGACCTTATGAATCTATACATAGAGGTTAGTTAGGACACGTACAAAATAATTTATAAACAGGTTATATTTAATCATACAGTACCTAAAAATTAATTTAATAAACTTAATTTAGCAATCTGACACATACTTTCTCCCATTAGCCTGCCAAAAATTGTTATCAAGCATGAGTAAGATATGAGAATAACTAGGTAGGTAATATAGATAAAATCACAAAAGTTGTATTAACTTTTGAAGCGTAATTTTTACAGGAATGTGGGTTGCACTACTTTTTAAAAATTATTAATACCATAAACCACAAATTTCAATCAGAACCAGGTTTTTTTTAATCCAATTTTCTTTTATCGTGGGAAAATAACATAAGTTAATATAACTTTTGAACCGTACTGTTTACGGGAATTACCATTTTCTACAATTTTTCTAAAATTTTTTTTTAGAATTTAAAGGACTATAGCATACTAAATATTTAACAAAATCGTTTTGACCATTTCTGAGAAAGTACGATTTTCCTTTATTCGTTTTTATGAGAAAATCGCCATTAAAAATCCAAATTTAAAAAAATGAAAAAAACACCTGGAGATACCATAAATTAGTATATAATAAATTAGTTACAAACCAAATGTAATCAAAATCGGACAACAGGTGTGGTCTGTAGCTCAGTACACACACACCCACACGGTAACTCAGGAGTAGATAATTGAGAACTCCAATCATCATCAGACCCAATAGGAGAATCTGATGATTGGAATGTCCAATCGAAAACGATCACCACTTACCATCTTTTTTGTATATTTACCGTCTTGTGGGTAACAGAATAAGCGTAAATATATGTTTTAAGTGATATAAGACGTTTCTTTTATTTGCTTTCCGTAAATTTAATAACACGTACAATGTTGTTTAAGAAGTTCTTTAAATTTGCTTTATATTGGGATAAACATAACAAATAATTTATGATTGGTAGTAAGATTGCTGCACCTGATTAACTTGTTGATGATGTATTCCAAAATTATATCAATGGGTTTTATCCACGGGTAAAATTTAAGGGGGGTAAAATTCCGGCTACCCGTCAAATAGACAACATCATTGTCTCCTCTAACTAGATAATATGTGCTGTTAACCTAACTTTAATTTCCTTGTTATTAGAAAATGTGTGTGAGTTGGAAAGCTCATTAAACATTCTATTGTTTGCAGAGCATTATTATTTTGCAATATATCAAGATATTTTTTGCAGTTGGATGTCCACACAGTATACAGGCATGTCATCGTACTAAACAGTTTTCAATTAGGCTTAAGTGATTAATTAAACAGTTAGGCTAGTGAACTAGCAAAACATAGGCGAGTAGCATGAGCCGCATAGTACACTCTGCACCTGACTTGTGGTGGGGGGAGCCGAGTAGGGCCGGCTCGTTTCCAAGCGCCTAGCGCAGCTTGAGGGCATTCTGAGTCGGCATTCCACTTGTTTTGTTCTATGATTATAACACGCCAAACTGCTGTATATAATAACTTCTTCCGCAGTCATTTTTCTTTTGCCGCACTAATTTTTTGTCACCCTCTAGTATTCCAACCAAACAACAAAAAACAGTGTGATTTTATTAGGCAAGTAATATGTGTACGCTTAACAATAAGTTTTCAACACTTAAAGAAACTACGACTACGATCAGCTGCGTCAGCGTTTCCAATTTCGTTCAACGCTTGAATTTTACCTAACGTTAAAAGGTGTTGTATAGTGTTTAAAAGAGTAATTCGTTACATGCTTTATAGCATAACTAACTGTAGGAAACTGTAGTGGTAACTGTAGGAAGAATATAATGTGCAACACGAGTGCAAACCGCGAACACTTCGCACACCAGTTACAAAAATAACCAATGTCACATACTACATTTTTATCGGATTCAATTTATATTCGGTGTTGTTAAGAATATAGCTTTGAAGAGAGCACAATCTTCATCCAGGATTTTATGTATTACTATCACGGACAGATAATAGTTGAAATTCTTAAGGGGTAAAACCATCATAATGCGTAAACATAATAATTATATTTTTTAAGAAAGAATGGGTCTGTAAAATTATAAAAAATTATAAAATAACTGGAGTATTAATTTATTTTATAACACATAAACATAAACAACATACATAAAAAAGACAAGTAAACAAATAATATTCAACATACGATTTTTGATTCATTATAAGTCATGTTTTTTTATCGGATTGAAAAAAGATGACAAAAATATTATTAGAACAACATTAGTAAAATTTAAGAAATTTTAAATGTAACATCACCAATCTAAGGAAAGTTTTATCCTTAACTAAAAATTAACATTAAACAAACAAAACCTTCAAGGAATGAATGTATGAACCAAATTATGACGAAAAGGAAACCACACGCAATCTTAAAAACTTCGAGCTCAGGATAAAATGAAAGTAGAGGGAACAAGTAATGAATGCATTAGTGGCATGATTAAACCCGTGTTTACATTCTCGGATTAGTTTGCACAAGGTGATTATTTTCCACTTATTATTAAACTGATTTACCTTCAAAAACATTTTTTATCTTCATGCGGGAAGTGATATTTCGTATATTGATTATATGGCCTTTGGTAGAAGTTAATACACCAGACTTTATGATATGCACCAACCCTTATAGTATTATTTGCATTTAAACTAATAAAGAGTTTAATGCATTAAAAATCATAGCCTATCTGTACAGACCATAACACATTAAAAAATAAATATTGAATTTTTATCTAGTTAATTTAACAGGGAATTTTAAAAAACGGAATTTTTGTCCATTGTGTTCCACAAACGTATATTAAATATAAAATTGTTTTTAATTACTTGTGTAATATATATAGCTACCTATTGCTTTGAAACAAAATATTGAGTGAAAAGGGTTAGTTTTTAATATTTAAGTAACCCAAAGGGATTTATTGGAAGACAAATTAAGGTAAAAAAACAAACTTCATGGAGTAAATTACAAAATATTACGAAACTACTAAGTAGTATCCTCTGCAAGTACACACTATAAACATAAGATTACAATTAAATTATTTACTTTAGGTTTCCAGTTCTTTAAATTACAGTAAATTTAGCACATTCAATTTGCTTAAATTTTGTCTGAGATATTGGTAATATACGTAAGATATACAAGTGAAAAAAAAATTAATTTACAAGTTTACCCAAATTGATGTTCTTCACACTATTTTGATACTTATTGTCACGTTCACTCATTTATATCTCTCCGATAACTCGTATATACAGCTAGAAAACCTTAATTAAAAATAAACAATAACCGATCCAAACAAACACCATCAATCAAGTATTGTAAAATAAGCTGTCACTGAAAACCAATATGGATTGGTAAAGGTAGTCAAGTCAGTTATTGGTGTAAAGTTATCAAGCTCATAGTTGTAGTCACAAGCTCTATTAATATCAAGTTCTAAACTAGGTACGCCCGTTGTAACATGGGAGTTATTTAGAGTGTGGAATTTTCATAAACCAACAAATAATACATAATATTTGTTTTGAAATAATAGATTAAAATGAAATAATAGGTTTGTGTGAAATTTATTGTATTTTTAGAGTGTAGTATATACTACAGTGTGAAATGTTTATGGTATATTTTTCTTGGCCTTAGACCAAGGAAATGCTTCTAATCGCTCGAAATCAAATAAAATTAGGAATATCTTATGGAATAACACGCTAGTTCATAAAAAAGAAGTCCTCTATTACTATGTAATCAAATACCCAAGAAGGAAATCACACCCATGGCTCGCATTAATTCAATCTCATTCCCAATTAAAATTTTACCAACTTATATGAGAGCAGTTACACTGACCCATAATATTTCTATTTTCGTCCCCAGTGTTTTTCTTTCTTTTTACATTCAAAAATATTTCTTGCATTTTTTCTTTTTTTATGCGGAAATACTTAGGTTAAAAAATACAAACTGTAACTATCTTTAATAAAATAAGATCCTGCTTTAAAATTTGACCGTTATTAGCAAATCTTTTTAAGTATCTGGTACGTTCCTGATCTTCTGGTAACGATTACCATAGTTATTGTAGTAAGTCATAGGATCAGATTTGATTTATTTAATCACTTTTAGTAACCGGTACACAAAACAATATTTGTTTGGTAAACATTTTTAGTAAACAAGCAAAGAAATTTCATTGGGGTTACAAACCAGACTGTTAAGATCGCCAAGAGCCAATTGGTGTACCCTAAAAATTTGTCAGCGTCTTTATCAAACCAAACAAGCTGTTAAAAAATAAAGTTTGCATTTTCCTTTTTCACAGTGAGTTAAATAGCTGCCTACTTTTAAGCTTGGTGTTTTTTTAGTATATATTTGTTATACAGGACTCGGTTCAAGTGAAAATATATTTATGATACGAAAACAACCATTCATTCAATGAATTCATTCAATTTATTCACTAAAACAACCGTAAATTCTCATGGATATTGAAATAGATACATTCCTTTCAAATTCATACGTAAATAAACGTTTATGTATCAAATCGCTAGTAAAAGATTTTGTCTTATATGTAGTAACAATTTAGCAATGTAAAAACTTGTAAAGGGTAAGTCCTAAGGAAAAAAATTAACAAAGGAAAATCCTACTTGTCTTTCTTTCAAAGTAAAGCTTAAGTCAACTTTATGACACCATTATAATGGTGAGAGTTATAGTCATGTGATGAATAGAACAGTGGTCACTTAGCCAAGAACTTGAAGGTAACTAGTGTGTTACACTTACTGTTTTTTTTCTCTGTAATTTTAAAGGGTGAGATGCTATCTTTAAAAATTCAAAGGATAGTACAGAACTTTTGACTCTACAGAGTTATTTCTTCTGTCTTAAATTACTTTTGTTCTATAAATATGACAATATTTTTATTGACATATTTACCATCGACGTTACTGATGGGTCATATGAAATAAGAGGATTAGGTCTGAACAAATGTGTTTTATGTGCTATCTTTATCTTTAAAGTAGTTGTTTACCTACAAAACCATGGAAATCACTAACTTATAGTCGAATATTTTAAATATATTAAGATTTTTAGCGTTCAACAAAAGAGTTCTTGAATACAGAAATAACAGTTATCTTCACTTAAAATAATGTTTTCCTTACTCCCTTATTTCATGGGTTGACCTACACATAAAAGAGGGCTCTATGACCCCAAATAACAGCAGGATAAAAAAATTAATAAACAAAGTGTCTGTATTTGAACACAGAATTTAAGGGAAGATAACTACTAATAAATACTTACCAGTCGGAGCACCTATGATATTTATTTCGAATTTATAATTCTATTATTTCTAGTTTGTTATCTCAAGACTTTTAAACAACCCTAAAAAACAATAGGTTAGTATTAAAACATTGGATGCAAACAACAAAGAACAAAAAACGCAATAGAATCTTTTAATGAAACGATGAAAGCAAACATGAGGTGAACTGGTGGCGCGCATTCAAATTAAAATTTAACCTTGTGTTAGTTCGCTGGCGGCGGTATTTTGACAAAAACACGTCTCTTTTAATGTTCAAGACTATTTAACAGGATTGATTTTGCTCTGGTAAACATTAGTAGTTCTGATTACGTAGATCCAATTTCGATTAACATAAAGTAGCTAGATACACCGTTAGACTTACATGGAATTGTTTCTTCTTATTTTAGCTGAAAGGTTTAAGAAGTATAATCTAAGGTTGTACCTTATCCAAAGTATTGGAAATACAGTTTATTAAAATTACTATATTGTATTTACATACATCATTCTAAAAGGTACATCGCAGAAAGTTGCACTACAACTTCAATAATGTATTGAAGTTCTAACAATTCAAAATCCTAAATGCTCTATAATGTGATAATATATGGAGATTAATTTTATTGAAACACTGAAACATTTGGTTATGTATGAGTCACTTGAGTCACAACCACAGACAAGAGCCATAACTCCACTGTTATGTCAGTGACAGCGTCCACTCTCTGTTGAAACTACAGATTTGTTTTATGTGTAGCTACATTATGGATACATACACTTATATATTTTTTTGATCCTACAAAAGCTTAAATTAGTTTTTTTTTACATTAGTCAATCCTTTGTAAATCATCAATTATTAAGATTATATAATCTTTTTTACATACCCTTTAACTATTATTTTCTTTTAAGGAGCGTGAGGGAATAATTTTTAAAATACAATTATTACCGGTCAAACTGTACTGTTTGTCTATTAAAATAAGCAACATATTTATAAACCTCTTTAGTTATGGACTCGTCATATAATTAACTGTAGTTATGTATAATTCTTCATAGATATTCTTCGTGATTAGTTTCAAGGCTTTTGTCCTGTCGTGCTTGACCCAGGTTCCGGCGTCTATTAAGTCATTGTAAACGTTCTTCATAATATGAGCATATTACGAGAATCAGTCATAGTTGTGACGCACGCTTTAGTTTTTTACACATGCAATATGTTATTACGTGTATACCTAATGATTATTATTTACCCTTACACAGGATAATATGGTCGATTGAACGTGACAACAGCTGGTGTTGATGTAACGATAACTACACAGTTATGGGCTTTGGCATGGTAAACAGCACTAGCCAGTAGCTTGGGTGAAACTACACCTAACCTTCAGTGAGACATTAGGTACGACAACATGTACAGCACCTAATCATCAACACCTCACAGTAGACAATAGTATTGTGGCAAGTGTAGCATTCTAGTCAATTATTATTTCCTTCTGTATTTAAATTCCGAACTTATTTTTATTGAACAAAATGGCACCCCCTAGAAGAGGTGGCATCCACCCCACGGAAAAGGCAACCCCTGGCACTATGTAGAGTTTCAAATTGAGGACAAGAAAAACCTTCATCCTTATTTTTATGAACATCTGTGCTGTATGATATAAATAAACAGTTTTAAATTTTTAAATCTTCAATGACTGGACTATAATAACCACTATAGTCACTAATTTACCAGTTGATCTTCAGTCTATCCAAAAGTAACTTTAATCTATATTAAAGTTACTTTTGGATTTTTCAAATGGTGATATACATCTTTTGCTGGTCTGAGATTTATCAGTTTGACTTGGATGGATCATTGGCCTTCGCTGTTAATACCATTTCATAGAAATTTTTTCCTATTGTAATGGAGAAAAATCCCAGAAAAAAACTTAGGACAGTTAGTTACGATATTCGATGTTTAGGTCTTTCCACGAATACTAATTATTTTTAATTCTTTCCTACTAAATGACGTACGTTCGTTGTAACATAGGACTTATTTGGACTGTGAATCCTTAATAAAACAAAGGATAATACATATTTGGTTAGAGATAATACATTTCCAAAACAATTTATAATACTCATTGCGAAATGTTTATAGTATATTTTTCAACTTAGCTTTAGACAAAGTAAATGCTTCATTTTTAGACCAAAATATCAAACAGGTCAATTGCAGGCAAATGGCACTTTGAACCGTCTGTATTTTATGTTCCGACATGCTGATACTTGAAATGTTGTACTGAACCACTTTTATTATCATCGGGCTAACGTTTTTTATCGAAGCAAAGTAGAGCAGTCAACTGTTTTTAAGTCATGTGATTGTTTTAACAGAAACCAAAAATAACGTATAAATAATATTAAACTCATCACATTAAATACGTTAACAATAAAGAGCATTACTGTGATGTATAAACGTATATTTATTTACTATGAGTAACAATAACAATTTTAACTATTTAATAATTAACCTGAACTGATGGTAACTGTATTTAATATTTATATTATTATTATTTAAAAATATCCCAATAAAATAACAAAAAACCATCAAACTATGTTTGGTTCTAAGGTCCCAGTTTGTATTTTAAGTTAATACTACGTATAATTCACGTTAATTATTATATCCCACACGTCCAAAGCCGAAATATTTTGGTTTATAATCTTTTAGTTCTGTAGTTTACTTCTAATTACTTCTAACCAAGAGAGCTAACAATATTTTTTTGGCAATGGCAAGTTTGCCAAAAAAGTTAAGTTAAAAAGGCAAAAGTTGCGTTATCAAAGATACTGAATAACCCATATCCTAATTTATTACAATGTTGAAACAAAAAATACGACAGCAAATATCGGAAAGGGACCGAATATTTTCCACTTCGAGATGCGGTGTCAAGCTAAGCAGGTAATTTCCTGTTTGAATGTTTATTGTAGATTTCCTTTTCCGGGTGTAAGAACTTTTTCCTCTTACAGCAGTGTTTTCGCCCAATAGAAGGAAACAACACGTCATTTTATCATTTATCTATCTCTAGCTTTAATTTATATTTTTGTTTGTTTAATTTTAAAAATAAACTAAAAAAATATGTTGTTCAAATAAAACAGTACAAATAACTGAAAATAAATGTAAAATGTTTTCATACATTAATTCTTCATGAAATTCATCAGAACACAGAAAATATTTGAGGTAAATAAAGGAAAAATAAAGTAAATTTTATTCATTGAGTATTATTGTTTTTTATTGATTCTATTCATGGAACCAAATAAGTTGGGTACAACATGACTTCATATCGTAAAAACACTCTTTCTGGATTTAAAAAGCTTTGTATTGTGCTGTTTGCGTTTTGATTTAATTTTTTAGAAATTCTATTTATTTAACAACACAGTCAAGAGAGAGCTTAAGTTAAATGCAAATCAATACAATGCGAGAATTAATTAACTTTACTTTATTCAGCTAGCTTTATTTAGTTAGAGTGCTAAACTGTAACATCCAAAATAGGAAAGTAATCTATACTATTAATACGCTACATGATAATTTGTGAACGATAAGGTTTTTTTTTTAGATTTAACCCCACATATTATATACAAAAATGTTCATGTAGGTGTGTAGATTTTCAAACTGAGCAGCTGAGGAGAGTTAATCCTACCATTGATCAGTTTAAATAAGAAGGTAAGATCTGCAACATCCCTTCTCTTGGCAAGAGGATGAAGATTAGGTGCTGACTGAAGTTCTTCAACTGGGACGTCTCTATACTGGTGACACAAATCTAACATACTATACATCTAACTCACATCATTCTCACAAATCTTCTATGAATTCTCTGTTACCTGCAAACGTAAATAACATGGTAAAGTTTACAGACCACGGACCACGGAGTATAGTGCATGTGAATGAAATTATTATATGAATCGTGTGTGATGAGATATTCTATTTTATAGGATGTATGACCCTATGGCTGTGTATGACTTATGTGTAAGAGGGAGTGTATTGTGGGTATTGAATAGTATATCATGTGTAAATTAAAGTAGTCATGGAAGGTTAGAGTACATGATTATGTATTGTAGGCCTCTAATATGTGTGCACCGGGAGTACTAGCCAATGCACGGGGTATGTGTAAGAAGGAAATTGATTTATTTCAAACAGATAGGACAATTTTTCAATCTATAGACGTATTTATAGTTTAAATTCCAGTGGAAAATCTCACACTTTAATAGCATAAAAATATAAAAGAGTGTATCGGACAAGTCGACTTTAAGTTTCACGGCTAAGTGACCACCTGTTCCGGAACGTTGAAGCCAAAACATGACAAGTCCATTAATCACGTGACTATAACTCCCATTATAACTTCACCATCAATTTAACAGTGACTTAGGTAAAAGTCATGTACTATCTCCTTCACCTTCTGAAATATTTTACAGTCGCTTCTATAGGGGAAAAAATGGTTTATTTGATGAGTCATAATATGAGCATTACTTCGCTTATCATTACAAACAAATTCGTGCAGCACTATTTACATCACCATCTCTTTGAGTTGCGTTATTGAATGTTTAGCCAAGAAACTAGGCATCAAAAAACGATTTTATTCCGTATCTATATGGCCCTATAACAGGAACGAATACATATAGGCTATTTGGGCTTTCTAAGGTTTACTAATTCGAGAATATACAGACAGCCCTTAAATACTAAACAGGTAAATATTTCGTTAAAGTCAAAGGATCCAATTTAATTTGATAATCGTCTTTCGCTACATGTCACAGACCATATTTTTACGGTATAATTAGATAAATATGTATCCACACAAGATAAACCTAAGTGAAATATAATAGCAGATTAAGCTGATGACAAAACTATAATTATACTTGGTCAGTGAAACTTTTCTCATATGTGTTGAAAACATTTCAATTGGAAGTCGGGTGGAATTCATACTGGCTATGAGGTGATTAAAACATTTGCTTCCATCTGGTATGGTTACAAGGTATTCAAGTTTTAACAATTTTTAAGTAAATGTGAAATAGAACTGTATTATAATTAACTGAAAATGAAGTTTCCCATTTCTTGAATGATTTTCAATATGTTTCTAAATAGTTTCAATTTCGAATTCAATTTTGAAATAAACTTGTCCGTGCTAAACTACTCTATGGCTAGTTCGTAACAATATTTTCATGGCTTATCATATTTGAAATCGAACGTTGATCATATACTACCCATATCGCTATGATCGCACATTCCTCTGCGCATTTAAGAGTTTATATTAAATGTAATCTAATTCTGCCATTGAACTAATACATTTCTATTTATATGCCTTTCGTTTACATAATTAAAAAATATGTTGCACAAAGGTACGTTTAATTATCGTACATCCAATCACGTCTAAACTTGTTATTATAGTTAGCTAAACTGTAATAAGTTTCTTCCATAATGATTAGTACGTTTAGTTACCGAACGAATAATACTAGAGTCTATAAAAGTATTGGAGTTAAACCCCAAATAAATGGCTTTTTCCTTCCACTGAATGGAATTTATCACATTGACATACCTTTAACAGTACGCAGAATAGCTCCTTTGCCGCTCTAAAGCGGAAATGGATTATTCCCGCTCGCTAATCTGCTAATTTCAAAGTTGGCGTTTATACACACTAACCCCAGCCTTGGGTCCGGTATGTTAGTTAAGAACTGGTAAGACAATAAAATAACCCCAAAAAGCAAACATACCCGAAGTTAAATTTATATAAATCTAAAAGGTTAATCTGTATATTTTTATAAGTTGGTTATAGTGATAGGAAAAATATTGTGTGTATTACGAGAACAAATAGCCATTGCGTTTTTAATACACAAGCTATTCCGATCTCACATATGAATCATGTATAAGAGTGTGAATGGTTCCTGAAATGGTCTGCTTTGAATAACGTTATCTTTGGGAATAGAAGATCGTTATATTTTACATGAAACTATATTTTGGATTATTTAGCCTATATACAGGGCATTTAGAAAAAAGTCGTATTCAATGCACTAACCAATTTGTATATTTGTGATAGAGTAAAAGGTCTGGTTAAAACTTAATTGTATGATAATATATATTTTATTCTTTTGTCCTTCATTGGATAATCTGCTCAAAGCGAACATTAAATTAATATACATTATCCTTCTCACAAACAGAACACTGATCGTTGCTTTTAAGATAGAAATTGTTTTCCATTTTTTTTTTTTTTACTCTGTTCAAAAACTGCTGGGATTTTCTGTCATACTGCAGTGAAATGGCTGATTTCCTTACAGGCTAACACTGAAATAGCACAGAATAAATCATTAGAAATGTAATGTATTATTAGAAGCATTTATTTGTGTTTAAAATCATATAGCGTATTATGTATTACGATCCATTCAATGCTACTCGAATAACAAACAATAAATGCATGTTTCGTGCAATGACTCACAAACTGGTGACAAATAAAATGGTGGATAATTTATCACCTCTTTATCAAAACATTTGCTGGTTATGTTTGGGTGGACGCCATCTTGAACAAATGCCAGGATGCATAATTAGGCATGCTTGTATGTGAACGTATTATGTTGACTCTATGCACTTATGTATGATATGATTGATTATTACTAGAATTATTTCTGATTGTGTAATTTGTTCATTCATTTCCTATGAATTAAACTCACATGTTGTTTCACTGTTGTATCAAATGTAAGGAATACAGATTTTGTAAAAAGATAGTGAAATATAGTATATATAAAATGTGACCGATTGTTGTTTACTTTATTGAATTTACATGAAATTTGGAAACATCGCATTTCAATTTCATCGTATATTTATCACATGTAACGCAATAGTGCTTTTCCAAACAAAGGAAACTTGAAACGTATCATTAAAAATAAGGTGTAATTGTTCTACATGGTTTTCTTGTTCTGCATTTTCTATAAGAAATGCCTGGCTAACATATACTTAAAAATTAACAAGGAGTTTGTAAATAGTTGTAACACATTGCCAACCTATAACCTTATATCTTATGCACTAGATGTTTTATGTGATACATAGCATCTATAATATTGAATCTATTGTTGAGATGGAATTTTATCAAACGATACCGATATAACGAATGTATCCTTATTTTTCTTCCACAATATTCAAAAGAAAAACAGTTCATCTTTCCTTTAAATACCTAAGTTTTCTTAATTGAGTAGAACAGCTTAATCTAGGCTTAGAATCAACGGGAGAAGTATTAAGAATGGATGAGCACTAAATCGTTCATGTCTTTGTATTATATAGAAGTGCTAAACAATGAACGAAAAATTGTTATTCAGTCCAGTCAAGTCATAGAAGTTGAAGCCACAAACATATGCTTTAACTTACTTGATTTATTGATGAGGGAACTAGTACAGAAATTGTGCATTTTAGTCGAGTTCATAACTTGTATTAGAGGTAAAACACATAATGCAAATAAAGCTTCTACCTTTTAATGATTCTGATCTATAGATTGTTATTAGGTGAATAAATTGATGTAATTTCCAATCAATATATATGTGTTGACTGTAGAGATATATTATGAAGAGAGATTTACCTGCCTCAATCAGGGTACAATTATTACTAAAAGTACCATATTCTTTATAACCAATTTCCATCAACTCTTTTGTTTATTTTTTTCTACCTGACTGTGGATATAAATTCAACTAAAAGACCAGCTGTTGTTAAATTACAATCGACTTTATTAAAACCGCTATACAAGAAGATGTCATTATCGCTGGATCTTTGGAATTAGACTAGAAATCAGTTGAACACTTGGGGGTAAGACCTTAATGAAATTACCTTTTCAGTTGCTATTCATTACTCCACTAGAAAAATTTTAAAAATGTAGTTTTGATAAAAATCTGTTAAAGGAAACCTAAATCGTAAAAATCTGTTGATTAGGATGGGGAAAATGACTTATAGAGATACCCCCTATCTCATCAAGTATGTAGATAGATGTTCAACATAAAGAGCATACTTCACTCAACATCTCACAATATCTCCTTTCTGACTGTGATTGATGTCAGGACTAACAAGAGTGTCCAGTGACCAGCTGTTATTGTAGCGGTCATTTCTCACACGGGAAAATGTCCAGTCATGTGACTTATGAGCTATACGACCTTTCTTTGGTGGCCCTTGTTACTCCTGGTCCACAGACGTTGTATCGCAGTAAAACTCTATTTTATACTTTATATAGTGTAATAAACACCAGTTCTTAGGTTAAAATACCCTATGACGATGTTTTACTTGAACATGCAAATTGTAATTTATGTTTATATGGTTAGGGTTGATAAGCTGATGTTTTACCCAAAGTAAAATCTGTATGAAAGAGTATCCAAAAATTTGATTGGTGTTGTCAGTTTTAATTTTGATAAAGATTTAGTAAAACAAGAGAGTACATAATTCACAATGCAGCAATTTCTTCCCCTTTCCAGTACCCACAACTCTAATAACTGTTTGGGTTATATTTGTTAGGCACTTTGGGGTCCACATTTGTGCTAAGACTCTTTGTTAAAAGGTATTCTGCTTTTCTATGCTATTGTGAAGAGTTGTATTTAAGAGTTTAGTTCCTACACAGTACGTACTAACATAATGACATACTATATCTTTCTTTTAAATATAGATATTACCATGGCAAAGAAACTTTACCTAACGGGACAAGTAAATCCCCAATAATAACGAGGTCTAATATTAATTAAACTATTTTTTTGCAGTTTTCCTTGTGAGAAACAAACTATGGACACAAAATAAAACTTGAAAGGGATAACTAAATTGTTTGACCAAGTAATAATCACGCGAGTAGTTACAGATAAGCTTTTACAACATTCCAAAAGCGCAACATTTTTATCCAAAACGATGTTATCTATTACTTATTTAATACGCAAGTAGGTTTTTTGTGACAATTACTCCTCCGAAACTACTGAACCGATTTACATGTTCTTGGTGTCATTGGAAAGAGCGTAACGTGAAGTTGTGCAGGAAACTTTCTTTTTAGGGAAATAATTAGAGGGTGAGGCCCTGGGGCCCTTTAAAGTTTCGTATTTCTTTATAAGATTAACATGGGAAACAAATATTGTTATGAAACTCCAGCTGTTGTCAGAAATTAAAAGTGAAAACAAGAACATATGTTAATTGTAAACAGTCAATAAGTTTGCTAATTTAACAGTTAGTTTGCCACAAACATTTACTTACTTGGTTGAAATGAAATAGTTACTATTTGAATTTGGGTTGGCGTAATTATTACAATGGGAAAAAACGAGAGAGCCTGGATAAATTGATATACTAAAAAGAAAACTGAATTAACACTGTGCTGCATTTCTTAGTAATCATTGAAAGAGACGATTTGCAAACTATGGAAATATAGGAAAGTCATAGAAAGAAAAAAAGAACCAATTTGGCATTTTTGGAGAATTTTTTGGAATTTTTTCCAAGGGGAAGAAATAGAAATAATTTACGTTAGAAACACTAAAAAACCAAATCAGCTTTTGAAAAATGATAAGATATTTACAAGAAATGTTGATTATATCGATCTGTTATGTACATCTTGAGTATTCCATAATCTTTGAGTCGAATCTTTTATAGTCATATAAAATAACGCCTGTAATACTTAGCAATTGCTCGATTTCGAGCAACAGGAACACTAGTTTGGATTATTTTATGATAACCTTAAGGTAAATTTATACTGTATTCAATATTGAATAAAATAGGAATTTTCCTCAACTTAAATTATTGCTATGTTGATTTTTGTAGCAAAGTTATTTACTATTTATGTTTTTTAATTATTTCCAGTTAAAACCAAATTGAACATTTACTGTTGTTTTGGGATAATCTCATATCGATATATTAATACTTTATACACTTATATATTATAAGTGCTTAAGTATTATAAGTACTTTATACGATATATTATACTTTATACTTTAATACATTATCATAAAAAATTGAAAAGACATAAGTTTTTCAAAACCATTTCTTGTGATTGTAAATATTGATATGTGGATATGCATGTTTTTTTATTTACAGAAATGTATATAAATGATAGATATTATTTTTATGACCTAGTTCTATTTCAGGCTATAAAAGGTACGAGGATGCAGTAAAATATTAAAAACTAACATGGCAATTTTAAACTGCATAGTTACGTAATGTCAAGTGCATAAATCAAATAGGTACACAACAAACCACAAAGTCCAGACCCAGGGTTACGTTCTTTCTCGTTGTGTATTAAAATATAAAACAAAATGCTATAACATAACCTATAAAGTACAAGCAAGAGTTAGTTGTTTTAACAGAGAGTGGACGCTGTCACTGACACAACTGTCGAGTTATGGCTCTTGCTGTGGTTGTGACTCAAGTGACTCATACATAATCATAAACATTAGACTATAAACGAAAAAGGTTTAAGGTAATTCGCATTTATGACCTGAGTATTTGTTTTTGAAAACACAGAAAAGCACGTAAGTAATTATATTTTTGATAATCTTGATTCTATATAAATGTTTGGATTAATAATTAAACACAAGTAGATAATTAATAAATCACACCACAATAACAATTCATCCAACTAAGGTAATCTACTATTTACGTTTCGGCATTATAACATACATGTATACTAATTTAGCAGGAAATAAATTTTCGAAAAACCTCCATAAGTGCCTGAAAAAAACAGTACAGGTTTCAACTGATGGAAGTGTTTTGTTGCTTAAAATGTCTCAAAAGAAACAAAATTTAGTAAGTGATAAGGCTCGGACAAAAAAAAATTGTGTACATAAGGCTTTAAAAGGCCTCCATATTACCACGGCACGGCGTTATGACATGGTTATAACATATTGGTGATTGGCGAGACTTTATCACGGGCTGTCAGGAAAGACTGTTCTCTCCAATTACTAGACCAGTTGACTTGACGTACCCTTAACACCCTTGGTTTATACAATGATCGTCATAATAAAGCTAATTTGTATAATTTGTTGATTAAAGGTATTGAATTAAGCCCCTATCCTATATGGAGTAACTTCAGAACAAAATGACGTCTTCAAATAACTTTATGTTTATTAAGAGCCTCTATAGCTCTACAGCATAAAAGGCTGTTTCGAACAGAATACCAATACTGAAGTAAATATGAACCCACGCATCGCCATTATTACACAAGTATTTGACTGTCCATATTTACTTATCACCAATACGAATAGCAGTTGAGTACATATTTGTCTTGCAAGTTTCATGCTTGGAATATTTGCAAATTACGGAATTCCTAAAGAGATTTTCCTTTATTTCAATGCGTCTCTAAGAGTCCAACGTACATCAACAAAGTTTAACGAAATTTCGATATTTCATTGCTCGTAGATTGTATTGCCTCTAAATTACATTACACATTAATACGATTACATAAATATAAAAAAATATTGTTTATTACTTTTGCAGTGTTAAATACTAATTGATAGTAATATAAACTTCTATCGCTGCACCTATCATCAGGATTTCAACTTTATTGACACTATATCACGAAACAGCTTCACTGCACGGTCACCACTTCAGCCTCAGTCTGCATTTTATGGTTTGCCCGGCTGCCACTTGATGTTTGCACTTAACAGTTGTTACCTACTAGTTTAAGTGTTTTTATCTGGTTTGTACATTTTATTGCTCCATTGTACTTATATAGCGATAATTATGTTTAGGTTATAAAATACACTACTCTCTGCCACTATAACTTTATGTTTCCCAAATAACTTTGGTAGGATTAGGAAATTATATACTTTATATGTTTTAATAGTATATATATTTTGTTAGCCTAAGATGTCTTTTTAATACACTTATAATTTACCTAGTTTACTTATTACTTGGAATAAAAATAAGTGCATAGTTATATTTTCTCTAAGTGTTTGAATAATTTCACATGAAAACAAAACCTTTACACAACATGACATTTTTGTGATGAAAAGTAGTGTTTTGAAGTTATTATTTTTAGTTGTGGATAACGAACCATTTCAGGAAGAACGTGTGAACGATTACTTCGTTGGCAGAGAAGTAGTACAGAATACCATCGCATTTCCCAGATTTTTTGACACAGCCGGGAATATTTTTAACTTATATTTCTCTGTTAAATGGTTTGTATTACTAGTCGTTTAGCACGGGCCAACTCAATTAAGCTCATTTGTAAGAAATCAGAAACCCGAGATAAAAAAACTACACACTGAGTGCACGTACTTGCTTCAAAAACAAATAAATTAAAATTCTGTTGCATGAATCTGGTGATACGAGTAACAGTACGCTCGTGTGAGTTGGTTGGTTGGTATTTGTCTTAAGTATTCCTTTATCCCTATTTTTATTAAACATTTTACAGAGTTATAAGTTAGTTCAACATAAAACTATACTAATTGGCTTTAAATATCTGCACTTTGGTTCAATAAACAACACCAATAAAGAGTTGTAAATAAATCGTCAATACCTAGCCTGGTTTCGAACCTTGGGACGGAAAAGGTGCTGTACTTTGGGGCATTTCGAAATAAAATTACTTTATAACAAACTTTTCGTTTTTACACGTCAATTAACATTAAATAGTTTGCAACTGAAACTTTAAAAGATTAAGAGCAAAAGACTTTTGATAATTTAAACAAATTGTTGTAAGCAGCACGCTTTGACGAGAAACTGTTTGGACAAAATCTTGAGCGAGGTGAATTATCCCGGCTGATGGAGTCAATTTAACAGGGATTAGAGCCACTCGGATACTTTACAGGATAAAGTAGGGTTAAAGTTGGCGAGACGCCATTCACTAACTATTGTTTGCTGCGAGGGAAATAATTGTTTTATAAAGTTTAGTTAAGTTTTATCAACTCTTTGTTTCTAAAATTTGTATATGGTTTTCACACTACAACAATAGGTTATGTGTGTAATCACATTTAAAGAGTAATACCATAGATAAAACATAGTCCCTTTATGGTTTATCTATGGTAATACCTATAGGCCTACCGGAAATTTATTTACTTCAGGTTCTTTGTTAGTGTGTAGAAGTTATTGTCTTACATTGTCTCAAAAGTAATCAAATTCGTACTGTGTTTGTTAGATGAGGTAACAAACAACTCAATACCAACAAAGGCTCAACTGACAGGCCATTAATGTAGCAGTAGAGGACAAAGGGTTACACAAACTACTAATTATCTTACGCAATTCTTCACACAATCACAGAATATGTATCTTATATCCTTCTCGCTTGAAAGAGATAAAAATCCAGGATGCCTCATAAACATGAAAATGCCTTAAACGATAAAATAAGTACTTTTAACAGTGTTATTTTTGCATTCATCTTCAGGAAAAATTAAGCCCAAAATAAAGATTAGTAGTAAGATATTACGTTTCATTAGAGGTTTAGTTCGAAATTTATCGTTTGTTTGAAAGCTTGGAGTACTCTTTTTGTCTTTAAATCATTAATTAAATATGAATTAACTAGCCTACATTTATTACTGAGCCTAGCTTAATAAATAGCTTAGTGTGACACAAGCTGCAGGTTAACATATAAAGCCTTCTATAGTAGACGATTCGAAATCGTGTAAAAAATATAAACCTGCCTGGTATAGAGTCCCTACGCAATTTCTTTTTCTTTATATTTTAGGGTTAATTCACATAAAAAAATAACAATAATGATTGCATAACTACAGATTAAGTGAAATAACTGTTTATCAGTCATTATTTCAAACACTCACTGCAATTATTTTAACATACTTTATGTAGTATGTTTTGCCATACAATATTAAAGATATCACCTTAACAATTACTAAGTTCAACCAAGCTTAGGGTATAGGTTTAGTTATTGAAACTTACGTTTTAGATCAAATTGCACAACTATAAACTATTTACATATAATAAATCATCGGTCTTTTGGTGTGTCAAGTAACTTAAAACTAGTGTAAATAATGTCTGCAATCTTTGACTTGATTTAGTTACACTTTAAAGAGTATTGTTAAACAGCTGATCACTATCACGAAACAGATACACTGCACGGTCACCACTTCAGCCTCAGTCTGCATTTTATGGTTCGCCCGACCACTTGATGTTTGCACTTAACAGTTGTTACCAAATACAAGTTTAACTGTTTTAGCCGGTTTGGACGTGTTATTGCTCATTAGTAATGTTTAAAGTGTTAATTATGCTTTCGCTGTAAATTATGTAATCTTTAGCAAAACAAACTTAGTATCCATCTATGTTTTAAAGCCCCTGACCATGCAAAATTTTCCATCGGGTCTGTTCGTGTAGTAGTATTCTAGGTTCCTTGGTTTTATACTGTCCACACCTAACGACCACACCCAATAATTATAGCCTAACATAACTTAAGGGTAATTAGGTTAGAACGATTTTTTTATTAAAACCAATTAAAATCTTATTTGTAAGTCGATTTATCTAATGGTCGGTATAATACAGATATACCGTATTCTAAGCTATAGTATCTCTTACAAAACCTATTTAGCAAAAAATTCGATAATTCGTTTAGTTTATTTATAGCTTTCGAATTCAAACAAATGATTAAAATTCCGACAGTATGTTTCCAATGAATTTTGGTTTTAATTTTCCACCAGTCAATATTTGTTCTGATCCGTCTTTTGCAATGTTACTAATACAATTAAGTAAATACAAAATAGCAAATAGTGACCAAAAATATGATCCAAAACTATTTGTATCGTTTCAGTATCAACTCCTTCTTAGAATTTCAAATGTTTGTGTTTGTATCATGGGTTGGTTTTTTCATTTAATTTAATAAGATTATCCACTTTTTCAAAGATTATTTCTAATTGTACATTAAACTTGGTAGGTGAAAAACACTATGAAGCTAAAAAAAACTTTTGTTATAAGAATCTTTACTTGTTTTATTAAAAGGTTACGTTATGGTGATATTGAAGGAATATAATTTCTCATAATTATTTTGTAAGACGGTTTTATAAAATTCTTTTTTTTAGCTTTTTTCTCACTGTCACCACGGTCACAATACTTTCGCGGTTTGGTGGGAAGTTCCCCAACTACTTTTTTGTATTTAATGTATGCTGACTAAACTGTTTTTGAGCTACTGTTTGAAAGGTAAAGGCCAAGTTGAGGGGCTTATTTTTCCTCCCCATAAAACCAACTAAATATTGTAAGTGGAGTATAGTGAAACGTATCTACAAAAATATATACGAATATATTTACTCAACAAACTAAATTTAAATACCACAAACTTTAATAACATATGATTGGTGCAAAGCGAATAAGTTTAATACTAATAAGTTTGTTGAAGCAGCACGCTTTGACGAGAAACTGTTTGGACAAAATCTTGAGCGAGGTGAATTATCCCGGCTGATGGAGTCAATTTAACAGGGATTAGAGTCGCTCGGATACTTGACAGGATAAAATAGGGTTAAAGTTGGCAAGACGCCATTCACTAACTATTGTTTGCTTACGGGAAAATAATTGTTTAATGTTTATTCTTACAAGTTAAATAATTTTAAACAGAGCTCTTACTTCATGATTTTTTATTCATTAATACTGTAATTTTAGGAAATAGGAAGAAAAGCATGTATACAACTTGTATACTGTAATAAATAAAAAATATAACGTGTTATTACGTGAGTTGCATTAGGCCTATATGTAAAGGCTAATATTTAAAGGTTGGTCCAAAAGATTTGTATCCGTATAGGGACGTCCAAATAAATACCTCCCAAACAATAAATATTTATTTGTGTAACTAGTGTTCGATGTGGCACTTTGCACTCACGTTACACATTATATTTTTTTAGATACTCTAAAGAATTTAAATCATTAGTCCCTCATACACTATACAACACGTTTTATGGTTAGGTTACATCCAAGCGTTTAAATAAAGAGAAACGCTGCACTAGCTGATCGTAGTACATAAATTATACAATTCTCGTAGTGAAGTTATATAAATCTTCAAGTGTTTCCAACTTATTTTCAAGTATACGCGTATTACGTGCCTAATAATAGTACTCTGTTTTGTGCTGTTTAGTTAGACTACTGGAGTGCGGCAAAAAGGAATAGTGTGGCAAAATTCGATAGAGTGTGCGCAAGCATACAAATGTCGTTTTCTAATTCAAATTCCCTTATTTTGTTACTAAAAACTAACATTTCATGGATCTTAAATTTGTTTTAAAGGTTACCTTGTGAACACCTTGAGAGTTCAGCCAAATAATGTTATTATGATTTAATAATAACAGATTTAAAAACAATCCCTTATAAATTAAGATATATTATGTTGATTGTTTATTTTATTCAAAAAAAGAAACGTATTCCTTCTTTACAAAAATCCTAGACACCTTTTAAAGTACATAATTAACCATAAACTCTAAACTAGGGACATAAAGAACTTACAGTATTTAGAAATGCAATTATAGCTATATACCTCAGTTTATATTATCTTTTGTGTTGAAGAAATATTATAAGAACCAAACATATTTGGAAAACAGAATGAGTTTTAGGATGAACACCCCTATGAAGTCTGTGAACTTTAAAACACACTAGGCATCCGAGTATTTATGATGCATTTTTTTATTATTTTTTATTTACATGCTTTAATACAGTATGCACAATTTTACATTGATGCAGTTTATGCACTTATAATAATTTCTTCAGTGGGTTTCTTCTTGTCTATTCACTTCAATTTAACTTACACTTTCATGCCATGCAATAACAACACACACACAATAAAATTTTCAATAACTATAACAACAATATATAAAGGACAATAAAAACAATATATAAACAATATATCTTTTATCATATTGGACGTCAAACTTCTACTTGCGTGTCACGATGTAACATTTTACATTTTTTTGGTTACTTGCATTAAATTCTTAAAATACTGTAAAAATAATATTCAAAAACTCGCCTATCCCCTATCACCTAAAAGATAATCGAAACTAATTATTTGCAGATATAACCATTATTACAATAAATTTAGTAATACAACTTTAATGATTTGAATTTACTGCAGGCCTATTTGAGATTGTATCAAATTTAATAATTGTATTATTACAAACCAAATGTTGTAGGTTTTGCCAATAGGTGTATATATGAATACCTATATGAAACCTACCCTATATATAACCCTATATATACCTATATGAATTGAGGGATATATGAATACCCTAATCCCCCCCCAACCACAAAAGAATTTGGTAGGTATTGCAGAGGAATATATTGTCTTCCTGTGATTACGTTTATTAAAGTAAACTGCAGAATCCGTAGTAACCCTATGTGTTTAGTTAAACAGATTTTTTTATGAAGTTATAAATATCTAAATCAAACTGTTCAGTACTTAATTGATTTTTGAAAAGATTACAGTTGATTTCTCGTAATAGTAAAGGTGTTTTAATGCCTTTTCTGTAATAAAATTTTCGGAATTTTTTCAGAAAAAATATCCAGAACAGTTTGTTGCCGTTTCATTTATAGAAGTTTTCTGATATTTCTTGTAAAATGATAGATATAATCAAAATAATTAAATTTGTTATATTTATTTTGCTTTACAAATAAAATAATAACAAAGCATACATAAAGAAACATCCCCAGAAACTTTTTTAAAACAGATAAATTATGGACTGAATATAAAAACTCAACCATTTTTAAATTCGTCTTCTAAATTGTTATTTTACCCAGTGATCAGTATGAATCAGTATGATCAGTATACACGGGTATGAGGTTCTATTCGTATGAAATACATATAAAGTCAACACGTATTGCAAGATGTGGTGCGTCAAAGTAGACTAATGAAATATACAGTGAGCATCTGCACAAGAATATGTCTGGATATAAATCCATTACAATACCAGATGTTTGTATTGTAATGTAGGGGTATTCAGAGCTATAATTTCTTTCCGTCAGTTTGAATGACACTGCAGTGGATTTGAGATGAATATTATTTACTTACTTAGCACTCTCTGCAGGTTTGTAAACGCTTTAACATTAATTTAGGATATTTGTAAAAATAAATATTTTTTTATTTAGATTTTCTATATTTTACGGATAATTTATTATATTTACCTTTACAAAAGATCACTTATACCTTAGGGCTGTAGGAAAATTTGTTCTAGGCTACCGTGGCTAATACAAAATATGTTATACTTGATATATTTCTACTCCCGGTCATATTGCAGGTACATGATTAGAAGAAAATTAGTGTCAGGGAGACCTTTGTCATACCAAAATCATTTTGATGTGTAAGATTTAAAGATGTAATAGTAAATATTTTTTTTGAGAACATGGTTCAATTTATTTCTATGAAGAAACTCACAACAACAAAATATGGAAATAGATGTATTTTATCATTTGGTTTCGTGGTTACTACATAATTAATCTTACGTCGCGTAGTCTCAAGAATGATCAAGTTTGTCCTATGATTGTCAGACGATGTAACAGACGCTACTCAATACCAACAAAGACTCAGCTGACAGGCCATTAATGTATCAGTAGGGGACAAAGGGTTACACAAACTACTCATTGTCTCTCAAACGAACCCAGAAGAGATTTATTTTTTTTTGCCAGCTGATATTGAATGTAAATTATCACATGACCACCTCTTTTTGTTTATTTTTATTAATTGATATTGTCAAAATTAATGTGATTTATTGATTGTTGTATTAGAAAATAACTAAACAGAGTGTAAACGATACTTGCAAAATGAGTAGAAAATTTAATTAACTTTTTATCAAAATCAGTTAACAATTGCTTTATTAGTAAGGTCTTTGGATCCTTATAATCCCCAGGAATGGAATCTCTCCTGACAGTTTGACTAAAATCGTCTGAGTAATCCTTTATTTTTACGTTGTGTTTAATACTTAAAAAAATTCAAATTACAATTATATTTTTAAATACAAGATTGTGGAAACAATTATAGTTCTGTTGCTTTTGTTGGATTAACAAAATTATGTAAACAAATTATTGATTTTATATATTTTTTCGTTTTCTTTTAACCATAAAAAAGAACAAAGTTAACGACATTGTTTTTAAAATAACGATTTGCTCATGGCACGTTGAGAGAATGAGTTAATCAAACATTAAAGATTAGTATTTTAAGTCAAGTAGTAAATAAACTGTACCTGATGAAATAAATGCACACGTCGTGTAAATCCACTGCAGCATACAATCCTATCACACATTCACTGCACTGCGATAAGGTGATGGAAAAAGCTTGATTTAAACATAGTGTCTGAAATTTTTGTGTACATATTATTATGCCAAAACATTTTTGTTAGTTTTGGAATTAATAACAAATTCCTTGTTTTTAAATACAAATAAATTAAATTAGTAAGTATTTTTAAATTGGACTTTTCCACCCTGTATTGTGTTTAAAACTACACTAAGTTTCTGGAGGTGGTTCAATTCCTCCAGTTATCAAGAGGAAAATTATAATTCTACATTAATTCCCAGAATAATAGAATGATAGTATACTAGTATATATGAATAGCCTATACATATATGTACATATTTATCCGTGACTGGAATATTAATTATATAGAACGAATAGTTAACATGTTCTGTTCTTTATTCTATCATCAAAGACTGAAAGAAGTAGACTGATACGTTATCCTACCATTACTTTTTATTTGTAACTAAACTTAACTTCTTTGTAGAAACCTGAATAAACAAAATGAAATTATATACCATTAAATAAACATATTATGTATACAATTAATTGACAAATTTAAATTACAAGTAATATTCGTTTTTTACATCACATAAAAAGTTATGCATCTACATTTCTGCTTATAAATCAACATTACATATACATGTTTTAACAGTAGAGTAAAACAAATCTTGAAGCGAAACTATTATATATATAAACTTAATTTCACTGGGATTTATGATCAACTTAAAAATAGCAACGGCTGGAAGGGTTTTACTGTTTATTGATTTTGAAATGTGTGATGAATTTTAAAATATAAATAAAATCACTTTTATTCATTTATTGAAATCAAGCCTCTTCATAGGTGCCATTATTATGATAATCCACTCATTTTTGCCTAAAGGAATTCTAACAAGCGAGCATTGCATTATTACGATTGATTGTAGCAACTCAGACCAGTGATTCCACGATCATTTCAACAATTGAAGCTTGAGTAAAATGTAACAGTGTACGAAAACCACAGGGTATAGACATAGTAAAGATTTGCCATTTTTACCTTTATGTGTCCATGTAATACGTAAACACACAACACTTAAGCATGCCTTGTTATGCATCCTGGCATTTGTTCAAAATGGCGTCCATCCAAACATAACCAGCAAATGTTGAGGAAGAGGCGATAAACTAAATAAACAAATTTATTGGTCAGTAATTATATTGTCTAGCCAATCTTTTACCATTGATTTTCATTCATTGATTTACACATTTTGTGTAAGTTGAATAAAAGGATGCTTTCTATGCAAGTCTAACAACATTTTACTTAACAAATACTGTAGGACTAAACACAGCAGTTGTGTGAATATGTTTTAATATATGTTTTAATAATATCCCCTTTATTGTAGCTACTATCACTATTATTTGTAAAAGGCAGTTTTTAATATGCGTGTTAAATACTAATACTTATATAACCAAAGCAATTGTAAAATATTAGTTCATTAAGCCGTTACAGTATGCACGAATTAGGTCATCAATTTAATTTAACAACATAAATACAAACAAACGATGGAACATGAAATAAAAGAAAGTATCGTTAGTAAATTTTTTGAGGTAAAAAATTTGCATAAATGAAATATTAGAGAAAAATCTCATTTAAAACGAAGCACAAATAATTAAAACGTAAGCATGATATTTAAATAGCTGATATCATACATAGCATACTTATACTGTAGAATATTGTTCTAATTCCTGTGATAATTACAATGTACTAGAAACTAAAAAAATCTATTGTATAATCAAAACAGTTATTGAACATGTTTGCTGGTACAGACGACAATAATGAAACAAATAATCGTACAAATTTACCGTCATATTATGATCGTAAATATTTAAAATTAAATAAGAAAATAAATCCAGCAAAAACTTCAGAATATTCGTCACGTTTTCGTTACGACTAACATATTGTTTTGATGGTTTATTGACTTTAATATTGTTCTTTTGAATACTACCAGCCTGGAGCGTTTAACTAACTATTGAAAAAACTAAGTATAGTAGTAATATAACTAATAACAGTATTAAATCTCAAACATATTACAAGTATACAACCGCCTTCAGCCAAGCGCATAATTGTTTTTCTCATGATATAAATTTAGACGGATTAAAGGAACTTTAAAGCTTTGCAAAGATATACGTTGCCAGGTTTTGAGACTGCAGTGCATTAGGTTTAGGTTTGAAACTGTATTCATTTTTTAAGGCAACGTCCATAAAAAATCATGCAATGTTTATCTGAACATTTTTCAGTGTTACTAAGAATAGCTGGTATTCTTGATTATTGTTTATCCCAAATTTTATTTAGTATACACCATTGTTAAATATTCTTTTGATCCAACCATTGTTTAATTGTATCAAATCTTTTTGTAAGTAAGGATAATAAGCCAATATTTATAAATTACCTACTCACATATTGATAAAATGAACTGCTTCTTTTACTCAACATTTTATAAAACCCTATTGTTTGTTTTTACATGTAGCATCCTTAAAACTAGAAATTCTAAAAAAAAATGTGTATCTTAATAAAATGACTTGTAGAACGCCTGTTCTCTTACATTTTGTATAAAACAATTTCATGTACATAAATGAATCACTTTGAATAAAGTAGGTTATTAATAAAGATTATAAATTTACTGTGCTGTTTGTGTATGGGAATTTCCTTTTGTAAAAAGTTCCTAGAATGTTTTAGAGCTTCAAAATTGTAAGTTTTCGTTAAAAATTACAACATGAACATTTCATGGATTTTTTATACCAATAGGGATGTGGATTTTTAATTGTTTAAGAACCTAAGATAATGTATATATATTTTTTAAGTTTACCTCGTAATGTAGCCTATTTTGTGTCCAAGATATTTCAAAACAATCTTAAAGTGTTGAAGTGCTCGCTTAGTACTTACAAATACTTCATATTTCTACCTTAATACCTACTGGGAGCGTGCTTCATACATTTACCTTTATAACTGATGTAGCGTCATCCATGTACGTTTTTAGTACCATGATCCGCTAATGTATTAACATTAAATTTTAAAAAGAATAAATATAAAACCATAATTAACATTCTTGAGGTTTCACCTCGCAAAGTTAATATTTTTACTCATAAGCTGAGAAATTGTTTGCGTATTTCACATCACAGTATATTTTAATACTTTACACAATACAATATGTGATAGGGAAAATTGCGACAGGAAAATGTTACAGTAATCCTACCCTGTTGATCTCAGGAACTAATATAAATAGGAAATAGTAGCTTTACAGAACTGTTTTGTATATATTATGTCTAAAATTCCAATAAAATAGAACGAACACTGGTAAACAAACAAAAGCATATATTATTATGTTTTTTTTTATTTGATTCAAACTTAAAAACCACTATTCAAACAAAATTTGGTTGTACAAAACTGGTTAAATATAATTAAATAGCTTATAGTTTAATAAGTGTAAAAATATGTTTCACTTAAATATCCTATCAGCTTTTATAGTCTATAGTGGTTAACAGCGGATATTTCAGTTGTAATTAAATGTAGCTCAATATGGGTCGTATAAACTGTTTGTGGAGCAACTAGGAGGGGGATGAGAGGGGCTTAAACAGCTGTTTAGAGCAGACGACAGTCAGCTGTGTAGAAACAAATGTCAATTGACGTTTCCACGGAAAGTCACATTAAATGAAAACAATGAAATGTGTTTGTTTAACACGTTGCCTACCAGCCGTCGTACTCCTCTGTATGGTTTTGTGAGACTTGGTAGTGAATTTGTTAAACGGTTTTAGGTTACCATTACGGTGAGATGCTAACTCTTAACAGAATTTATAGTGAAAGAATAAACCAAAGCTGTCAAATAAATTTAAATACAACGAATGATATAGTATAGAATTTAAATGTATTCTTCTACTAAAATTTGGGTTGAAATTGAAATTGTTCTGGTAATATCCCATGATACTGAAGCTTATCATATAAGCCTAAATGTTTCCCTCTCTATAAAATGTATTCAATGGCTGCATCTTATTATATTGTTGGTTAAGCATTGCAGAAGAATATTTTATACGATAAAAGCATAGTACGTTAAAAATACTACTTTTTAAAACAACAATTGATTTTCTGTTCTAAAATACATGCTAATAAAACGAAAGGAAAGAAATATTAATTAATTATGAAAATTCCTTATTCAAAGAATTTGTTTCCATTTTCTTAAATATATAAGGATAATACTTCAAATAATTCAAAGTAATATGATGGAAAAGAAATCTTGTATATTTACCTAGTAATAAGTGGTAAGTTAACTATCAACAAAGCGGAATATAATTTTCAACAGGTTTAGTTAGAAGTGAAGTAATGATCTTTTGTTCTATTAAAAAAGAAATTGTATCAGAGTGAAATTCGCTTTAAAATGAACAAAGCATGATACCAACTACGCAAGACAATTATTAATCATTCTTTCGTATTCAATTCTCTTCTGCGTATATCAAATTTCCTATAATTTACATTTACACTTTATTTTTGGTGGAATTCCGATTATATATAATAGTTTAAATTCTTAGCATAGATTCTTTTGTCTACAAAATCTAACTTTGATTTTAGACGTACTGTACTTGTTACAAAGATCAAAGAATTATTCCAATAGCAGCAGCTAACAATTAATTATCATTAAATAGAGTAAACTTTAAACTAATTCAGATTTAGTTGGGTTGAATTTATAATTAAGTCAGGTAGATTTATAGTTCGTTGTCTAAGTGTAAAACCTAAAATGGTTAAGGCGTTTAAAAACATAAATAAATAAAACATCAAAGTAAAATAACAATGTATAAGGAAAACTTCTGGTAAAAAAACGTATTTCAAAGTTTCTTCATTTGATGAAAAAATAACGAATATTCTCATGAAAAATCTTTTTTCTATAATTTTTACTCTGCAGTTCCCACTTTAAACAATCTTTATATTTTAAATAATATCCATTAATTAATAAACAAAATTTTTGGTACTGAGAAATCGAGATAACTATTAAACCTACAACATACAAGCCGGTTGATATTATAGTTCCCAATGGTAAGATTATTCAAAACAGTCTATGTTACCAAGCATTCGCACTCTTATAAATGATTCAAGAGGGAAACTTGAAGAGTTCTTTTTATTTATTTCATATCCTTAAGAAACTTCCGCTGACACTAAACCATGTGGGCTTAGGCATAATCATTGTATTATATGACATTGTATTTTCTTGTTTTAGTTTAATATATTATTTCCGTTTATCAGTTTATACTTTCATACTAACTTGTGTTAAAACTGCATTAGGGAAACGAAGAAGGACATGGTTCTTTTGATGTTTTATTGTTCAAACAAGAATAAATCAAGATTTTATTCATACAAAAATAGTCAATAAATGTAATTGAAGATTAAAGAGGCACTCATATCAAGTTACGATATATGTAAAAAATTATTATTACGATTTCAAAAAAGTTTAAATTGCCATTACTTTAAATATTATAAACTTCTTCCAAAATACTGAGCGAAATACTGTTAAACCTGTTGGCATACTAATAGGTATATTAATTTAATGCAATATTTAATTAATCTCCTAACAACTTTCTAATAAATATAAGACCAATCGGTTCTAATACTTAGCAAAGGAAGTATTTCAAACAATTTTTAAGTTTCAAAACTAATTTTACAAGAAAGATTAGGAAAAGCAAATAGATCGGTAGGCCTGAGTATTCATTTCATAAGTTGACGGTGATTCTGTCTTCTTCATTGCCTTTAATGCTATAATAAATATTCGGTTTTTTTTACTTTCCATTTAATAACATTCTTTATTTAAATTTAACATTTAATTAGTAATTAATTTCATTACAGTATATTGTAGGACATTTACTGAAAAGATGATAGTTAACTATTCCCAGTTTGACAATTGAATGTACATAGACGTTATTTAATAATGGACGTTAATAATGTAACGTTATTTTACAATTGGTCAAAATATACTAATAATTTAATACTAATAGTATTGGACAAGTTTATTTTAAAGTGTCGATTTTCAAACAACTACAGTATTGATAGATTACTTTTAATCATAAAATTTAATACTTACACTTTTTTAAAGTAAGAACAGTACCCAAAAGATTAACGAATCATTATCATATTATCAAGACATGTTAAAGCCATAAGTCCATTATAATTATGAGTTGTGTTAATTGATAATAATAATAACAACTACGTACGGACAAGGTTATTTTAAGAGAACTACTCTTCAAACATTGGTAGCAATGTGTACTTTATCGGTGAATATGGATTTTTTACCCATATTCACCAGTAAATTACACGTTACTACCAATGTTAGAAGATTAAGATATCTTCATTCGTATTTTAAGCCTTAGATTATTACTGTACTAATAAGATTTTTCATATGTCTACAAATTGAATTTCTATAACATTTGTATGAAAAAATATAAACAGCACTTTACGCTAAATATTGGTATTTAGTAATATTGTTTCTCTTAATATCAAAGGAGTTTATCATATTTATACATTTATCTGTTTGTTAAGTGTATATGGTATTTAGCTTAGCTGTCGAGAATAATAATTTAAACTAAGAGTATGACTCATATCTTCAGTACATATTTATACTTTCTGTTAAATATTTTCAGACAAAAACTGAAACTGTTAGAAGTGAAAGTGGTTCTGTTTTAGACATACTTTGTAATTAGTTCTGCTTATTAGACCAAGGTATAAATTCCAAATACAGATTGACAATTTTATAACGTATGATTATATAAAGTTTAAAACACTGAACATGTATTTAGTGCACTGCATTATTTTTTCCAAAATGTCTTACAAAATTCAATTACCTTATAAAAAGTACAGTGTTGTCCTCAAAGTGAAATCCTCAATGTTCAAAGTGAAAAAGCATCTGTTCGTAATGAAATGAAATATTAACATTGAAATGACAAAGGCCTATTTACATCAAAGTACACTATTTTCTTGACATGAATGATTATAAAGAGTAAACTGTGACAGAAACAGTAAATATATTCTCTCTACGTCATAGTAATTTATTTGCATTATTCTTCCTTTCCTCTTACATTCATTCAGACTCGTAATTTGTTTTTAACTACTTCTATATTACCTTAATTTACTTAGTAATCCTCAAAGAAATATTTGTCATTCACAAAACAAGTTTCCGCCTCTTGATGTGTATAGTAGGTCATATTACGCAATATATGTGGATAATATCCACCACAATATTTTTATTTGAAAATTCGATTTGTTTAACTATTCCATTATGCACGTAAAAATTATTTTTTAAACACATATAACGGAATAACATGTTTATTGCTATATGTTTCACTAATAGTATGTCCTGTTTATCTTTGTAAAATTAAATAGTACCAATAGATACTTAGTTGACGCGACACAATCATCTGATTTATTGAAACCATCAACTTGTCTGGTATACAGCTGAGATGCATTAATTCAAGACGAAGAAATTATGTCTCGGGATATCTTTTTGTGACATATTCAGCAGTGGAAACATAAATATTGTGTTACAAACAATAAAAATACTATCTTATTGCTTTAAAATGAATAGCTATCAAGATTTATACTTTATTCAAAAAAATTTAATTTACTCATCTCTAATTGGTAAAATTTGTTTTTAAATGATAAGTGATATCAGAAATGTAATGCTCGCTAAATTATAGATTTATTATTTGTTGTTCTTAAAAAGTTAGTAATCTACTAATAATTCTTACCCATTGCGTCATTTAGAATTATTCTAAATGCTTAATAATATAAATAAATAACAAATATAAATAATATATAATAATTAAATAAATAATATAAATAACTAAATAAATAAAAATAAATGTAAAAGTAATTTAAACCGGAAAATCATTTTGCAAATGGTTTATAATAGCTTAACAAGCTGTAAGATCAATGGTTAAATATTAGTTGGTTTTTTGTTTTTATGTTCTAAAGCTGAATCCATAAATGATTGACAAATTATTGTTGTAGTTCATTTGGAGCTCGGGCCACCTCTAACACTTTGAGAGCTAATTACGTCGTAGCTTAAGACCCATAAAAAATAAAAAATAAAAACAATATTATCCTTTTGTCACCAGTTAAACAATTTGGTAAAAACATTATGTCCTTAAAACACAGCAGAAAAATGTAAAAATAGAGTTGGTTGCTATTATCTTCGTATGTAAACATTGTGACAAATTTTACATCTAAATAACCACGAAGGCTGAGCTTTGGTTGTACTTTTCTGAAATTCGTCATAAATGCATAATACAATAAATTTAAATAATTTTCTACGGTCTCATATCTAATCAAATATGATCGTCTATTTGTCATTATTTTAACAATAAGTCAACTAATAGTATCAAGATTTATGTATAAAGTTAATGTAAAATAACCTGGATATAATATTAGTTATGCTGTCAATTACTATCAATATTTTTTCAACATATAAGAAAATCTCTCCTGGTGCATGTATCAAGTTATTTGTACTAAAAAGGTTCGGGTGTTCAAGATGAAAGGAGGGCAGGAGGTTCTAATATTGAGCACTGCAAGTTATGGACTGACATTTGACCTCTCACTGGCACAGTTTTCAGTCTACATAATATATTCTATACACATAATATAGTCTATTTGTTATAATTAATGACAGATTAATAAAGTATGATTCTTGATAGATATTCATTTTAAAGTAATAAGATAGTATTGTTATTGTTTGTAACACAATATTTAAGTTTCCACTGCTGAATATGTCACAAAAAGATGTCCCGAGACATAATTTCTTCGTCTTGAATTAATGCATCTCAGCTGTGTACCATGATTCGCGGACCAAGGAGCGCACAATACCTGCTCTAATGGGAGGTCATAAATAAAATCCGTAGGGGTAGGACCAAGGAGCGCAGAGGCACCTTGCGCGCCTCGGTCCTACCCATGCAAGGAACTAATCCCCTAATTATACGGATTAAAAGAGACAATGGCTGGGTCAACCCTGCAAGTAAATCCCATTAGTCGTGCCTCATTGAATACACTACTTTAAAATGAAAATGTAAGGAGTAATTTTGAAACTATAAATATGTTAACAGAGACAATGCAAGATACTGTATTATGCATTCGAAGTAGTTATCTTAAAAACAGTTGGTTTTTGTCCTACGTTAATCAGCCCATTTTCAATGCAGACAAACTGCATATTTTTCTAAGTTCAGTTTAATAAAAATTAAATATTTACCACTAAATAGTACGGAACTAAATTTGCATTATTCTATTATAATTAAAATCATATTAGATTATTCGAGACAGCTAAACTTTCTCTCTGCGTTTCAGAACTATCAAATGTTTACATTATTTTGTTTTGCAGGTATAGTTTATACAATTTTGAAATAGCTTTGAAGGCATGACGACTATTAATTGCTTGATTCTACGTGATTTGTTTTGATCATCGACCCGTGATTCAACCTTCGTCTCCGTCCTGTGGAAACACCTGACATTTTCTCTCGTGATAGAGGTTAGGATATTGAATGACTTGTTAATATTACCGGACGTTCGTACTATTTAGGAGCAACGCATACCATTCTTGAAACTAATTCTTAAGAACAACATTATATTATTGTTGCGAGCTTAGCAGGTTCTTTACAAATAAAACTTGGCGATTTTATAATAACTATTTATTTACACTAAATATTATCTATTTACAAATTTTACAATTGCCTAACACCTAACTAACCCTATCTAACCCTAGCTAAAGCCTATTCTAATTTACAATGTTTCTACTTACAGCTAGCCTTTACAGGAATTATCACTACTTCTGTCACAACACTGTCACTGCACTGTCACTAGTGTCACTACACTGTCCTACACCGTTACTACACTGTCACTCTCACTAGCACTAGCACTGGTCACCGACGGGCGCTTGCTGCGAGATTCTCGGAAGGCTTAACTCAACTCAACTGCCGTGTGCCGGAAGACGGTCCCTTATATAAGTTTACCGTGAAACATTCTGGAGACTACTGGTAGACTAGACAAAGGTGTGTACAGATCGCCGTGGAAGCTTCTGGTAGATTTCAAAACCCCTATTGACGTAGTCCGTTGACATGGGTCTATTGTCTATCACTGGCGCGTTCGGAGAACCCGTGTAAACAAACAATCCTTTTGAGACGACGCCTGGCTATTGTTGCGCGGGGCTCCTGACTTGTAACATTATGTTGTGCATTTCCAGATTAGGTGGGTGAGCCTACTGCTGAAAGTTATATTTGCCAAATGACAATGTGCCTGGGCTAAATTTACTTCAAAAAGTAGTGTTGTTTACATAGGCTTTGTTTAAATTTAAAAATACTTTTTAATGGTTTAAGCATCGTTTAAGTAGATTTTATAGCCTCCGGATTACCAATGAATATAAACATAATTACTCTATTTTAATGCTAAATTCAAATAACAATAACCGGCACATACTCTAAAAGGAATTCTAAAAAAAAGAGTAAACTACAAAAAATAAAACTTGTCTTTATTCAAGTAGTGTTACCAGTTACAAAGTAAATTATCTATTATAAAAAAATAAACTTTTGAGTCTAGAATCAAATAAGAGATAATAAGTAATGAGTAACTTACAATCAGTGACGTGGGTTTTTTTTTAATTTCTTGCTGTACATCTAATAAGGTGGCCAATTTTACAAATTCGTTACCGGTGCAGATTCCTAAAGAAAGTTCTATTCTCGGTTAATGTTAACGGTGCAATTGGTACATTTTCTAACTAATGTCACAGATTCGTGGGTAAAAATACTTCATTGGGGCAAATAAATCCTAATCAGAGTGCACCATTAGTCAGCATCCACAATGTAATATACTGTGATTTTTCTTTAAATTAACAATAACTGTTTCATCTAAATAAGGCTAACTGATTATTTCAGGGCAAAATAATCAAACTTATTTATCCAGCGAGAACAAAGTTATTTTTGAAAAACATCAAACCGTGGGCCTACAGTTTAAACATTTTTTAGGCCTATACAAACATTAGTAACAATGAATTATGTTGTTTGACGTTGTGACATGTTGCTATTTAGACATTGTGATGACTATGTTATATTATACATCATTTGTGTCATTTAACAAACGTTTTACATGGTGACAACATAAACGCCAAATATAGATGATAATTCGAAAACTAAAAGAAAGTACTGTAATACAAATTGAGTTTAAATTAGGAAGATGATTTGGAATTGCAATAACTTTAAAATTATATGGAATTTGATTCATGCTACCATATAAAGTGTTGGCTAAGTAACTTTAAAAAATTGTTCCTTTGTAAAATCTTGTTTTTGTAATATTATGTTATCACTGTTGGCATTAAAAAGTAAAGCTTACCTCCTAAGAAATGTGAAATGAATTGAGAATGGCCCGTATTGTATTTTTGGAAAAAAATATATGGGATTCGAAATAGTACAAAATTGTCCACATAAAAAGTCATCATTTTTACACAAATACAATATACATAGTAAAATTCTGACTCCGATCCTTGCTCTCGAGTCTGAGAAACTGCAAAGTATATCAACTATATACTGTATTGGTACGTATGTTTTGTATTACCTTTTCTTTTTATCAATCAATGGAAAAATAAAGTACTTCAATGGACATGCGCATTTTACATATCATAAAGAAGAGATGGTTTCTGTCTGTTGAATTTACCTATAAAACTAAGATGAAAAATTCAGGTTGTTTTTATCAATGGTGGGTACACGTTGAAAGCATTTAATTGTATTCATGGTTTTAAATTAGCTAAGGATTTTACAAACCATTCCTGCATAAAAATTAGTATATTTCATAGCGAGGGGTCCCATTGCAAATTTGCACATTTTAATAGGGTTCAACACCTTTTCTAAGGTAAAACTAACGGTGCTATACCCCTTTCTTTTCAAAGATTATGTTTGTTTAAAGCAGTTATTAAAAGTGAATAAACTTACTAATTACAATAATTTCCATTCATTGATCTTAGATCCACACCATGAAGACTAAAGTCACCTACCTTAATCAAGTCGCAATTATTAAAAAGTAGCCTATTTAAAATCCATTTTTATAAAATAAAACAAATCTAAATGTGGTTTAACATTCAACTGAAGGATCAGCTTTTATATTGCAATTTAAATTCGAAAGTGAAAGTGTACGGCCTGGTAATTTGTTGATACATTAGTTTGGTAATAAGTTGCACTAGAAAAATATACCTGAATCAATGGTGTAGTCAGTGAGGTGCGACTAATGGGATTTACTCACAGGGTCGACTCAAGCATTGTCTTGTTCAACCCTCGCAAGTAGGGGATTAGTTCCTTGCACGGGTAGGACCAAGGAGCGCAAGCACCTCTGCGCTCCTTGGTCCTACCCCGACGAATTCTTCGGCCGAGGGGTTGACAGTTTTACGACTTGCGCTCCTCTGTCCGTTTCCCGTGTACCATGCAAGGTGCTGGCTTCAATAAATCAGATGATTGTGTCGCGTCAATCAAGTATCTATTGGTTCTATTTGATTGTATTAAGCTAAACAGGACATACTATTAGTGAAAAATATATTAATAAACATGTTATTCAGTTATATGTGTCTAAAAAATAATTTTTACGTGGTGCATCAATGTATACTAATGTAATATACAAAGAGCAGGTGCACAAGAATATGCCTGAGTATTAAACCACAATACACTGCAAGAAGCATAATAATGCATGCTATAATATATTTTCTATTTAAACGCCAATGCGGCGGGGTTTAGGAGAATAATAATACACAGTTTGTAATAATATTTTATCAAAAACCTTGCAAATAGGCATACACTTTTGTATATAATATGATTAACTTATGGTTGTCAGGTTTGTGAAGACTGGTGTCATAAAATATTTGACCACACTCTATAATAATTAAACAAACCAAACAAAACCAACTTTGGTTTTGTGATGGACCGTTATTTACTTAGTCTGCCCCGCCGCATTATATATAAGAGCATGTACAATAATTTTGTCTCTTATATTTACAGCGATATCGACATACACACAATTATGATAACACATCGATAAAAATGTCATAGTTTTTTTACAAAGCAGATATTTAATTAAAGTTTGATTGTAAAGCTAAAAAAAACTTCACTGAACTTTCTACAGCTAAGTCAGTACAACATATTGGTTTCCTAAAGATACGTATGAGTCCTCGTAGCGTAGAGAAGTTAATTTGAATATTAAACAGCGGATATTGCAGCTGTAAGTAAATGTAGCTCAATGTGGTTCGTATAAACAGTTTGGAGGGAGATCTGAGGAGATGGAACAGCTGTTTAAAGCAGACTACAGTCAGCTGTAAAGTAACAAATGATGGACGTGTCCATAGAAAATCATGGTTGAAAAAAATATTTGATTTGTTTAAACAACAGCTGTAATTAACCACTAACTATAAGTGATTAATTTATTTCTTATCAATCACACTAGCTATTGTGGATTAATTGGTAGATAATCAATAATTATCTTTAAATAACTAAACACAGACTTAATTTAAATAATATAAATTTACGGAAAGACAGAGAATAATGACACGAGCTGGCATTGCCATCACGAAAAAGTAATGCAGCCTGGTATGAGTACAGCTGTTGTATTATGTTTATTGATGCATATTTTATGTTAAGTTGAACTTTTAATGGTTACCATAACAATTATTCAGAAATAACAAGCTTACGTCATATTAAAATGTCACAATTAAATTATAGATATTTAGCTTGTTATTCTATAGCCAGTTAAATTGTTTCGGTATTACCTTTGACTATTAATACAACAACTGTATCCAATAGTCAATGTTATTACGCATATATGTTAATTCTGAAACAAAGTGTGGAGCTTTGAGTGTAATTAAATGTATGCTACTGTATGGCAAGCCTGGTATTCACCTGTATAGCATGGTATTCACATACTTTTAGGATATCATAACCAAAAGGCCTATCCACACTACTTGCAATACCACGCATATAATACCGCTGATCATTTAAGCTGTTCATGCATGAATCCGCTCTACAAATTGTAGATAGTAGCTGTACTTTACCTACATTGATTGATCTACATGAAAGGTACACTAAACAGTTAAATTATTTAATTATTTTTATTACTTTAGGGGTAACTAAAGCGTTAAAATATACAGGGGAAACGTGCACATACAGTAAAATATTTTTTTTTTTAGTTTGTAGGCCTACTCAATGAAAAGGGAATTTAACGCCAAACAATGAAATGCATAAGCTGAGTTTAAAATAAACAAGCCGCACTAAACGTAGTGTGTATAGCTTAGGTAAAAACTAGTCTACATTTTCTTAATTATATTTGAGTGTACACATTTTAAGTATTTATATAGGTTATTTAGTCGAAGAATATCATTTATTCAACTTGAATTGAGTGATGATCAACCTTAAACATCAAATATGACGTATTTGTGAAATATTTAATAATAAACGAATTTATCAACTTTTGATTTGCTCAACAATTATACTTCAAAATTAAATTAAATTAAAGAGAGCAATATGTTTTAGAGAGAATTTTCTGATAAAATTAATAAACCACTACACCACGCTAGATACAGTGTTTATTATTCATTCTTGGCCATCCAACCTCTGGCTACCTGGGGGTCGCGTGCAACATTTTACAAATTCTTCTCAATGAAATTCCAGTTTTATGATATTTTGAATTCTGGGAAGATAGAAATCTTCTCGTGTATGAAAAGAAATCCTCTATTTTACTTTACTCGTTTAAAAACTAATTATGGTCATTATAGCGTTTTATGATACTGAAATGGAGTTGTACTGGGTGTCCAATGTTGTCTGTTCGCAACATTGAACGGAGCAAGCATATATTAATCCAATAATTTTGGGAGATGTAACCATGAATGAATTGATTGTTCCCAATGGGTTGGGATCACATAATGGGATGTCTATTTGCAGTATTCTAAGTCAATGCTAAATCCAGTTACACGTGAATGAGATGTCTACTTGCAGTACCGGTACCCAAAGTCAATGGGATGTCTACTTGCAGTACCGGTACCCAAAGTCAATGGGATGTCTACTTGCAGTACCGGTACCCAAAGTCAATGGGATGTCTACTTGCAGTACCGGTACCCAAAGTCAATGAGATGTCTACTTGCAGTACCGTTACCCAAAGTCAATGAGATGTCTACTTGCAGTACCGATACCCAAAGTCAATGGGATGTCTACTTGCAGTACCGGTACCCAAAGTCAATGGGATGTCTACTTGCAGTACCGGTACCCAAAGTCAATGTGATGTCTACTTGCAGTACCGGTACCCAAAGTCAATGGGATGTCTACTTGCAGTACCGGTACCCAAAGTCAATGGGATGTCTACTTGCAGTACCGGTACCCAAAGTCAATGGGATGTCTACTTGCAGTACCGGTACCCAAAGTCAATGGGATGTCTACTTGCAGTACCGGTACCCAAAGTCAATGAGATGTCTACTTGCAGTACCGATACCCAAAGTCAATGAGATGTCTACTTGCAGTACCGGTACCCAGAGTCAATGGGATTCCTACTTGCAGTACCGGTACCCAAAGTCAATGGGATGTCTACTTGCAGTACCGGTACCCAAAGTCAATGAGATGTCTACTTGCAGTACCGATACCCAAAGTCAATGAGATGTCTACTTGCAGTACCGGTACCCAAAGTCAATGAGAAGTCTACTTGCAGTACCGATACCCAAAGTCAATGAGATGTCTACTTGCAGTACCGGTACCCAATGTCAATGGGATGTCTACTTGCAGTACCGATACCCAAAGTCAATGAGATGTCTACTTGCAGTACCGTTACCCAAAGTCAATGAGATGTCTACTTGCAGTACCGATACCCAAAGTCAATGAGATGTCTACTTGCAGTACCGTTACCCAAAGTCAATGAGATGTCTACTTGCAGTACCGTTACCCAAAGACAATGAGATGTCTACTTGCAGTACCGATACCCAAAGCCAGTGGGATGTCTACTTGCAGTACCCAAAATCAATGGCACATCTCGTTCACGTCAATGCAATATTTACTTTCAGTATCCAAAATCAATGCTACATTTCTTTAACGTAAAATGGTAAAACTGCAAGATGTCTATTTGCAGTATCCAAAGTCAATTATACATCTAGTTCACGTGAATGGGATGTCTACATGCAGTATTCAAAATCAAGCCAAATATAGTTCATTTAAATGAGATGTTTACTTACATTATCCAAAGTCAATGGCAAAGCTGGTTCGCGTATATGGGAATTGCTGCTTGCAGTTTCCAAAGTCATGGTACATGTTTTACCTGTATAGAGAAATATGTGTGATGGTAATCTTCTGACTGTATTTTATTGATACAGTTGGTTGGATAATGGTGTTTTTATGGCATGAAGTAGTGAATGAAAACTATAGATTTATAAGATAAATCTCAGTAATCGAAAAATTTGTAATTCATATTAATATATTAATAACATAGAGTTAAAAACAAAATGTAATTGTGTATTATCTAAAAGAATTAATTATATGAGTACCAAACATAATTTACTTTGAATTGGCTTTGTTTTAACTTATATTTAAACATTTAAATATTTGGCTTGTACACTATTTTAGTACATAAAAAAAAAACATTTAACCCAAATTAATTGGATTCATAATACAATGTTAATAGTTAACTCCATTTGGAATATTAAGTGGGAAAGTGGTTAAATAATTCTCAATTATTATAAAATAAACAGTTTTTATATTTCATTTAGTATATAGATCTATAAATTAACTTATTTCAAAAACTCCAGCTGAACCTATACTTTGGGAACCCAGCAGGAATATTTTCATGGATTAATGAAGGTATGTTGTTAACATGTCAAATTATACCTAGTTGATTTGATTCATGTTTATGGAAATTTAGATACAACACGTAAATGTGAACCTTAAAGTGAACCACAAAGTTATATGCAAGTTAATGAAGGTACATTTTATGTAAATGTGTACAAATATGTATATTGAACCTCAGACTAGAAAAACTATGCGTTTTTTTTTAATTATTCAATTTGGTAAATAAAGAATTTTTATTTAATTTTTCAAGATAAATCCTCCTAATAAAACGTTAACATTTTACATCTATATAAAAAAGGTGTAGCTAAATGATCAATTGTGATAATAGTTTTCCTTGATTATTTAAGAACATTTGTAGACCAAAGTAACAGAAAGAAATATTTGGATTCACGGAGTATAAGTAGTTTGATGCTATTTTCCCAGAGATAACATTATTCAAAACAGTCCATTTTGCCAACCGTTCACACTCTAATAAATGATTCAAGAGGAAAACTTGGAGTTGTCTCTTTATTTATTACATTTCTTTAAGATACTTCCATTCAGACTGGTGTATTTGGCTACAGAAAATGATGTAGAAGTGTTTCATGTTTATTTAAATGATTTTATTATATACGTTTTGTTTTATTAACTGAATCTGCAACTAAATGTACAAAATCTGAGTGGTTATGTTTGAACTGTTTATGTTTTGCGTTTGAACAGGGATGGATGTCAATAAGAAGAAGTTAATACATGTAATAATTATGTAAGGAAAATGTTATTTAACATTATCAAGGATTTAACAAATTTTAGATCAGAATACATTTTAAGGGATCTCGTTTCATTACATCAAATACTCTTGCATAAACTAAAATATTTTTAACTGTTTAGCGTACTAAAATATTTTTTTTTTTATTCAATTCACATTTTTATCTTTATTGGCTTACTAAGTTGACAGAAGATGAGAACAATTGGCTTTGAAACTTAATAAAGGAAGTATTTTGGAACAATTTTCAAGTTGAAAAACTAATTTCATGAGAAAGATTGAGAAAATCAGATAGATGAGTAGGCTGAAAGTATTCATTTAATAAGTCTAGGGATATTTCACCATTCTCATTTCATTTCCTACTGGAATAAATCATTTTGGATATAGTGATGATCTAACATGTTTATGGATAGGAATTCAATTATTTGAGTATTTTATACAGTATGTTCTCTTTCAGCAACTTTAAAAACATGTTTAAGTAATATTTACGATCTTATCACTTATACTCTTATTCAATTAACTACTATTGTATTCAGTACTATTGTGCTGACTCAGGTTCTTTATCAAAAGTAGGAATTCGTTAAATCTATTTACAAACAATATGAAAGTGATTTATATTGATGTCTTACCTTGGCATTTCTAACGTATTTGATCCAACGATATTAATTTTTGAACTGGTTCATCATCAGTCGGTATCTAGGTCGACCAAATTTTAAAACTTGTATCCGAAGGGTTTCGTAGATAAAAAAACATGGAGTACCTACACTAAACACGAGTTTGACACATATATTTGGGGCGAAAACCATACTTTTATAATATGGGTTAGCCTCACTTTAATTTGAAAACATTTTGCCGGCAACTGACGGATAATATTGTCAGAACGGGATTGCAGGTTATGTTGACCACGTGTTTCGTGAACAAATTACAGTTCCGATTGCTTTCGGATTGAGGTGAATTACCTATTCATAGATATTAATGTGTCGAAAACTATGTTTCCTGAAAAGTTACGTTGTTTATTGAGTATTTCAGATGGATTGGACTTGGTGTTGTCATATGAAACTGTTCAATGATATCCAACTTGGAGGTGCTCCTTGACTTTAAAACTTCAGATGTTACAAGAACTCCATTTTAATCCCATGGATGAGTCAGTCTTTTATCCAAGACATATTAAGCCAACATATATTGTAGGAAGCGGTGCGTCAATACAGTCTAATCTAATATACAGCGAGCAGCTGCAAAAGGATATGTGTGGGTATAAACCCACCACAATACACTGCAAGATGTATTGCATTGTAATGTAAGAGAATTCTAAAATAAAATTCAAACGACACCGCAATGGGTTGAAGATAGATTGTTATTTACTCTGTCTGCCAAGGTGTGTTCGATGAATGTTTAAATAAACTTAGTAAGCCTCCTAAATGCAAGCACTTTTATTTTATGTATCTACAGTTGTGTGTTTATTTCCAAACTATAAACACCAGCACAATCTATCTATCTATCTTCTATATTATAAATACGTTACAAGAAACTTAGTTAACAATAAGACTTTTTTGTTTCAAAATTCAACACCACATATTAAATACCAAAATGTCCGTCTAGGTGTGTAGATTTGCAAACTGACTTTACATTTTTGAAAAAGTCCCTTGTGTTCTTCCTCGGGGGCTTTTAAAGTTCCCATGGTATCCTTATGAAGAACATATTTGTTTACATTATGATCAGCGGGATGATTTAATTAATGTTAGTGTTAGTATTTAAGTTACAATTTAAGGAAACGTGTGCTCGACCAATAATATAATTCGAGCAACAGGTACACTAGTATGTAGCCTATTAATATAGTTGGTGGTTGTGCTAAAACCAGTAATGCAATTATTATCAAAGGTGCTATATTAATTTCTAAATTGCGCATTACTAACAGAACAACTATTGTGTTTGTTACAATAGGAATAACGCCAAAATTGATAATAACAAGTAGTCAAAATTCAAATGCCATTTCTTACCTTAGTATAGGCCTATTCCCAGACATTTTATGCCACAAATATAAAGAACAAATTTATCACTATGTACATAGAAAAATCTTTAACTCAATTAGATATGAGAAAGATAATCATACACGCTCTTATGGTTATATAAGTTAAAGATATACTAGCTGGAGAGATGGGTTTATAAATTTATAAGAACTAAAATTTAGTATAATTTATTTAAAGTTAGTTTAAAGCTACACGATGATGAAAATGTTTCACAACCAAATCATCAGCAAAATGTACAAACCACGAATTTAAGCTATGGCCGAGGAATATTTTTTGACGTTTTGTCTTATGAAAACCTAAAACAATTCTCTTGCCCTATCTGGGTGTCACTATAGAATATGTTTCACATTTTTAATTATTGTGTTCAAGACAAAAATACAAGACAACATCAGTAAAGATCATAAATAACAACATATGGTTAAATAATAAAACAAATATTTATAGAGATATTCAGTATAATATAAATACTTTAATTTTTTCAATAACTTCATATAACAAAATATGAGTTTATATTATTCTTACGATTGTTTTTTACCAAATTTCCCTAAAGGCAAGGGTCTTAATACAATTATTTGAGTGATAACTTTATAAAAATAATCCAGTAAATATGTACAAATGCTTATAAATAAAATGGCTAATGATGAACTGTCATTAGTATTTTTGTATACTTAAGACGCTAGGCACGAACCCGGAATTGTTTTTCACATTACTTCAGGCTAGACCTAGGAGTTACGGCATTATCACTTAGATAAAAATCCATTGGTGATTTGAACCCGGGACCCCAGGAACCGGAGTCCCGTGCTCTAACCACTAGACCAGCTCGCTCCTTCTGTCAACAATAGTAGAAATACATTTGTAAATATTTAGTTTTGTAATAATTTAACGATTTGGGATCACCTTTTAAGAAATTCTTATTAAATATTTAATGTGATAAGACAGTGCACCAAAATAAATATTACAATGAAGGAAACCGTGATACCACACTACTAGGGCGTTTATTATTCAATCTTGGACACCAAACTTCTCTCCACGAGCGTAACGTAATATCACATTTTTCACATCATTGTTTGGTAGAATATCTGTTCCAGATCGGAATTTGAATTCTAGGAATATCACCTCGTGTATGTCGCATGACTAGATTTTACCGTATCTTTCCAACAGACTATTTATCTATTTTAAGCAATATTATGCGTAAAATGGGTTTACTATAGCTGTTTTGTGCCTACACATTATTTATAAGAAAAATATTTAATAAAATATGGCACAATTGATGGGCCAAATCTCAAACGTATTAACCATCATTAAAAACGTGAACAAAATTTTCATGATCATTAAGTTAAAGATTTCCTCCATATATAATGCGTTGGTTAAACACCTACAATGTATATTGAGGCCTATATGCATTATTAACCCATGGTATTAGCAACCTAGATGGTTGCTACAATTTATAACAATTAACATGTTTGGACGATTACAAATTTTTGAATATAATTTGTGGATGTGTTGTAAAATATTATTCACATTGGCTTATCCCATTGGACGCTTTACCCACTTTACCCACGCTTTACCCACGCTTTACCTACTTTACCCACGCTTTACCCTCCGTCGCTTCTGTTTGTCACCCCTATGTTGAATTTATCTAATTTAATTATCTTTTTGCGGAATTAACATGTCTCTGTATCCCATAAAGATAGTTAGTTAATTTTCAAGTAGAAATAACTAAATTTAATTTGAATGCCAATGGATTTGGTATTCTATTACCATAACTATTTTGAGAACAACAGTTTTGAAAAACTAATATTGTTACACTTAAAGTGATCATTTAATTGCCTGGCCACAGTGGCAAAGACTAAAATCAATTGGTTTGTTACTAATAAAGGAGGTATTTTGGTACGGTTTTCAAGTTTCAAAACTAATTTTGCGAGAAAGATGAAGAAAAGCAAATACATCAGTAGGGCTGAGAAGGAATTCATTTAATAAGCCGAGGATGATTCTTGCTTCTCATCTCTTTTCCTGTTGATATAAATTATGCATGTTCAATAATCTCTTACACGTCTTAAAATGTACACAGATTGGAATTTAACTCTGTATTGAGGTTCTAATTTAAAACTACATATTCAATTTCTGTAGTGTAGGCATATCATAATAAATAAATTAAAATTATACACTCTTAATTTTAGAGACCAATTATCTTAATCATGTAATACCGATTCCTATACGTATATGGATTCTGTGTATGACGCCATTCTAGGTTATCCAGTCCACATATTCCGATCTCTATTTGTAGGCTTAAGCAGCATTAACCAAACGTTAGGAAAACTTAACAATTGGTAGCCATGGTGTGGATTGCATTTGATAACTTGCGATTTCCCTACTTACCATTAAATTTCCCTAATGTTTAATCAATATCTAAAGGATATCAAATATTAAATACTTAGCTTATGCAGTCAATGACAATTGCATTATCACGTGCTTATGTAAAATCACTGAAAAAGCACGTCCAAACAAGCGAAACAACACAATACACCAATATTATTAATAGCGTCATATTAATTTTGAAAATAAAGTTACTTTCTATTTTTTTTTATTTTTTTTATTTTTTTTATTTTATAATTTATAATTTTTATAATTTTTTATAATAAGAAAAAGCATGTGTATATTCATTATATCCTTATAACACGCTTAGCTGACACGGGTATGTAAATTCTGTTGTTATGCCACTTAAGGATACTTAATGTTATTCTTAAATTAAGAGATTATGTAAATGTTAGTTGATGAAGTCTTACAATACTGTAACTGATCCTGTTATGTAGAGTTTGACTACACTTCTTTATTATTCAATACTAGACTCTGTGACTTACAGCGTTTAAAATATTCGTACTAACTTAAACATATAAACAACAAAATAATGCAATGCAATTAGCTTAGTCACGTTGGTGTATAGTTTTTTTTTTTATTATTTTATTTTATTTATAATAATCACTTAAGTTGTGTTAGTTTACTTCAAATCAACCCAAATGTGCCAACACTCCTAACAAGATAAGAATCAGGTGTAAACTTAACAAGAATCGTTGAATGGATTCGTTCACTGTCCCGGTGATTTATTTGCATTGTTCTATCTCTCCTTAAACCTTTAGAGACTTGTAATTTGTTCTTAATGACTTTTCGCTACCTTAACTTACCTAGTAAATTTGTTATTACAAATAATCTTTCTTAAAGATTTGTACATATTCTTACGCAATATTTTATAAACAAAGGAATATAAGTTTGTTATTTTTATTTTAATAATCTACTTATAAATTGTCATTTATATTGGCTTTTAGAAATATTAACGATTTAGGAATCTTACGCATTTCATTGGATGGACATAGTAGCATAAATCATTTCCTGTTGAAAATATAACTTATTTTACTTTCAACCACAGAGCTTACCAAAAGTTTTCTTACTAAAATATTATTTCAAACTAATTATTACTGTTAAAACCATAGTGACGAAAATATTCCTTATGTAACTAACAACCCCATATATTAATAGGCAAACATATTTCTTAAAAACATTTTTTCTCAGCTCGTGTTCATCGCAGGGAAAATCCACGCATACTGTTAGAAATATATTTGTCTGTAGATGTGCATAATCCTTTATTAAATTAAAATAGGCTTTAGAACAAGCACAAAAACTTAATTATTTAAATTTAAAAAAGTTTACATTGACCTTATGGGTTGTCATGCTGATGATGAAATAACGACGAAATACATACAGAAAATTAAAACTTTGAAAAAATCAAATTACAGTTGTATTTACAGCGTGGGGTGAGAGTAAAGAAGTCTGTGCATTACATATTTTTTTGGAGTTTTTTTTACCACTGGACGACCTCTAGTGAATTATTTTAGAAAATTTTGGAATTTATAGCTAGGCCTACAGAATATACCTGAATAAAATGGGCAGGGTTAATCGTCTTTGTAATTTTTAATAGCTTTTTGATGGTTCGAAAAGGGACCCAGCTGCCTCTGATCTTTGGGATTTAAATAAATGATCCTGACTCATGAAACAGCTGATCTTAGTCAGTAACACAGATCATCTCACTCCTTTCTACACTCATACTTCACTCATATTATGGTTTGCATTCACACCCAGAATACACATCTCAACTAATAGATAATTGATTTTAATTCCACGCCGTTGCAATTTGCTATGTTGGTTATGTGATAACTTTGAAACGCGAATAATACGTATATTTGATGATATTCGAATGATGATTAAATGTCATGTTATGTAAGGGTGTGCCACTAATTTTTACTTTTGAAATGGTATGTGTGTAGTGTTATATTCAATTAAATTAAAACATTTAAACACGATAACCTCTGCATGAATCAAAGTTTGCATGACGATTTGCTACTGAACACTCCGAAAATCATCTATATTATTTACTTTATCTATCCATAAATATATTGGAAATTTAACTTTAATCTCCTCGCTATATTCCTAGTTGGATTGCATTTATAATTTTTAAACCGTTAATTCTTTTTTATGCAAGCTGTTTTATATTCGTTTGCGAATCAAAGTTTTGAACGTTATACAATTACGATGTCGTTTTTCTACATAAAAATTATCTTACTATTGAAATTAATTCACTGTAGAGTTAATCAGCCTATTAGTCTGAATTAAAAGGAGACAACGTACTTAAGAAGATTAAGCCTAATTCCACCAATATATTGTGCCAAACCTCGGATTTTAGAGCAGAAAATATATTAATTCTTAGATTTTATTACTTTGTAACATTAAATTGTTAATGTTTTTCTTAAATTAAAACTTAATTGTCTTGATTACAATTGGTATAAAATTAATAAATGGATTCTTGAATTTCACCTGCAATAGGTTTCTCCCACTTTTTATTTCAATTGCCCCAACAGAATCCCAGTATCTTATAAGAATTAATCAAATATAATAATCTCAATTTTAAAGATACTTAGGAAATGCAGATTTGAGGTCAAACAAAATGTGTTTGTAAAACAAAAATATACTTTAAGGTAATGTTACTGTATCTAATAACTTATAATAGTTTGAATCAGATTTATGATTTGGAGTCAAATATTTAGTTTTGTTTTCATAACTCGTCATTAAACATATATTGCCATCAAACCAGAATTGATGAGTTGAAGAATATTGAAAGGTTTGTACTTTGAGGGAGGGTGGTATAAGATTATACGTCTGGTCAGAATGTCAAAACTTTAACCCACAGTCTGCGATATTAGTACATCCTGGCTTGAGTGAGTCTTGATACATCTAGGGTACAAATTACTTAAAACAATGCACTGTGCGTTTATAGGTGCAAACAAAATATCTATAGTTTCGTATTTCGTTAATAAAATTAAACAATAGCTTATCAGATACTTGAAAAAGCCTCGTCATAATCATGTAAAAAGTCTTGAAAGGTCACACTTATGTTTATTATATTTTCAATCATATAAAATTACTTATGCTACTTACAGTACATCAACGTCTTCAGTGGTCCTCACGTTTTCAACGATAACGTTTAAAACTGAATACAGGCTGATAAGAAACTAATATTATTGTATATCAAAATATCCTAGGGCAAATGGTTGCCACAGTTCAAGACTTGTTTCAAATGGTAACAATAAACAAGGAGCAAATCTAGGTCAAACTCAAAGCCGAAACTGGAAGCAGTTTGCCACAGACAAACATTTTAATATTTCCGTTCCGCCAAGTGATACCATCTGGAAGTCCAAGTTTCTTTAACTTTACACTAAGTGAGCAGCGAAAATAAAGAAAATTATCTCAAAGTACAAAATGTTCAGGAAGTAATGACTAATTTTTACACAAACTACTTGGAATTTCACCATTTTTAGTCTTAATCCTGTACGAGTTTTAAATTTGATTGTATTACGTTTAATTGTCACAATACCTATACATGGATCACAAAAAGTACAGACTGAACTAAAAATGTATGTTGTATGGAAACTAGGTATTTACTTTCCGTAAATTTAACAATGGTATTATACCGATTATTAATTTGTTTATAAGTAAATGTTAGTACAGCGTGAAGGTTTTGTCAGACCATTAAATATTATTTTGGTTAAATTAATTACATTTAATTTGCAGTGTTAATTTTCATAACTTGTTTCTCAACTAGAACGATTACGAACATGTTGCTAGTTTGTGGGTTACATGAGGACTGAATGATCATCAGGCATCACATGACACAAGTGGTGGACGCGAATGAAGTTCGAAGACCAAATTGATGTTTATGTAAGAACAACTAATAAAATCTTATCAAATTGGAAAACTAATTATTTTAATTCATGCTATAATTAATAATCACTCTACGTAGGCTTATATTTGTTAATTATTAAAATATCATCTAAGATTGAAAGTAGATCGTTTATGAAGCTCCGTACGTCTTATATTGGTTACTAAACAATTTAATTTTATTATTATAACAAAATAGAAATGAAATATCCTATTAAATATTTTTTTTTATAATTAAATGAATATCTAAGCTCTCAGAAAATGTTCGAATTAAACTTTGGAATAGTATAGCCACATGCAAGCGTTGAAACGAGTAATGCTATCTATCTAAGGCAAAGTAAAGAACTGTTCAAGTTTTCCTCTTGAATCATTTATAAGAGTGTGAATGTTTGTCAAACATGGGCTGTTTTGAATAACGTTATCCCTGGGAATTCAATGCCACCATCGTCTAAGTTCAAATTGAATGTTTTTGCCACTTTGGTAAAATCTTTATATTTTAGAAGTTTTAAATTACCATTCACGTTATTTAATGACCGATTTAGTATACAGTAATGGTTGGCAATGTATTAAAAACTTGTTTAGAAACCTATTAGATAAATACATGTTTTAACCCATTTGACTGTCTAAAATACATCCCAGAAATTATAAAATGTATGGTTTACAAAAATAATTACAACATATTAATCATAAAGCAATATAAAAATGTGTAGAGAAAATTGCTGTTTCACATGACATTTCTTTATCAGTCCTATAACTTTTTTTCGTACAACTCCTCATCCTTTGACTTCATTGTTTAAATGGTTTTGGGTTACTTAACTGGCAAAGCAAAGATTTATTATTTCATTGGTTCATTTAATAGACAATGAGCCGTTTATGTAACCTTTTGTACACTACTGCAGCATTCTGCCTGTCAACTGAGTCCTTATTGATACTGAGAAACAGCCTCTTGACTTCTCATCTCAATGCCATTGACTCTGTATTTGCTCCTTAAAGTTTTATAAAAATATAAAAGTGTTCACGTTTCTTAAGGTTGATATCCCAGTAAAATTATTTTAAAACTAAATGATTTCTAGACCGTTTGTTTAAAATGTTTCTACGTAATGCACCCTTTAATGCATTCCCTTAATGCAACGGATGTTCCGCAGTCTGAAAATCCGGCTCCATTTATCTTGCAGAGCCTTTAATTCTCTGTAATTCTAACTCAATTTATTTTAACACAGTAAATAATTACTATATGCATGCTGAAGGGTTGTAGTATGAAAATGAATTTGATTTCTAGTAATATCTTCGAGTATATTAACAGGTAATCATTAATAATTCATCATGTATTCTACTAAAAAGTGCCTTTCAAAAGTTGGTTTCAAAGTGTGTTGATGGTTCCTATAGATTCCTATAGATAAGGAATCGTGATTTATTTAATTGAAATACAATGTTTAACCTTTACTTGACTTGTTCATTTAACTACAAGCATTCCTTAAATGTAACAATTTATTAACGTCTTGTTAATATAAAACTTTTAAAAACCATGGGAATAATTTTATCAAGCGGGTTACTGGGAAGAAAATAAAATCATTTGTTTTTTTTAGATCCGCTATATGAAAAAGTTACACACTCATCATTCGTTTTGAAATTAAAGCTTTATTTTAGAGTCTGCTTTTGTAACATTCTTTGGTTTTAATTCAGATAAGGTGTTTGTAACAGGCAACCAAGTTAATCGTAATAGAGGCAATGAATGAAAAATTTAGAAACAATTAAAAACCCTAATTATATTTATTTGAAGTAAATAATAATCTACTTCCGTATACCGTATTACCGTATTACGGTGGTGCAGCAAACCAATAAATTACTTGATATTGAGTCACATAAAAATGACACTGTTTATTGCATGTATGTAATGCTGAAGGACAATAAATGATGATTCTGATTCATATGTGGATTTTTTTTTATGTTAGTCAAGCCTCTACAACAGGAGCTACTATGTAAGATGAACAGAAATATAGTTAAAATATACAAAACGTGTACTAATGAAATATAACACTTTTTGCCTAGCAATCAAAAGGTCGCCGGTTCGATCCTGAGGAAATTCAGTATCTTTTTGATAGTTCGAAACCGAACTCAGCTGTCCTTGAACATTTCGCTTTAAATAAAATCCTGACTTATGAACCAGCTGGTTTGGTAACAAATCCACACAGATCATCTAACTCATACTCATATTTGGGTTAATATACGCACCTAAGTGGCGTCCCCATCTCAAATAATTGATTGATAATTGATATATATACTAATTTCCACAATGTAAATAAAACCTCAACGAACAGATTTTTTAAAAGTTAGTCATTTAAATAGAAAATCAGCTTTTAACTGCCCTGGCCAACTGTTTACCATTTAATTTTTTAATAATGTAAAATTTAAAGCATGTAAAGCTAAGTCCAGAGGAAATCAGCCTGTAGGACAAGCCTTAGGGATTTTAATCATACTAATCGTCTTTTAATCTACAAACTCGAAGCCTCATTTGATGTGCTTTAAGCTTATATATTTGAACGATTAATGGTCTTAAATGATGGCAATAACTTTGACCTTATCTCTTAAACAATATGGTATATTAGTGTCCTGATTATAGAATTTTGTCATGAACTTTTAGGTAACACATTGTATTTGCTCATTTAAATATTAGTTTATCATTTACTACCCCTTCTTCAAAACGTTTGCTGGTTATGTGTTGGATGGACGCCATGAACATATGCCAAGATGCATAATTATGGTAGCTTTTATGTTGTGTTTAAGATATTTTTGGTGACATGATCTTTGTTATGGGAGTAGTGAACTTAACGTGGTTTGGTTTCATGATTTGATAAGGTTGTTTAATATTATTTCCGACTTTATGGCTTGTAAAATGTGCATTTTGAATAATGTGATAAATTAATAACTAACTAAAATGCCAAATTAACGTTGATGTAATTAGAATTTTCTTCACCAATAATTGCAATGAATTATTTTCTTGGTACAAGCTATAGTATTTGTGTTAGCATTCTCCTTTTAATATATAATAAGTAGTAAGTTGTATTATTATAATTTATGTAACGATTTTTATTTTAACAATACAATTGATTTAAAATATAACTGATTTATTTGATTTATTATTCAATTCACAAACCAAATTTAAAATATTATCATTTTTATAATTTTATAACAACCTCCAAAAAGTCGCTGAATCAGCTTACAAAGTTCAGTTAGAGAAAAAAATGCAGATGCTTTTTAGACAAAGTGCTTTGACGATTATTTAAATAGAAAGGGTAGATTTTTTAAACGAAAGAGTATCACAGTAGCTCAAATATGAAATCGTAATATATATGTTAAATTCATATTAATATAAACAATAACTAAGTATTTTTGTTTTCTATGACACACAAGAGGCTTGGATATCAGGTTTTAGCATATGATATAAGAATAATTTTAATTTCTATAAGTATGTTTAAATAAATCATTATTGTCATCAATATATTTCAATGCAGATTAAATCCAGTGACTCTATGATGCGATTGTACGCTGCAGTGAATTTACAAGACATCTGCATTTATTTTATAACATCAGAGTACTTTATTTTACATTTTACTTAAATTTTGTATAGCCAATAACAATTATTCACAAGTAAAAACTTTGATAATGTGGATTAGATAAAAAATCCTTTTTATGGAAACAAAATACAATAAATTTCAACCAACTTTAATATTAAAGTGTTCTTTATTGAATTTTGAAGTGTGTAAACTAAACAAACTGTGCGTAACCGAGCAAAATATATGGATGACTGATCAATTTAAGTACACATTAACAATTTAGCTGCATAGTTTAAATTACAATTGTTGAAAACGTATCGTACATTTTCTAAACAAAGAGAATTTAAGAATTTCACTCAGAACAAGTTGAGTTAATCGTCTGGAGAGTCAATTTAAAAGGATTATAAGGGTCCAGAGCTCTTCCAACTAAGACAACACTTTCAAACGTTATTTGTTAACGTATTAATTGAATCCCTTGGCAAGTGATGTAAGTAGCGTAAAGGTTATTATACTACTTATGGATTCTTGTTAGGTTTGCATCCAACATTGACAAAATAATAAATAAAAAGAGATTGAAAGAGCTGAAGATTTAGTATCATTTTTTTCAGTTGTTTCAACAATTCTTTTATTGCTATCGAAGTTTTATGTCATAGAGCATATTTTGCATCTAATATTTGACAACTAAACCTAACTCTGGGAGGTTGTGTTAACCATTGGTGAAAAAAAGCATACAAAGTTGAAATTTTCACAAGCATAAACATATATCATAATTGTTTGAAATACCAAACAAATATAGGGACAACCCACTACTTGTGAAGGTCCGTCTTCTAGAGAAAGATACAATCAGCTATTAAGACAGAAAGCTATTCTGTAATTGATTCATTTCAGAGACAATGAGTAGTTTGTGTAACCCTTTGTCCTCTACTGGTACATTAATGGTCTGTCAGCTGAGTCTTTGTTGGTATTGAGTAACGTGTATAATGTCATCTGAAACAATAGGAGTAAAGTAAGACGTCATATAGTTATAAGTTAACAAAGGATTTTTGATAACATCCAAAAACTGCTTCAGTATAACGAAAGAGTGTATGTATAGCAACAATCAATGTAGAATAGATTAATTAATTTAATGTTACAATGTATTTTACCTTCTCAAGATTGAAATTTAGAAGTATTTTATAAAATAATACTTTTTGCTCTGATGGCAAATCTTATATGAATACACCATGTCCACAAAACGTGTAGTAGACCACATCTATTTACTTACTTTTCGAAAAATAGAGACAATCTGAAGGAAAGCTACCATAATGTTGATAAATTGAAATGTTATTTTATCTAAGTAAATAAAATTCAATTTACCTAAGTTTGATCAGAAAAATATTAATGAATCATTACTTAATACGTTAAAGTGTAAGTCAAGACCTTATGAAGTGTTACTTTTTTTAATAAAATGCCATTTAATGGTAAGTACAAAGTATTTCTCAAAGAGGAGTAACTTTGGGAATATGGATTCAGTTTCGCCTACGTTGACGAACACCAAATCCTGCCCTAGGCTTGTGGTAGACGCGGTCATTCATTGTGTTTAACTTGTGCAGAACTATAGGGATTTGTTTGCTTTCACATCCATATTTCCAAGTTGCAATAAAGTTTCACTTAAATACAAATTTAAGAAAGTATAAGTTCTACTAAAGGACCTTACAGTTAGTTTGTAGTGTAAAGCGCTTTAATATGTTAATTCATAACAACAAAAGCATAACCTTGCAGCCTATAACATCGATACTGACAACAAAATCCATATTATACGTGGGTTTATTTTATGAGCTGACCTCTTATACACTCCTGATTTTGATTAACAAATACCTGAAAAATCCACACGAAATTTGAAGCGGTGAAAATGTAGTAACCATCTATATAGAAAGGTATACATCCAAAATTGTCCAAATCGGACTTTAGGTCTCAATTCAACGGAAATTCAAACTTAAATAAATTTAACATGGTTTTTAGGGTTATGGTTTAATAGGTTGCCAACACGGTTTCACAAAATAACAACGGAATCGTAAGCAAAATAGATGTAACTTATTAAGAAGTTGTGGCCTTAGCTTATTAGTTGTAGTTTGTTAACAAGCTCAGTAAAATACCGAAAAAAACAATCGTATTAATACCATTGAGCATACTTCAAGATGGATAACAAGCATGTCTTATGTTGCGTGTGAAAATGTATGCCAAAATATTTAACTTTTATTGTTGTGTAAATATTAAAAGCAACTAATTAGGCTCATAGATGTTGTGTAGAACATATGAAACAAATTCATCCACAAAAAGACCGCAGAATAAATTCTACAAAATAAAATCACGAGATAAGTTTGGAAAATTAAAAGAAGTAGGCTTACACGTAGTTGTTCCAGTCGTGGCCTTAACCTTCCTTTGTTTTGTACAATATTTCTAGATATTTGAATCGTCTGTCTAAAACGTCAAATATTTTACTTCAATAGTTGTGAACACTTTAAAAACAATAAATAACAGATTAATTAATACTGTATGTTGCGTGGGAAAATTAAAGGAGACCATTCACTAAAAATTTCAAAAACACATTTATAAAAAAAAAATTATAACGCTACCTTAATTAACAGGTATGTGAAAAATAATAGACCTACATTTGTATAAACTAGAAAAATAAGGTTTATTGATCATAACAGTTTTCGCTGCCGTATTTGGATGACAATTATAACTGGAATGTTATTCATATAAAAAGTATTAGATTGATATGCTTGCTCCACTCAATATTTAGCAATATAGCAGACAACTTCATTGTACAAATAGTTTTACATCCAGAATGTACTAAATTGTTACAAAAATATTACATATTACAACAAAATAAAGGAAATTCTCCCATGGTGATGTTTTATAGTGCGAACTGGTGATTTTTGAAAGACAATTTGAAATAAAAGTGTATATAGTAATAGTATAGAGTCAATGCAACTTACATATATTTCTACTTGATTATCAAATTTGCATGTGTTTCAAGTCGTATTCGTTAGCTCTATCACTTTATTAAATATAAAGTCACTTTTTATATGAGTTATTTTTAAACGCGAGATAACCGAGTCAATTTATGAAGTAAACTACAAAAGTATTATGCTTTACCAAGAAATATTGCGATAAAGTAAAACTTAACTCTACGTTGTATTTATTATTCAGTAATTCGAATATACTTGTGATATATGGATGTGAAAGACGACTCCATATCGCTTCTCACTATTCAATTTCTCGCTACAATATACAGTAGGGAAAGAGTAGAGATGTTTTATTCAACATTGCCACGAATATGATGTTATACCAAACCTATTAGAGGTTTCAGAGTTGAAATATGATTCTGAAATTGTTTTAATAGTATTGGTATCGATTATTAAACTAATATTTACAACGTTATTACGGCATGTATCCTTGGTTTGGAAATTGTTATATGTTAGTGATTGCTACTAGAAATGAATATGTGGGCCATTTTTTTTTTTTACAACCATTTGGTTGGTCTGATGGAATTTCTCTTAAAGCATTAAGCGTTAAGCATTACTAACTCTAACAAAACATAAATTTTCAATACTGGATGAAGGTTTCTCATATTATTGTAAAATCTTATAACGGTTTCGATTAGATTTTCATTCATGGTTACCTTTGAGTGAAATAATATTAAATATAAACAGTTTTAATTGTTTTAATCGAACTGTTTTAATTTTTTATTATCTTTAAATAAAACCGTTAAAATTCAATTCACACATACCAAATGAATATATTGTTTTAAATTTTATTCATAAATGTATAAGGTGTTAATCTTTTGACGGACATATTAATTATTGCATTCATACAAACATGTATTTTTATCATTCACGCAGCTTAAACTACATTAATGCAAAGAAAAAATGTCCTAAAAGACTGGTTAAAATGCCAGCTGTTTTATATATTGTGTAGCAAAGGGGGAGTTTAGTTCCGTTCGATATAGTTGCAAACTTATCGCATAAAACGATACTCTTGACTGACCACAAATGTCTGAACTGAGTCATAATGTTAGTCAAATGTATCTTAGGTTGAGTTTATTTGTGTGATTCATAAAAAAAATAGTATAAACAAATTTTAGTTACAGCAAACTTTATGTTAAGTCATTAAGTATAGCATTTTCTTTAAAACTGCGATTAAGTGTTTTATAGACTATAAATATCACGGTAACCTTTCTATAAATGGTATGTCATATAATCAAAACAAATATCCTTGATATTGTAATATGAAAACATTTTTTTTTATTTTTTCAAAGGAAATATTAGTTTAATGATCTTAACAATTGTTTGTGCCCTAAATCCTTTAGGTATATCCGGATGAAAGGAGTGATTCATAGACTAAATTCTCCAAGATATTTACTGATAAAGACCAAGATGTACTAATACTGTGGATTGTGAGTTATAGACCGTCATTCTGTCCAGACGTCTGATCTTCATCTACCCCCCCCCTTCGACCAGTTTGACCCCCCCCCCCAAAATAGAAAATTCTTTACTCACACGATCACTACTGAATTACAGTTCAATGGGGAATCGTAAGTGTACTTTAATGAAGTAAATTCTATATTGGAACCACAACAATAAAGGACAATTTAAAATTTAGTTTGATTAACTTTTTATTAATATACTGTAACTTATACATTGGTGGGGAAAATGATGGAAATTGAAAGTTAAATAAACTTATGTTAATTATGTGGGAATATGCTTTCAAACATAATGTAAAAAAATGCTTAACGCTTAAGGCTAGACAGTGTAGGTAATTCTAAGATTAATACGAAATATTGGCGGGTTAAGACTATTCCTACTGCGCTTCATCTATTTGTCAAAGGACCGATGGTTCCAGCTAGGAATACGTAGGTTTTTATGGACTCGACTAGTGAAAATGTGTTTATAAAGTTAACAGCAAACTTAACATTTTTAATGGGGACTTAAAATATTTTATTAAGGCTTGGTGAGGATGATTCTGTATTTGTTTCCTTATTTAGGTTGATCATAATTAATGCATCGTAGGCCTACATATTAATTATAATTATTCATATTAAACATTTTTTCAACCATGGCGCAACTAAATTTGTCTAACTTTTTCGTTGCCAGTTGAACTTCATTTCTGTAAAGTTATCAAGAAAATGTAACATAGAAAACTAGTTCTCCACTTTATGGAACTTGACTGACTACGATCGTCCCATTAAACTAAGTAAAAATCTTTATTGTTAATTAATTATTTGTGCCCAGAAACTTTGATAATTGATAACCTAACAACGTTTATAGCTTGTTATTAACAAATTATTAACTTCTGAAATTAATACAATAATCAAAGCTGAAAGTGAAACATTCCCACGATAAAATTGTAAAATGTTAACTTTAATGTTTATTACACGTAACGAGTAGATTAAAGACGATTCTTAATAAGAGGATTATTAGGATTATTAAGGTAATAAAAATGTAATTAAGAAAGAATTACAAGTCTTTTAATGTAATTAAGAAGAGAGGTGGAACAATGAAAATAAATCACCGTGACTGAAAAAGAATTCGATGTTTCTGGTAGAGTTTGTCTTATTGTTTTTCTAGTTAAGTAAAGTCAATAACCTGTTTCAAATTCATATGTTTTGATAAATTGCCACCAATCATGGAGTGTATATCATTATATTGCTTACAAAAACAATAAACTACTATACACCTGACTTTAAAAATGATTACCTAATTAAATATTTTAAATAATTTTATATGAGGCTGTATGATATCAAAACCCTTATTGCTCGTTTGAAATGCAGCAATGCTTCGCTGTAGTGTTAGTGTGGTGGATCTATTATGATTATACATGTTATATTATTAGGGGTGAAAATTAAGATCTTCACCTAGTTTTTTTTTTCGGAAACAAAAGATTCTATTCGGTTCCCCCCTCTTTGGGACGAATATTTTCATTCCAAAACGTATTGATACAAAGTTGAAGCTCTAAGTATAAATTGAGTTTTGTTTATGAAATTCTGTGGTCTCAGTCTTCAAATGCGATTAAAGTTCTTAACTGGCTACCGGACGTAAATTAAGTAAAGAATTTTAAGTGGAAGATTTGTGCAAGGGTTGAAGGGAGTTCAGAGATGTTCTTAAAAATGCACACGATGTTTTCTATGGCGTAAGCCTACTACTGTTGTTCAGTCTCACTAGAAGTTGTAGTTGTGTAGACAGTTAGTGCACATTATTAATTTGGTGAATTGTAAAGGTAATAGGGTATAGCGTGGTGAAAGATTGGGTTCGTACCGCAGGTCGAAAGGGTAATGCAGGTATCAATTATTTTAAGTGTTGAGGTAGCCTAATTGTTATACAAGCTCGTCGATAACATTATGTTTTGGGCAATTTAAATCTTTCCATATAAATAAATTAAAATAATTTCTTACGACTCAGACTCTCGAATATATTAATACATTGTTGAATGTAAGAGGCCTTAACATTTTTAAGGGTCGTAAACTAATTAAAATTTTGATACAACGTAAAAATATTATCGGTATATGCATTTCAAAATATGCTAGAGCATTATTAAACGTGCATAATTTACTCCAGCAGGAAAGGAAATGAGAAAGGCGAAATTGCCCGCGACTTATTAAATGAATACTTTCCCAGCCCTACTGATCTATTTGTTTTTCGTCATCTTTCTTCCAAATTAGTTTTAAAACTTGAAAACTGTTCCTGAAATACTGTTTTATTAAATTTTAGAACTGATTGTCCTCATCATTTACTTTGTACAGATAGTAATAAGATCATTATATATCTAGCTACGAAAGTAACTGAAGAGATTATTAATAAAGCACGTTAGCCTTTTTATCGTTGTACATTTGTACATGGTTGGATTAGCCTAAACATATTTTATGCAATTATAAAAAAAATATTTACGAGTTAACAAGTTCGAACTGAATATATGGAACTCAAATTCACTGTAAAGAATGGAACCGAACAGATTGTAAAGACCAATAAACCTTAACAACTGTGAGATACAACTTTGGTAGTTGTTTATTAATGAACTAACGATTATGAAATGGACTAATTAAGATTGTTGACATCCCAAAAATTCGAGAGTCCAATGGGAAGTTGTTGACCTATTGATGTTGTAAGTGGAGTTGTTTTTTTTTTATTCAGACTCTTCTTGTGTGCTATTCATTGATATTTAAGTTTATGAGCAGTTAAATTTGATACTATAAACTCCAAATATGTTTATACTTGAAACAATAGTGGTGAGGTTCTATTTTTTTATTTCCTTATATAGGCTATTATTTCCAAATTTTGATTTTTTCACTGGATAATATGTATTTCCAATTGCTTAAATACGTATTTTTTAAGAAATATCGTTTACCGAATATGACGGCTTATCATTTAAGCCAATTCAATATCAAGACAGAGAGCTATTCTGTAATCGGTTCGTTTGAGAGACAATGAGTAGTTTGTGTAACCCTTTGTCCCCTACTGATACATTAATGGCCTGTCAGCTGAGTCTTTGTTGGTATTGAGTAGCGTCTGTTACATCGTCTCACAAACACAGTAAGGTTAATCATCGTGTGACTGTGCGTCAGGTAGCGCAATACAATTGTAATACTATGGACTTGTAATAACCGAAGTATAAAGCCCATCTATGAGCCAGCTGTCACCAATTCTTTTTATAAAAAGGAATGTAGTTTTGTAAGCGAGTCATAAATTGTGACAGTGTTTAAAACTCTATTGTCTTTTGTTACTGAGACAGTTGACTCACCAGGAAGAAAATCTGTAATTCACATCAGCGCAATCTGTCGGTGCTCACTTCAACTACGTCTATTTTAATTTGTAAACTCGTAACAACTTTGACATGGAGATGGAATGTCTTATTTTATCAATAGTCAAAACCAAAGGTAATACTCAACTGAACATCGTAGAAATTGTTGTTTAAGTTACTATAACTTGTATTATTTTAACTACTAGTAGTGTTGTTACAGCTGTTTTGTGTTTGGAGGCAGCTAATGGTATTCGTGTAATTTTTTAAGAAAACGAAAGCTTGGCTACTTGGCTACGACAATACCGACTCCATTTAGGCCTACATAAACAGATAGTCAATATTTATATAGTTTTGGTTTTCAGTTCTACATGTTTCATTTTTATTGTTTAAGTACTTATGGCTTATATAATCATAAATTAAAATTTGACATGAAAAATACGCGAATTAATTAACTGATGTCACCTGTATGCCATGTTAACTTATAGGACGTCTGGCACTGAACAACAATACTTGCGACGTTGCAAATTCTACCAGGCCGCGTGAGCCCGGAGTTAGTGGTCATGTTACAGCATGCAATGTAGCTAATATTGCTACATTTGCTTACTTTTGCCGCACTCATTTTACTTTGCCACACTCCAGTATTCCACCTCAACAACACAAAACAGTGTGCTTCTATTACGTAATACGAGTACGCTTGAAAATAAGTTGGTGACACTTAAAGATACTACAAATATGATCAGCTGGTGCAGTGTTCCCCAGCCTGTGACTATTGATACTACATGTAACCTGTTGTTTCGTATTATAATTCTTTTTTCGTTAAACGGTTGGATTTTTTCTAACCTAAAACGTGATGTCTAGTGTTTGAAAGACTAATTATTGATATACTTTACAAAACTTTAGGAAAAATGGAATGTGTAACGCGAGTGTTAAGTGCCACTTTCCGCCTAGTTACACAAATAGCTATTGCAATATTGAATAGTGTATTAGTAACGACGCGCTTGATTCCAAAAAAACCACCATGAATCTTAAACCTAGTTACGGTATCTAACACATGAAATATTATTCCAAGAATTCAACTCCTTACATGAAACTGGAATTCCTCTACACAAGAATGCGTGATATGTTTTACCTCGACACCCAGGTGGAGTGGGGCTGACGTCCAACAATGAATTATAAACATTGCTGGGGTTTGTGTAATGTTGTGGTTTGTTGTTTAGTTGGGGGTTTATTCAGCTTGGGGGTTGCTTCTCCATAAATTTCAAAAATATTTGTTTTTAGTTCACAACTTTAAGGTCTCTAGTTTATGGTTACCTATTTTTGGAATTTTAATGATGTTTCAAGTTCGGTAATAATTGTTTAAATTTGTTTCAAACTTTCCCAATGATATGAGGGTCGACTTGTTTTCCTTACCATTCAATAGAAAAAATGTGTTTTTTTTTGTATTGAAGTATAGATCGACAATCTTACGAAAATAGTTTCGTTAAAATGTTTAAAATATGAAGTTACTTTTGATTTCCTTCATTAAAAAAAACTTTACAATAATTTTTATTTGTTAATTTATTAAATATTAAAAAAACAACCGGGTGAAAGTGAACGTCTAAAATAGGCTTACTGTTTAATTAAGCATTGATTCTGTAGACCAGATCATGGGTTAATGCAACCCAAAATGTTTGTAAATTGTGTTTCTTTTATCATTTCTTAGTCCGTGTGTTGCCAATGATTTTTTATCATTATTTAACCAAAAAACCTGGCCTGAAGGTAGTTAATGTTAAAACCAAGAAAAAAATAATTCGCCGCACCAATTATCGATATGATTAAAAACTATTCACATGAGTAATCCAGGTGCTGAACAACGTATGAAGTAATGTTAATGTTTAAAAAATGTATTTAATATGGACGTTAACTTGCTAAGCTCAATCAATTAAGTTGGTAGAATACACACTGACTACAATTTATAGAGTGGATACAATCATGTAGCCTTAATAGGATCAGGTATATTGTTGTACAATGAGATAAACACCAGTTAGTATATTAGTAATTAAAATATTAAGACCATGTCACATAATGTGTTCTAACTCGTTAAGTAATATTATTTTGATTTACAAACAAAATCATCATTATTTATTTTTATAAATGTAGCGAACACTTTTCTAAGCGAAAACTGAACTGATATAGATCGTTTTATTGTAAAATCATTTTATTCTTTCCTATATAGACATTTTACCGATTTAAAAAGAGGTATTTTAAAAACTAAATTTCAATACTGACGACATGTTATGTCATTAAGGCAGTTATAGTGTTCACAAGACAAAGTTCTTGTAGTTCAAATGCAATTGTTTATATCTAAATTAAGTCTACAGTCCATTTGGTAAATTATAAATGCTATCAATCAATTTGTCAATAGTTTAAACAAACCCATTCAACTGTTGAAGATCAATGTTGTTTTCCATGGAAACGTGAATTGACTGACATTTGTTTCTACACAGCTGACTGTCGTCTGCTCTAAACAGCTGTTTGATCCCCTCTCATCCCCGCCTAGTTGCTCTACAAACAGTTTAGACGACACAATTGAACTGAAGTTAATTACAGCTGCAATATCCGCTGTTAAATGTCTCCAATAAACACTACAGACTAGTTAGTGAAATCAAGTTTGTTTGTGAGTAATACAGTTAAAGGATATTATTGTCATTGATCTCTATCATTATTGTAAACACAATCAAACGCTACATAAAAAAATTAAATAACGCAATTGGGTTTTCTAGCTTGTTATTTATAGTTGATAAAAATGACACATTTTAACAACAAATTGTAAAATTTCCCTTATTTCAATCAGCACGTCATATTTTGTTTTTATTACAAAATATTATGTATATTGTCACAACATTTTGTTATTTCAATACAAATGGACGTACACAATTAATATCTAAGAATAACTGTTCTGAGTGTAACTAAATACAATAACCGCACACATACTACTATGCATACCTAGTTAGGGTTGCTAAATTTATTATCAGTATTTTAATTATGGACCTGTTCTTTTTACTCCACCTTAAATTGCATGATTAAAAACAAACTGTTGATTAATATAAGACCTTTTAATACCTTAAGACACTAGACAAGGCATTTCTAAGTGTTGTATACCTATTGAATTAGCAATGAATTTATTGTTTGAAGACGCTTAGCACTAAAACGCTAAAAATCATACGTATTACAAAATGCGTGACTGAAATCCATCTTACTTCTCAAGTTTTAACGTTTCTTCAGAGAAATATTAAATATTATTATAAATCTTATTCAACCAAAACAATGTTTATATTAATATCAAATGTGGTTTGGTAAAAATAACCTTGTAAACATTTTTTCTTAATTATTTATTGATAACACTGTTATACAAATATATTGTAGTTTTAGATTGAGCATTTAAGAAAATACGTCAAATAAATTTAGATTTTCAGCTTACTCAGTTGACGGAGCTATAATACACAGATTTATTGAAGCCATCAGCTTGCCTTATACACAGCTGAGCTGCTTTAATACAAGACGGAGAACTAATAGTCCAGTAAATCTGTCAGAAAATATGGGGTTGCTGTGCAAAAGGTCGGGTAGTTCTGAATTTTGGATATGTTGTTAGTATTGGGCCCATAACATAAAATCCAAGTTATCCACCTCGAGATACTGCCGCTCGCCGCGGGGCGCGCCACTTGTTATCAAAATATAAAAAATATGGCAATTCCTATTGTTTTTCACTCAATCTCGCGAACCGTTGATTTTACCGAAAATCTTATATTATATTACATTAAAGAAGAATAAATTTGTGACAGTTTAAGCCCAACAGCAAGTATGTAGCGTAAATAATGGTCAAAATACAGACCATCAAAATAAATAAATTTTCCAAAGACGTATAAAAATTGTGGGTTTTTCAATATTTCCACAATATAGTTGTTTGAAGCAAACACCGTATTGATTTAGAGAGTATGCCAGTTTATTTGCTATTAATAGAAAATAAATGAAAGTATGAATAAAAATACCCCCACCTCAGCAAACCTGCAGACTAAGCGAATTTCCATTTGCTTGATTTGATTTTCACAAACCTATTTAAATAACATTAGGTTTAACTGGTACCTAGGTTTGCTGCTACAGGGAGGGTAATATAGTATATAAAATAATACTAGTGGGATAAGAAACAAATAAATTTACCCAATTTTATAAAAATGTGTCTATAAACAAGGAAAAAACAATAATTAAAAATCTTCGCTATTGGAATAACTTGAGGTTTTTTAATTTATATTTTTTAATTTTATCCGTAACCAATAACTGTAAAAAACATTTTAACGCACTAAATTATTTGTTTTTAAGCTCTACAAAATGGTTTAGAGATACATTGTAAAATTGTATGTTTTTAGGGTCAAAAATACGAAAAACCCGTCCTTAACAAAAGACCCTATAAAGCAACCGTTCCCATGGCCTGATCATGCTTCGCGAACTCGTTTTAATAAATGTAGGTTTACATGCCAAAAAAAGACCTTCAAAATATACCTTCAACGGCAAAACTATTCTTCCCAAAGCTGTCAAATGTTTATACATAAACATTTAAGCTAAGCTTTGGGTACAATACTTTCACATGAAAACAAAATAAAACAGTTTATCATAGTTAACAGATTATTGAGGCTGAAAGATCAGGCAAATAAGATCTTCCAATTACAATAACTCCACAGATCTTCCATGCAGCGGGTAATTTTTCCACGTCAAGTGCACCCATCTATACAGGACATGCTGAATTTGAATTTAAATACAGGATTGATATTGCAGAACACAACAAATTCACAAAGATCGGAAATTTCACTACAAGACGTACAGACAAGTTCTGGTGTGGAATTTGGTCTGATTAGGCTATCGAACAGGTCCTCATAAAGACAATGAAAAGCTCTGGTGGATTGACTCGAGGACGAAGGATAACAGACAAAATGTTGTAACTTGATGGGCGCTTGGGATGATCCGTCCTCATCAAATCTGTAGGAAGTTGAGAAATATTATAAAAAATGACGTCAGTTGAACATTAACAGTGAGCAAACTGTTGACGTGCGCTATTCTCGCATTGCTCGAGACAGCGAAATTTATGAAAAGATTAAATAGTGGTTTCCTCAACACACACCATTCAATATAAATGATATTCTAATTATTAGCAAATTTCCCTTATAGGGAATACACCATTACAATAGGTCTCATGGTAAGACCTAGACCCGGGACCGATTTACTTTTTCATTTTGGTATTCCTAGAGGCCAAAAATACTGTTGGTTCAAATTGTTATAACATATATAAATATATATGTATATAGGCCTATACCGGGTGTCCGAAAAAGACTCCATAGTTTTAAAAATACCTCACGATACTATTGTTCAAATGGATGAGTAATGATCATTTCGTGCTGTGTAGAGTATACTTCAAAGTTTTAGTTTCGTACGTTGGCTATAAATTGCTACACCTATTTGACCTTGAACACAGTTTTGGTAATAAATTATATTACAAATAATAAAATATTAATGATAAAAATGGGTAAAAATAGCTTGCATGTCTGCAGGGCTACAAATGGTTCGCATATTGAGGTGTGATAGTGTTAAAATAACGTTTATTTTATTACCTTTCATTTAATGTATCACCATAGCCTTCTCTATGGTATCAGTCGTTGAAGAGTAGTTTGTATCTTGTACAATAAATAAATAAATTTTCAAACTAGGTGAGTTTTTTTAGAGACCCTGTATCAAAAAAAACAAAAAAAAAAACTAAAGATTTTACTAAACTGTATCCAAAAAGTTATTATCGTCCGTTAGCACAATGATTCCCAAAAATCACCCGATTTAGTGGAATTTGGTACAACCATTACTTTTATTTGTGAATCAAGAGATGGACTATTTATCATTTACTTTGTATTGTAAGTGACTTAGCCTATTGCTTTTGCTTAATGGCCTAAATAAATCATTGAATCATGTAAACGTACATTTATTTATTAAAACGAGATCGCTAAGCATGATCGGCATGATAAGGCCATAGGAACGGTTGCCTTATAGGTATTTTGCCGGTAAGAATATTTTTTTTTTTAAATTTTTAACCCTCAAAACATACAATTTTAAAATTGTATCATTAAAGAATGTTGTAGAGCTTAAAAACAAATAATTTAGTACATTAAAATGTTTTTTTTTTGAGTTATTGGTTACGGAGAAAATTAAAAAATGTTAATTAAAAAACCTCAAGTTATTCCAATAGCGAAGATTTTTAATTATTGTTTTTTCCTTATTTATAGACACATTTTTATAAAATTGGGTAAATTTTTTTGTTTCTTATCATACTAGTATTATTTTATATACTATATTACCCTCCCTGTAGCAGCAAACCTAGGTACCAGTTAAACCTAATGTTATTTAAATAGGTTTGTGAAAATCAAATCAAGCAAATGGAAATTCACTTAGTCTGCAGGTTTGCTGAGGTGGGGGTATTTTTATTCATACTTTCATTTATTTTCTATTAATAGCAAATAAACTGGCATACTCTCTAAATCAATACGGTGTTTGCTTCAAACAACTATAATGTGGAAATATTGAAAAACCCACAATTTTTATACGTCTTTGGAAAATTTATTTATTTTGATGGTCTGTATTTTGACCATTATTTACGCTACATACTTGCTGTTGGGCTTAAACTGTCACAAATTTATTCTTCTTTAATTTAATAATATAAAATGTTCGGTAAAATCAACGGTTCGCAAGATTGAGTGAAAAACAATAGGAATTGCCATATTTTTTATATTTCGATAACAAGTGGCGCGCCCCGCGGCGAGCGGCAGTATCTCGAGGTGGATAACTTGGATTTTATGTTATGGGCCCAATACTAACAACATATCCAAAAATCAGAACTACCCGACCTTTTGCATACCAAAATGTCTTATTTTACTGGACTATAATGTCTCTGGATAATTATATTTTTAATCAGAAGAATTCAATAGATTAAATTGCTACTTTAATGTATACCAATCTATTATTTTATTTGTCTAGTAATTAAAATATAGTGATTTTTTTACGAGACCTAAACGTAAATTCTCTTTACATTTTTTTACGTCCCACCTTTTCTCCACATCCTTGACGCTGTGCTCTAGCATCACATAACTTCGGGCGAGTTCTAGGAGGTCGTTTTACTATTAAATAGTTAAATACGTTGGAGATGGAGGACATTTGAACCCTAGACCTTGGACACCAAAGCCCTGCGCTATATCACTCATACAATCAACTGATAGCTGATTTATAATTCAGGTAGGGACTGATCGCGACCTACCTTCCCCATTTTCCCATTTAACGTCACTTAGTGTTCTACCTCTTCTTACCTTTAATCTCCTGATTGTTACTGAGACTTGAGGCAAGCCAATGATGGGCCTACTGTCAAAATGTATTATTATACTATTTTTACTTAATTTTAATTTACTCAAATTGTCGAGTTTGGCTGAACTTAAATTAATGGTCTTGAACAGCTACACTTGTGAAAGAAGAAGAGAAATAGAGAACTTGATCTTTCAAATCATTGCATAGCAAAGATAATTTAGTGGAATTGTATTTTTCTGAGTGCCGGTGACAAACGTTTTTTTTTTACATTGCGCCAAAGATCGGATGCTGTTAGTTACAACCGGGGCCAACTTACCGTAAGATTCTAAATTGTGTAAGTAAGAAAATTTAACATTGACCAACTCAAGGGCGTGTGTGGAGTACCATGGGGCTAAATGACAATAGGGTAAATGAAATTTGTATTTAATTGAGCTTGTGAAAGTTTCTGTGACTGATAGTGTTCTTTTTGATTATGGTGGCTTTCATAACAGCAGTAAAGTAAAAAAGCTAACGATGGGGAATAGAAGGGCCTGGAATTTCTTCATTTTATTAAATTATGTTCCTAAAATTTGTTTTAGGGGTTATATTTATTTTAACGACAATTGACAACATAATTAATTGGTTTTAGTGTTCCGTCTTATACTTCAAATGTAATGCAAACGCGATTTCAATACAAAACATCACGATTCACTTGCTCAAAAACCTCATTATTCCATACCTTAAAGGTTATTTTATAGAAATTCAATCTATATAGTTTTATAAAATAGCTCAAGTGTATGTGAGGCTTAAAACAAATATTATTACAAACCGTTATAAAACAGAAGACGCAGTAAATAAAAGATGTCCTAAATCCCACCGTATTGTCGTTTAAACTTATGTAAATTTACTATAGCGTACATTACAATACAATACATCTTGCAGTGTATTGTGGTAGGTTTATACCCAGGCTTATCCTTGTACAGCTGTCGTCGGTTGCTCAAACCGTTACCACGGTACCGGTAGTAGTGACAACTTGCGCTGGGACCTTTACGGTGACTACCAGTAGTACTGCGAACCTTCTCAATGTCACGCGGGATGTAATACCCCCTGCGACTCTAGGGGTGATCCCAAGGACAAACCCGACAATTTTGGGTGAAGGCTTGAGGTCTCCGTTCGATGATCCTCGCGTGGGGTGGATCCACGAATTGCGTAAAGAGGACCTCACACGTGAGATGGAGAGGTTTGGACGAGACACTCGAGGGAAGGTGGAAGATCTGAGGAGAAGGTTTTGCCAGTTCTGGAAGGACCCTAAGAGTCAGTGGCCTTTCTTGTCTCAGGCTGGTATGATTAACCAAACCCAACAGCCTACATGGGTGACGGCTACGGGCCATGAACCTGGTTACATGCCTGAGAGTGATTCTGGGGGTGATCAACGTCCTCCCTCCTTCCCAGGCGAGAATGTGGGGTCGGACGCCAAACATGTTGTTGCGGATAGTGTTTGTGAAATGCTGGGGCTTCCGCCTGGCACTGACGTGGACACAGTTAGGCAGACCTTGGCCGTGGTGTTGAGAACCGCGTCAGAACCAAAGACGTCAAGCATAGACGGTTTACGTAAGGAGAGTGGCCCATTTAATTTGACCGGTAGCCTTGTCACCTTTAGTGATGGATTCCAGCGGCCTATAACGACTGAAATTCAGCCTGAACCCGTATCCTCTGCAACCGGGGTGTCTTCGGCTAGAGTAGGTCTTCAGCCCTGTCTTGGGGGCGTGGCTCAGCCCTCGTGGGGTGACTCAATTTTGAGAACCCGGTCAGATGCTCGTCCTTACCTACAGCCGGGCAACTATACGCCGTATACAGATGGGCTACCTAGGCCGGTGGGAGAAAACAACTTCCGTGACAGACCGAGTACTGCGCCTTGGTTTTCTGGGCAGCCAAGTGGTGATACGGTTAGGCGAAATAGAGAGTTAACTTTGCCTAAGACTTCTACCTATTATCAACCGATGCTCGACAAGCGTAGTCGCGAGTTTACTTCGATTTGTGATTCTGTGCGGAAGTGGAATTTGCGATTCGATGGGAGAAGAGATCCCGTCTCGTTTGTTGAGCGGCTTGGTGAACTGATAGAAACCTACTCCTCAAGCGATGAGGAGGTGTTAAGAGCAATGCCAGAGCTGCTTCAAGGGGAAGCTCTGTTATGGTATCGGAACCAGAGGAGTTTTTGGGTTGGTTTCGCTGATTTTCTGGCTGATTTTGAAACCCAGTTTTATCCTCCCGGATACCGACGCTACCTTGACGAGGAAATTCGCAAGCGTACGCAGGGTGATAACGAGTCATTCCGCTTTTATCTCACTGCGATATCAACCCTGATTCGGCGCAGTGGTGAATTCTCTGCTCAGCAGAAGTTAAACCTAGTTTACACGAATATGAAGCCCGATTATAAACTTATGGTACGGCGTAGTGACTTTGCTACAATACCAGAGTTGACTCGGAGGGCCGAGGAATATGAGGCTTACTTGAGGGATCGAAGTACTTTTCGGCCTCCCCCTCCTCCGTCTCTAGCTCTTGTTCCGGAAACGGCTTATGTGTCAAAGCGTAGGATGGAGCGGGTGTTTGACCACGCTGCGGTTAAACCCATGCTAACCGAGGGTGTCGATGCTTGCGCTAAGGGGGAGACGATGGCTACTTCCGGTCCTGTGGTAAATAATGTAGATTGTGCCAGTCTTGAAACTCGGCGGGGTGTTCAACCCAGAACAATGCCGGAGTTGAATAGGTGTGCGCCCAGCGGTGAGAACCTGAGGCCCATGCTTAACCCGGAAAGGAGTGGGTTAGTGTGCTGGAATTGCGACCAGCGTGGCCACCGTTTTAGGCACTGCCCGAAACCTAAGAGGGTGCGCTGCTATTTTTGCAGGACGGAGGGCGTTACCACATACCGGTGCGGATGTCGTGCGGGAAACGGTGGCCGGACTCAGAGCCCCAGAGGTCAGCCGAGTCCGGGGCAGCAACACGATGCACGACCTCCCGCGTATGGCATAGGTGGCTCGAATATGTGAAGGGTTTCACGGGAGCCGTGGAAGGTGTCGACCGGGGTGACGTTAGACCCTTTGTGGAGGTTGAATTGTTTGGCGAAACCTTCCGAGCACTGGTCGACACTGGGGCTAGTGTCAATCTTATAGGGTCGCGAATTCAGGAACTCCTTGTCGACAGGGGTGTGAACCCCACCACCGTCAGTGTAGTAATGAGAATGGCTGATGGTTCGAACCGTGAAGCAGGATCCTTGTACCAGCTTTCAGGCCGGGTGGGCGAACAAGCCCATACCTGGAAGGCGTATTATGTCCCGAATTTGACGTGCGATCTGATTCTGGGCATGAGGTGTTTAGAGGAGCTTAACCTGATCTGCGTTGATCGAAGGGTGATTTTGCCTACTGAGGTCATGGAGACGGGTGGTAATAACCTCAGCGCGATTGACGCTCTTGCACCAGAGGAGGAACAGAAACTGGCAGAGTTCCTGAGAGTCGAGTTGCCAAAATTTGAGGCAGTTCCGGGACTGACTTCGCTGGTTGAGCACAAAATTCGGCTTAAAGAGGGTGCAGTGCCCATTAAACAGCGGTATTACCCGCGTAACCCCGCCATGCAAGCCATAATTGACCAAGAGGTTGACGATATGCTGCGGCAAGGGGTGATAGAGCCTTCCACGAGTCCTTGGAGCTCACCGGTGGTGTTGATTAAGAAAACATCCGGCACCTACCGATTTTGTATTGACATGCGATCGGTAAATGACTCGTCAGTTAAGGATGCGTATCCTTTACCCCGGATCAATGGAATCCTGGAAAAGTTACGCCAAGCCAAGTACATAAGCACATTGGATCTTAAGAGTGGGTATTGGCAGGTACCTCTGGCAGTTGAAAGCCGGGCGATAACCGCGTTTACGGTTCCCGGCCGAGGGCTGTACCAGTTTACCGTTATGCCCTTTGGATTACACTCAGCCGGTGCGACGTTTCAGAGGTTGCTCGATATGGTTATAGGTGTTGAACTTGAACCTAAGGTCTTTGCATACCTTGACGACTTGGTAGTGGTGTCGACGACCTTTGCGGAGCACCTCGAACTTCTGAAACTAGTATTTGACCGACTTTGTACTGCTGGCTTGAAGTTGAACCCCGAAAAATGCCACTTCTGCAAACGCCAGTTAAAGTATCTTGGACACGTGGTAAATTTTGAGGGGATAACCACTGACCCTGAGAAGGTCCAGTCGATTAGTGAGTTCCCGATACCTACCAATATCAAGAAGCTGCGTAGTTTCTTGGGTCTGGCGTCCTGGTATCGGCGCTTTATTGAAGGCTTTGCGACGGTGTCGGCGCCTCTACGACATCTGCTTAAGAAAAGCGCAAAGTGGCAATGGGGTGATGCGCAAGAGTCTGCGTTTCGGAAGTTGAAGGAGCTTTTGTGCTCTTCTCCCGTATTGGCCTGCCCCGACTTCAGTAAAACCTTCACGGTGCAGGTTGACGCCTCGAATGTGGGGCTGGGTGCCGCCTTAACCCAGGAAGTTGAGGGCAAGGAGGTGGTGATCGCGTATGCGAGCCGTCTGCTGACTGACCAGGAATCCAAGTACTCTACCACAGAGAAGGAGTGTCTTGCCTTGGTCTGGGCAGTCAGGAAGTTTAAACCCTACTTGGAAGGCTACCACTTTGTGGCGATTACAGATCATGTTGCCCTCAGCTGGCTCATGAAACTACATGAACCGAGCGGTAGATTAGCTCGGTGGGTCATGGAGCTCCAGCAACATGATTTTGAAATCAAGTACCGCAAAGGCACGTTAAACAGGGTAGCCGACGCCTTATCCAGGTATCCAGTGGGCCTGGGGCCAAGTGATTTGGGTGACGAAGCCTGTCTTGACCCAACGGGGGTGGCTGCCGTGGAAGGTAGTGAGGCTCTCGAGGCTGACAAGCCATCAGTGGACTTTATGCCGTCAGGTGATGAAACTGGCGCGTCTACACTCGTTCCTGGTGATAATGAACCGGACGAGGAGTTTATTAAAGATCGATGGTACGAACGTATGTTCGCATTGGTGACTAACCGGCCCAGAAGGTTTAAGAATTACTGTGTTAGGGCTGGACAGTTATACCGCTCCTTTGGCAACACAGAAAACCCAGTCTGGAAGATGTGTGTCCCCCCTGACCGGGTGCGAGCTGTCTTAGAAGAGAACCACGATTTACCGACAGCAGGGCATCTGGGTGTAAAGAAGTCAATGGCCCGGGTGGCCGTTCGGTATTACTGGCCGGGTTGGAGGGGAGATGTCAAAATCTATGTCCTGAGTTGTCCTCAATGCCAAACCTACAAGGTGGCACAAACGAAACCCGCCGGTAAAATGTATTTCCGACGCCCAAAGGGTCCCTGGTCAACAATTTCTGTGGATCTCATCGGACCTTTGCCAAGGACACGGTATAACCATCGGTTTCTGGTGGTGATACAAGACACGTTCAGTAAGTGGCTGGAGCTAGCTCCAATAGGAGCCGCAACCGCACAGAACGTGTCCCAGAAATTGAAGACGGTGTTGCTGCGTTATGGGGCTCCAGAGGTGATGATCTGCGACAATGGGACGCAGTTTGTCTCTCGAATAGTCCGCAGCCTGGCCGCTGAATGGGGCGTGCAATTGCAAACCACTGCCCCGTATAGCCCTCAGTCAAATCCGGTTGAGCGTCCGAATCGGGTTGTGAAAACCATGATTGCCCAATTTGTGAAGGACAATCACAAGGGGTGGGACCGGCTGTTGGAAGAGTTCCAGTTTGCCGTGAACACCGCTAGACATGACTCTACCGGATTCTCCCCGGGGATGCTCTGTTTTGGGAGGGAGTTAAAACCCCCAAAAACGATTTATGGGACGTCCTTTGAGAGTTCCGGGGAGGAGGCTGAACCGTCGGTGGGTGAGGTCTATGAAGGTCGTTGCAAAACCTTCCAGGAACTCTATAGCCAAACCCACCATAACCTCAAAGCTGCGTACCAGCGCCAGGCCAAATATTATAACCTGAGGCGGCGTGAGGTGACATACGAGATCGGTGACCGGGTTTTGCGAAGAGCGCACGTACTATCGTCCGCGGCGGATGCCGTGGTTGGTAAACTGGCTCCAAAGTTCCACGGTCCGTGCGTGATTACCGGTAAACGGGGGGTGAATGTCTACGAGGTGGAAGACGTTAGCTCTAAAACCCCTCATGTGGTTCACGTGAAGGATCTGAAGCCTTTTGTGGAAAGGGTGACTTGGAGATTTTTATTTTTCAAACCCTAGGCATGGAATCTTTTTTTTTGTTGGTTTTTTTTTGCTCCCCGAAGTAGGAGGGGGGTGTAATGGGTCAAAATTATAGAGGGGTTAAGTTTTTTATATTTATTATTTAATTATCAGTAGGCCTATTCCTTACCTGGTTGGTGATAGTGGTAAACCTATCATGGTAAGGTAAATAGGCTGTACTAGGCCTATCCTAGGGTTGAAGTAGGGATAACCTCACTTTTGGCAAAATCACTAAAGACACTATTTTTGAGATTCACAAGTCACAGTATTGCATCGTTGTGTACAAAACGAGTGATAAACCGTTTCCGTGTAACCCCCATGCCTAATATACACCTTTGGGAAGTACGGTCAAAGTTGTTGGTTAGGCTAGGGTGGTGAACCGCGATCACAAATACAATATCACTACATAACATGCATACACTTTGTCGCACACTAAGCTACACGTCACGGGTGGAAATTATACTTTTTGTTTAAACCAGAGACGATATTAAAGTTCCGCAGTATAATTTCACAGTCGGCGCAGGTGAATAACAACAGTAACAACATAACCTGTACCACTAGTCAACTGTCTTGGCGTTGTGTTGTGACAGCGCCAATTTTGAACTCGTGACGTCACCGATCAGCTGGGAGTCGAATCAGCTGATTCTCCATCCCTAGAGGATTAGGGAGGGGGAAAGTGGAGATCCCTTGTGGGCTAGGGATGCGACGACATTCTAATTCTGCGATTTCCAGTGTTAGGACGTGTCTTGCTTTGAAAGAGTGATTGCTTTATGATTTTGCTAAACGTGTGCTTTAGTGTGTCAGTGAAGATCCCTGGAGTATACAGGTAATTCGCCGGCTTTATCTTAATAGTGTGTACTATTATTTTTTATTATTTAGCGATAAACCCTCATTTTATCCTTTTAGACATAAAACTCACGGTAGGATCTTTGTCGGGTGTTAGAACTTGTATAAGTCCGCTTTAGCGTATGCTAGGGCTCCCGTGGGTGGCAATAAAGAGTTTTAGGGATACAAATTTCGTTTAATATTGTGTTTACAATATATATTGAGGGTGACGGGGTTATAGCGGGTATTTTGCCGGGATATTCAGTAGGTGTTTAACTGCTGCGGCAAAGCGGGCAAAGTTGAACCCGTCTCTGCAGGTCGTGCAAACACGAGGTCGGGTGGAGCACGCTAAGTATATTCAGAAGAAATATTCTAAGTGTTGAGGTTGACGAAACTGCAACATTAAATTGTTTCAAAAATTGCGTTGAATGGTTTTTCATTATTTTTAAATTTAATTTAATTAGCTGTTCCCAGGTGTGAACGATGATGATGGTACAGTAGCGTTGTTGGTTACCGGTACTGAGTTCACACCTGATTCACACTTCATTTTTGCGTAAATACAAATCTGTACCTGTGCTAGGTTGTTGAGTTAATTAAATAAATTATTTTTATCTGAACCCTGGAAACTTCCCAGCACGCCGACTTGAGCGATCCGCTGGCGAGAGTTGGTGACGTATTTCCCGCTTTAACCACGGAATAGCGCATATATTCCGAGCGGGAAAAACGCCACGTTACAGATAGATTAAATTGATACTTAAATGTATACCAATCTATTATTTTATTTGTCTAGTAATTAAAATATAGTGATTTTTTTACAAGACCTAAACGTAGGCCTAAATTCCCTTTACATTTTTTACGTCCCACCGTTTCTCCACATCCTTGTACGCTGTGCTCTAGCATCACATTACTTTGGGCGAGTTTTAGGAGGTCGTTTTACAATTAAATAGTTAAATTCGTTGGAGTTTGACTACATTTGAACCAGTTACCTCGGACACCGAAGCCCCGCGCTATATCACTAGACTAGATCGCTACCTACCTTCCCCACTTGCCCTTTTAACGCCACTTCTTAGTGTTCTACCTATTTCTTACCTTTAATCTCCTGATTGTTACTGAGACTTGAGGCAAGCTAAGGAAGGGCCTCTACTGTCAAAATTTATTATTATATTGTTTTTGCTTAATTTTAATTTACCCAAATTGTCAAGTTTGGCTGAACTTATTTGAATGGTCTTGCTACACTTGTGAAATGAAGAAGAAAAATAGAGAACTTGATCTTTCAAATCATTGCATAGCAAAGAGGATTTCGTGGAATTATGTTTTTATGAGTGCCGGTGCCGAAAGTTTTTTTTTTACATTGCACAAAAAATCGAATGCTGTTAGTTACAACCGGGGCCAGCTTATCGTAAAATTCAAAATTGTGCAAGTAGAATTTACCATTGACCAACTCAAGGGAGTATGGAGTACCATGGGGCCAAATGACAATTGGGTAAATGAAATTTATGTTTAATCGAGTTTGTGAAAGTTTCTGTGACTGATAGTGTTCTGATTGATTATTGTGGCTTTCATAACAGCAGTACAGTAAAAAAGTTAACGATGAGGAATAGAAGGGCCTGGAATTTCTTCATTTTATAGTAAATTATATTCCAAAAATTAGTTTTAGGGGTTATATTTATTTTAACGACAATTGACAACATAATAATTGGTTTTAATGTTTTTCCGTACTATACTTTAAATTTCATGCAAACACTATTGCAATACAAAACATCACGATTTACTTGCTCAAAACATCAATTATCCATACCTTTAAGATTATTTTATATACATTCAATCTATATAGTATATAAAATAGCTAAAGTGTATGTGAGGTTTAAAACAAATTTTATTACAACCCGTTATAAAACAGAAAACGCAGTAAATAAAAGATCTGCTGAATCCCACCGTTTTGCCGTTTAAACTTATGTAAATTTAGTATAGCGTACATTACAATACAATACATCTTGCAGTGTATTGTGGTAGGTTTATATCCAGGCTTATCCTTGTACAGCTGCTCGCTGTATATTACATTAGACTGTATTTGACGCACCGCTTCCTACAATAAAGTTTAAATACTATTCACAGTAAACAATCTAAATGTTATTTCTGATTTTAAAAAGTTGTGTGATTATATCACACAAATGTTGTATTATTTCATGGAGACTTTTATGACGTCTAAGTAGTAAGTAATGGTAGTATTATTACCAAAATGTAGCCAGTGTTTTAAAAATGTATGGTTACTTTTCAAAACAAAAATTGTGTTAATTGCAGTAACAGCAAATATGTGTACTGTATTTCATATCTATGCTTAAATTATTGGATGGAATTACAACAAGAGAATCCCTAAACTAGCTTTTATTTTTACTTATGACGTGTTCTTTCCTCAATTTAACTTCTTTAATACAAGAGTTTGTCAAATGTTATATTATAACGCCCAGATAAGCTTGACGTCCAAGAATGAATAATAAACGAACATTGGCTGGCTTTAGGGTGAATTGGTTAATTAATTAATGATATACAGTACAGAAGAGTTCCTCAACTTCTATCAAAATTTTAACCTGTGTCAATCAAAAATTACTAGAGGTCATGCAGTGGTCGAAAACTCGACCAAAAATATGTAATGTAGAGACTTAATTTCCACCCCACACTGTAAATAAAACATGTGATTGGAATTTCTTTAATTTGTTTTGATTTTCTGTTTATATTGTTATTTCGTCACCAGTATGGCAAACAATAAGGCCCATGTTAGTTTTTGTTGATTTCAAGCTCTTTTTTGTACTTATTTTTAAGCCTAATTTAATTTATAAAGGTATTCTGCACATCTAAAGGGAAATATCTTTCTAACAGTATGAGTAGATTTTCCCTGCGATGCATACAAACTGAGAAAAAAGGATTTAAAAAAACATGCTTGCCTATTAATATATAGATGCTCTGTAAAGAAAATTTGATACTATGGCTAAAAATTATGTAAAACCAATCCACATACTCAAGCTAAACCAATTACCTTACAGCTACTGACTACAATTTATGGAGCGGATACCAGCATGTAGGCTTATAGGATCAGGTGTATTATACACGTGGTGTTGCTAGTAGTGTCCCACGCATTGTATGTTATAATCTGCAATCAAGTAAACAACACTTAGAACAAAGCCATACAACAAATGACAGTATATTGAATACAATATACGTTGTATATGAACGGACTAGTGCTATAAAATCCACTCCAATAATTTAAATTCTTTTCAAAAACCCATAGATTACTTGGTATTTCTGGAATTAAACTTTTGTCAATTATTTCTCGTTCAACTCATAATTGTGATATATTTTATATAAAATACAACCACTTAAAAACACAAATTTGAAAATATAAATTCATAGATTTGCAAATATCATCTTTATTGATAGTCAATTATGACATGTTCATCACCGTATGCCACTTTCATGTATTTAATTATATGTATTTAATTACATAAAATATTCTACCATAGTTTTTGCAAAACAATTGACTAAGACGGGTATATACATTCGTATTCTTATTGCCATTGATTATAGAAAGGTTTTAAATGTAGTCCACTTAAAAATTTTTGAAATACCAAATTGTATTCTCCATGGAAACATCTACAGCTGGTACAAAACAGTTCATACGACGCACATTGATCTAGAGTTAATTACAGCTGTAATATCCGTTGTCAAACGGTTTAGATTAAACAATCTACACTGAGACAATTCCCTTAAATTTTGTTAGTAAAACATTGGCTTACCGACAAAGTTAATGGATAATTTTATGATGTGTTTACAATCAAGCGCTACTTCATAGGATGCTACTTATTAATAACAAAAGCAAAATTACTCAATTTGAAGTATATATTGTTATGGTTAAACACCTAAAACATGTTTAAAATAAGAGTTAGTTTTTTTGACAACTCAAGCACATGTTATGCAATTTTCCATACCTTTTGTTGCGTATTACGTTTGTTTCAAATATAACTGGTTCGCAATGGGGTGTAGTTAGAACTATGTTTAAATTGTCAATATTGTATTCCATTTTGTATATCCATGACAAATTTATAAAAATAAATTAGTGTTGTGTGAGTGTTTAGGATAATACAACTACTAAATTCAGATTTCCCAAGCTACTCAGTTGACGGAGATATAATACAAAGATTTATTGAAGACCATCAACTTGTCTTGTACACAGCTGAGCTGCTTAAATGCAAGACGCTGAACTATTGTCTCTTGAGTGGTTTTTTTTTTCATTAAAAGATAATAAAACTATAAATCAATATTCCAGTTGATAGTAAACACATTTCTAACACATAAAATATTGTTACAAGAATTCAACTCCTTACATGAAACTGGAATTCCACTACACAAGAATGCGTGATATGTTTTACCGCTACACCCAGGTGGAGTGGGGTGACGTCCAACAATGAATTATAAACATTGCTGGGATTTGTGTAATGTTGTGGTCTGTTATTTAGTTGGGGTTTTATTCAGCTTGGGGGTTGCTTCTCCATAAATTTTAAAAATATTTGGTTTTAGTTCACAAAAAAAGTTAAAGGACTCTAGTTTATGGTTACCTATTTTTGGAATTTTAATGATTTTTCAAGTTCGGGAAAAATTGTTAAAATTTGTTTCAAACTTTCCCAATGATATGACTCGACCACAACCCCAATGATATGGTCGACTTGTTTTCATTTACAATTCAATAGAAAAATGTGTATTCTAATGGGAATAGGTTAAGTATATCGATTTTATTTAATCTTATGGATCGACAATCTTACAAAAATAGTTTCGTTAAAAAAGTGTTAAACGTGATGTTGCTTTCAATTTCCCTAGTTGGAAAAAATCTATGTAATAATTTTTATTTGTGAAATCTATACTTATTTAATACGCAAGCAGGTTTTTTTGTGACAGTTACTCCTCCAAAACTACTGAACCAATTGACATGTTTTTGGTGTCATTGGAAAGAGCGTAACTTGAAGTTGTGCATGAAACTTTCTTTTATAAAATAATTAGAGAGTGAGACCCTGGGGCCCTTTAAATTTTTGTGTTTCTCCGTAAGATTAACATGGGAAACAAAAATTGTTATGCAACTCATTTGTAGAAAACACTAAAAAACAAGATTAGCTTTTGAAAAATGATAAGATATTTACAAGAAATCCGTTATGTATACATGAGTATTTCCATAATCTTTAAGTCAAATATTTTAAAGTCATAAGAAATTATGACTGTTATTCGTTTTTGAATAACACCTGTAATACTTAGTAATTGCTCGAATTCGATCAACACGTACACTAGTTATTAATTAATGTAAAAAAACAACCGGGCGAAATTGAACGTCTAAAATAGTCTAAATGCTCAATTAATAATTGATTCTTTAGACCGCGATCATGGGTTAATGCAACCCCAAAATGTATGTAATATTGCGTATATTTTATGAATTTTCGTCTGTGTGTTGTTAATGGTTATTTTTTCATTATTTAACCTCAAACCTGGCCTGAAGGTAGTTAATGTTAAAACCAAGAAAAGGGTATTCGCCGCACCAATTATCGATATATGATATTATTAAAAACGATTCCGTGACTAACCCAGGTGCTGAAAAACGTATGAAGTAATGTCATTATGTAAAAATGTATTTAAAACGGACGTTAATTTCATAATCTAATCCAATAACGTTCGTAGAATACACCTAGTGAAACAATTTATAGAGCAGATACAATCATGTAGCCTTAATAGGATCAGGTATATTGTTGTACAGTGAGATAAACAACACTTAGTATATTAGTAATTAAAATATTAAGACCATGTCACACAATGTATTCTAACTTGCTAAGCAATATTATTTTGATTTACAAACAAAATCATCATTATTTATTTTTATAAAGGTAGCGAACACTTTTCTAAGCGAAAACTGAACTGAAGTAGTAGCCCCTAAGCTGTTTTGCCGCACCAGCTGATTTGACCGTTAAGCGGAAATGACGTGTAAAGCCGGAAATGACGGGGGATTTGACAGTTAGGTACGATAGGGGTGGAAATGGCGTGTTTTATAGCGGATTTGAGCTGACGTCATAATTAGGATGATCATATGATTTTCAAGGTCATTTGTTTGTGTTTTAAAAAAAGGAAGCTAGCCTACAGTTGTAGTGTAGGATAGCTTCCTTGTTTTGTTTATTGTTTATTTGTATAAAACATGAGGGATGACAATAACTTACATACTATTACAATAAATAAGGAAAACATGTGCGAACGTACGTATCTAGAGTGAGCGTTTGCTAAAGTGTAAAACGAATGAGTTTATTGGTGGCCTTTATAAAGGCCGTTTTGTGTAGTTCGGCGACGCTTGTGTACTTGGATGTTTACTTCTTCAACTCCTCTATTGTATTATGGAGCTCTTTCCATCTTGCCATGTCTGCATTGTGCTCGGCCCATTCGATGTTGTCTCGAGGCTGAGCGCACCAAACACGATCAAATTTGCGTCGAATCTCTTTCTCCTCCTCTAGCAGTTGAAGTAGTTTTTTTTCCTTTCGTTTTCGCTCCTGCTCTTCTGCTTCGATGCATGCTTGGTGTAGGTCAGAGTCTTCAATATCACTTGTCCACTGTTGTTGTTGTTGTTGTTGTTGTTGTAGGTTGGCCATCTTGTGCAAAGTAAACGAGAAAGGTTGAGTTGACTGGTGAAGAGCTGGATGCGAAGTGACTGTTGCGTGTAAAGAAGTGCAGGTCCCTGACGAAGTGGGCGGAGCTAAAGCAGTAGAGGTGGGGGAAAGTAGTAGAGGTGGGGGAGAGCATCGTGAGGACATCATTCCATCCGTTTTAAAAGTATTTTGATTCTACGTCCCTTGTCTTGTGAGTGATGTTTCCGTTTTTCTTGATACGTTTTACAATTACATTGACAATAGGAGAACGATTCACATTTTTTACAAGCCATTCCATCTACTTGACATTCAGGTGTTTTGAAACACTTTAGATTACAACAATAGTATTTTAAATCGTATTCCGATTTGGGATCAAAAGATGAATTGGAATTACACTGTGACATGTTGCTCGACTGAATTCTAAAACAAGAATGAAAAGCAATGTGTTGTGAGCTGCTATTTATAGTGCAAGAGTCAGCAGCTCTCATGCATCTGTCACAAGTTAGTCTACATTTTTCCATAGTAGGTTAACCATTTGTGTTAGATCGTGTATGTAATTTTGATGCTTGTCTTGATATGTTTTACACCTACATTTGCAATAGCCAACAGACTCACATTTTTTACAAGCTTTTCCATCAACTTTACTTTCAGGCTTTCTAAAACATTTTAAATTACAACAATAGTTATCCAAATCGTATTTGGATTTGTAAACAAAAGGTAAATTGTATTTACGCTGTGACATGATGCTCGGTGAATTGTTAAAACAAGACTGAGAGCAACTGCGTGTAAGACCTGTTATTTATAGTAAAAAAGTTCAAGGTCATTTGTTTGAATTTTAAAAAAAGAAACAACATATCAGCATATAGAATTAATTATATGCTGATATGTTGTTTCCTCTTTTAATTTTTTTATTTATTTTTTTAATGACAAAAACATTTAACAAAAATATGTACATAGATGGTTATTTACAGAAAAAAACTTAAAACTAACATTGATGGGTGATGTGTAGAGATAGTTCAGTGGAATTGTTTCCGCAAACTCCGTGTGATACCAAATAGAGGGATCCTGGTTGAATACCTCGCAGGTCTTCGTTTTGTAGTTGCTGTACAAATCGTCTTGGAAGATAAACTTGAAATTTCGGTTCATCACCTGGTGAAAACGGTGCCTCGCTCAGTGATGCTAAAATTGCGTCTCCATGTGAAGTTTCTGTCTTCTTCAGCTCGTGAACGATGTAGTGTTTGTGTTCCTTCAATTCGTGACATTTCTTAGTATTTAGAATGCTGGATTTGGACTGGGTGTTGAACTGATCCACCAAAGACTGGAGAAACTGTTGTGAAGCCATTTTCTTGATTAGGACTACCCTGTGAGATGTTGCCTCTGCGATGTCTGGAGTAATACTGATGAGGATCCTGAGACTGTCCACTGTATTTATAGCACACGTTCCCCCCTCCACTGCTATTTCCTTCGTAATACTTCCACTGTTGCTGTTTGAATTTATTTTTGTCCCAATAGTGAAGAACTAGAAAATTAGCTAATCGGTATGCGTTTTGTAGTGCACATTGTGTTACTGTGCGATAAGAGTGATCTGTTAAAGTACAAATAGGTCCATAATTAATTTGATGATCCTTGTCCATTCTTATGTCGAAAACATCGTGATATGTGTATTGTTGTATCCATTGTCTTTTTTCCGATCCTCTTGTATAAATATGGGAAAACTTGTTAGAAAAATGATACATGATATTGTTTAAGTGCTTATAGCTTATCAATCCTTCGTTCCACTGAATATGGTGAAAATGTTTGGTTATCCATTTGTTTGTTCTTCTTGCTTTGTCATTCAATTGGTTTACTGAAAATGGAGCTTCAAATATAAACGGGTATACGACATGTGTAATCAAATCTAAAATCACTAATTCTTTTATCACAAATTCATCTTTGTTATCACGAAATGCTTGAAATTCTATTACACAGGGTTTTATATCCATAATGTTTAACCCTATCTACACACCACCACGTATAGTGTTCAACTGAATTCACACCGCGCCTTGGTCACTCTTTTATACTGTTTTTCTTTAATTACACTTCTTGGGTTGCTGGTTCTTCTTGGTTTATAGTTTCATATTCTTCAACAGCTTCTATCGCTTCTATCGCTTCTTCATCAATTGATTCGAAGTTCCTTAACTGTCTCCACATACCAACTTCATGAGGCAATCTATTAAAAATAGATGTATCCACGTGTCCGTATAATATGGTGCTTTCCGGTTGTTTTTCCAGTGTATCAATTAAATACTCTTTGATGATTGAACTTGAGAATACAAGTTGTTTCATATATCTAGAGATAGGAGACGTTGCATGCATTAAAATGTAGAATTCTTCACGTGAGAGTAAAATTTTACTTTCATGTTGAGTTAAATCTCTAAATCGTACTTGTAGTGTTCCACGATTCTTTACTATGTCAATTTCATTGTCAGAATCCAAAAGTCGAATATTAGTTTTCCTTCCGCAAACATTAGTATTTAAGTAACATTCAATTAGATTTAAATGTTTTAGAAAAGATTCCCATGCCGTTTCAGAAAATATAACCATTTTTGTACCATGCTGCAAGATTACTGTAGGTGTATATTCCGAAGATTTCATTAGTCCAGCTGTTACACTTTTACCCAAACATAGTGAGATAGGATAGTAAATGCGTAGGAAAACTTCTTTCAAAATATTAATTGGGATTGTATCTTCATCTTTCCGCTTCCTTTTAGTGCCATTTTTTTTAGTTTTTTCTTCTTTTTCTTCCTTGTCCTCCTTGTCTTCTTGTTTTCGAAACTTTAAAAACTCTTCTATTTCATTGACGATTTCTTGATGGTTTTCTTGATCCAATAATGCTGCTTCCTCTGCATCCTTTTGTACGACTGATGGAGAACTCATTTTACTCATGATGTAGTGTAGGATGTTACCCATTCAACGAACGAGCAAAGACTGATTGGTGGTGTGCGAAGCTCCTCCTTTTATAGCCGACTGGTGGTTGTGGTGAAACTCATTTACAACACTGTTTTGACTAATCCCGTCAATGGTGTGTACGTTACAATTTTATCATGCAAAATTAAACAATATGCAGATGTTGCATCAGGAACGTTCTCTTCAAACTCCATTTCTATTTTTATATCCACACTTGATGACTTTACAGATTCGTTTTGTTTTGAACAATCTATTACAATTATTGGAGCTTTTGATTCGTACTGCTCGGGAGACAGTATCGGGGTGTTTGTTTTCCCGTAGTATGAACTTTGGAATCTAGCGTACATATCATACAAAACAGTGTACCTCTTCTTAGTGAAAGAAATATTAAAGTTGTCGTAAGGGAAAAATTGTGAATTAAGAAACACTTTACAATTTGTTAGTTTGCAATGATCGAAATGACCGGCATTAGCTAGTATATTATTCCTTTTTTTTGTTTGTAGTGCAAATATTACATATCTTGCTTTTTCCAAATGAGTAGATGTTTTTACAGTCCATGTATGTCTTTGTGTTTTAGGTAAAACTGGATATTCATGAAATTCCCAACTTCTGAATGGTATTACAATATCTCTATCTGATTTCAGTTGTCTCAACAGTGTTATTCTATGTTCGTCATTTAATCGCACATGTGGTACTCTCCAAACGATTTTGTCCAAAGTTAAATTCCAGTCTAAATTTGCATCAGTGGTTCCAGTTGCTGCGCAAATAGTATCCTTATCATTTGATGATCTTAATAACACTAATTCCTGTTTCACATTTATTATTACTCTTCTGTAATCTTCAGCAAAGCCTAGAAATAATTTCAATGGTATGTAGAAATCAAAGTTCCCTGCAGAATCAGGGGTGATTGTGTCGTTATCGGGTGCAACCCATCCTCCAATTCTTAACAAATTCTTCTCGTTTTGTGTCAAAGATGCTAATCCTTTTAATGTGCTTGTTAAACCTACTTTCTTTGTAGAATCCACAGTTACTCCAGATATTTCATATCTAATTTCATCAAATAAAAATGCCATTGGATTATTGATAAAAGGAACGGTGGTTCCAGCTGTTCCATCTTTTTTTGTTACTCTTCCTTCAATATATAGATAACTTTCGCACGGAAGAGTGTAAATATCCTGTTGTTGTATAGGAATTCTAATTTCATCATTATTATTCAATTTTGACGAAGCGTAGGGGTTGTGCGTGTGATACTCCTTTTCCCATAAAGTCTCGTCGAATGTCGGTCCTTGTGCTATATCCAGTATTTCCATTTTCAATGAGTTTTAATCCAATATCCTGTAAAAACCGAATGTTTTCAGTAGTTAATCCTTTTGCAGATGATGAGCTAGTTAGGTGTTTACCCGACAACTCTCTCTTCTTGAATGACAATCCCATGGTTTAGGTTGATGCTTTTATGTGAATCCTGATCGTAATACGTTCTTCTCTGAAGTCTATGAGGTTTCCGTCTTGATCTAGTATGTTCAACACGATGTCTGAAACCACACTGGTGTTTAAGGGAAGGTACACCAAGTTTTGTGGCTTTTCCACAATCTTAAAACCTGGGGCGACTGTCGGATAGAATGTGTGCAATATATGACTATTCTCTCCATCTCTGTATGATCCTTGTATAATGTTACATGTAATGTCTATCGTATTAACTTTCAGTATTGTTACAGTTTTATCACCAGAATAGGTCTTTTTAGGTTCTAGTATTGGAGTTGTTTCAGAAAATCCCAATAATCCTCCAATTGAATGTTTTTGAGTAAAATCAATATAATAGGAAGAAGTTATTTCAGCTTTCATGGTATTGTTATTTCCTCTTATTGTTATATATTCTTTTTCTGATTCCTTTTGAACAAGTTCGTTAAGTTCTTCGTTTTTCATTTGTTTTTGTATAAATTCGTTAATATGGTCTATTTCGTAAGATCCTGTCGGTAAACTAATTTCTTTGATTGGTGTAAATTCTCCCAAATTATTTTTGCTTTTGTAATAGTGTAATTTGTTATTGACTCCTTCAGAAATATTTGGAATAGAATTGTATGTTGTTAAATCCAATAATGCAGCTTCCCATAATCTTCCTTTTTGCAATCGTAGAGCTGGAAATAGAATACTGCGCAGAGTTGATGAAGTGCCGGTCAATGAGACCGTATAGGAAGACATCTTAAAGTTGACTAACGCTTCTAGCTAAAAAATCTAAACATAAGTGTCCGCAAATTGTTGTATTGTCAGGTTGTTCTCTGTTATAGTTGTAAAATACTTGTTTTGCTGTGCGAAAGTAACGTTGAAGCTCTTTAGGTGGTGGCATATTACCGTAACTATCGAAATAATAAATAATTCGATCAAGTTTTTTATAACATATCCAATGAGTGCCAGGACCTTCACTGTTTTCTAAATTAACTATTCCAGTCTCATTTTTCCATATTTTACCGGGCAATGCATCTTTCATAAACACTCCTCTAAAAAATGGTATTTTCATACAAGAAGCGTATATAATTAATTCTTTATTTGTCAACTCTTTGTTTGGAATTAGTATTTGTTTTTTCTTGTTCAATACACACGGTATGGTCTTAAGTATAATCCTCCTCCTTTTTTTATCATTGACCATATTGTTGGTTTCTTGTTTTTTTTATTTTGATTATTCCTTCTTTTCCTTTTAATACTACCTCCTTGCTTTTTAACCGTTCGTTTTCGGCCTTTCCTCCTCTTTCCTCCTCCAAACGTAGTTTTTGTCTTCATTGCTGCTGTTACTGCCAAAGCTGCTGCTTTTTCACCAAAACTTGCGTCACTAGATTTTACTCTTTGCCAAGCCTTTTCAGCAAGCGCTCTATCCGCTATGGATCTATTTTTTGTATCTGCAAACTTTGAATATGCTATATCGTGCTGTTTGCAAGCTTGATCTAGTTTATTTATTCCAGAATCTCCTCTTTCCAGACGTTTTTTCAATTTTGTTCCAGGTCCACAGTATTGATATCCTCCAGGCAAATGCAGTTCTACTGGTAGTAAATCTATTGTTTTGTTAACAATTGCTCCAATTGGTTTAGATAATAGAGAAACTGCTGATGATGTCAATCCTCTTCCTCTCTTCAAGCTCTCTATATCACGACTGATGTGCTTAACCTTTAACATCTCTATTTATAGGGGAATGTACCCACATCGGCTTCACTCCTCAAGTGTTTGACAATGAATGTTTCATTTACGAATTGATTTCTTATTATGTACCTTTATCAATCCATATTATACTTTTTTGTATTTTCATCTTCTTTGTTATATTTTGAATATGTTGTATCATTACGTCATGTGTGTACTTCTTCATTTTGTTCATCTTTTATTAACACTTGCTTTTTTATATTATCTTTCATCTAATCCAAAGTCACCGCTTCGTGAGGTAAAACTGCATTGTTAACATTTTTCTAATGGTGAAATCTTTCTACAGGTTTAGTTCTAAGCATCTTTGTTCTGCTAGACATAAAATATTGCTTCATAATAACCCTATCAATCCATTGATCTCTTTGATCTGGATGCACTTTGTTATGTCCTGGATATGCTGGTATCATATTGTGAAAATCAAACATTACAGTACCCAAAAGTCTAGCAAGATAGTTTACATTGACAGCATTATCCATTTGTTGTGGATCTTCAAGATTTGTAATTCTTTTATTATTACATGTGTATATTTCTTCATTTTGTTCATCTTTTATTATACACTGGCTTTTTATATGATCTTTCATCTGATCCAAAGTTACCGCTTCGTGAGGTAAAACTGCATTATGAACATTTGCTAATGGTAAGTTTTTACAATCAAAAGTGGTGGTCTTTATATTATTATGTTTATATTCATCGGTTATTACAGGAACTTGTTTAAAAACTACCACATCTTCAGGATTTACTCCACCTTTTACATTAGTTATCTTTTTGTTCTCAGCATGCCAATTTCCATTCTTTTGTAACATGATTTGACTTACAGTGGCAGCATCTGTTGGTTTTAATCCTTCTTTAACCTTATGTAATATTTTACCTTTGCAATCAATTTGTTCACTATCGTGAATAATACAATTATCTTTAACATATTTGAGGTTAACTGCATCCGAATCTTCTTTAGGGTATCCTATATCATTTATAACAAAGTTATAAAAAGAGAATCTATCTTCTTTTCTTTCAGGGATTATAGAATGTAAATATCCTTTATTGACTGAATCTTGACTATCGACAGGATCAGCTAAGTTTGTAACTCTTCTGTTTTTAACATCGTAAACTTCATTATTAACTTGTAAAGTATTTGACAGTTTTGAAAGTAAATAATCTTTGGTGACGGAATCGGAGTTTTCTATTGGTTCACCAACATTTGTTATTCTATGAGACTTGGCATTATAAGAGTCGTTTTGAAGTTGTAAGCTCAACAATTTTTCACTTGTTAAAGTTTTCAAATTTATTGCATCATTATCATCTTCTGGATCTTTTACAAACTTCAATCGTTTGCTGCTTATGTTATAATCTCCTTCAGCTGTTAATGGTAAACTATATCTTTTACCATTGGGTTTTGGTTTTTCTCCAAAATTGGAATACCTTCCAAACTTGTCCACGCTCATGATTCAACTGAGTTCCCTCGATTCTTGTCCTCCTTTTATATGCGATGATTAAGCAATAATCCTTCGATTTCGTAGTTCATCGATTAAAGCTACCCATTCATTGTCCAATCCGGTATGACCGGCTTCCATGGCTTCATGTAATAATCTCATTCGATCAACCAGCTTATTGACATCATTATAATATATTATGTTGGTATTGTATAGACTTTTTAATAATCCTTTCCCTGAAGATGTAGGTTCGTTGGTTCTTGGTCTTTTGTGTAACACATTTAATTCAGCTGTAGATATAGCTCTTCTTTTAAGTTGAGATTTTTTCACTTGTGTTGGAAAAAGATCAGCTATGACACTTGTGTATTTTATTGATCGATTTCGATAAATGGGCAAATCTTTGGAATACTGCTTTTTATGTGCATTTGTATCATTTAGTATATTTTTAAACACTGATAGGTCTTTTTTGGTATATTTACCAGGTTTGTTTTTAAAAATAAGTTCAAACAGTCCTGTTGTACCTTTATATTTTTGGTTACCAATAAGGATGTTATCGTTTTCATCAATATCCAAATTACTGTCTCCAATCATAATACCATTGTCTTCTAGTCTAGCTCCATAAATATGATATCTTCGATTAGCCTGTGTTGAATGTAACATCTTTAATAAATATTTTCTGCCCAAATTCCCTTTGAATGCTATGTTTGTGCTTAATGTACTTAGATTTGTAGGATTAGTAGATCCTTCTTCTTGACCTGCGGAAAATCCTTCTTTTTCTCTTGAATCTTCAGTTTCTTCAGTTTCTTCTGTTTCTTCACTTTCTTCACTTTCCCCACTTTCTTCAGTTGATTGAAATTGTTTGTATTGTTCATAATCTCTTGATTCTTTTTCATACTTAGAAATCGGTAGAATAGCATCTCCTTCGAAAGGTTTTTCAATATTTTTAACTAATCTGTTTAAAGGATCAGTAACGGGTTTAAACGTTGATTCTATAAACTTTTCTCTTTCACTTATACCTAACTTCAGAGCTCTGTTTTTATGTCTAATAGAATCACTAAGTGATTTTATTTCTTTTAAGAGCTTTTCTTGACTTGCCATGTTTACAGTACGAAGTGTTGATTTGAAATAGTGATATTTAGTGAAGCAGAACGTATTTATCAAACCCTATTCTATATCGTCCGTCTTTTATGGCTTGTTCTTTCATAATGACCAAAAATCCATACTTTTCTGCCCATGCTTTTCCACAAATTTGTTTAAACTTATCAAATGACATATCAGCATTTACATGATCATTATATACGTGTTTCAGGTTGGTTTCATCTTGTTTGAACAAAATTATAACATTTGCATTATCTCTGATAAGCTGCTTTGGAATTTTACTGTATGTTTGTCCTATATATATGCTGTCGATATTATTATGTCTTCCCATGGCGAAATAGTTCCTAATAGTATCATGATTTTCACACGAAACGTCATCAAATAGAAATACTGAATATGGTTTAGCTTGGTTTGGTTGCAAAACTTTATCACTGGCGTTAAATTTATAAAGGTTAACACCTGACACCTTCGATATGATTTTCTCCAACAATTGATACTTTGGCTGATGTAGTGACTTTGAAAAAATATATAAGTTATTAAACCTCAATCCTTTAGGATTTGTAATCAAATTAAATACGACATTAGTTTTTCCACAGTTTGAAGGACCACTTATAATACATCTGACTGTGTTTGGAAGTAAACTTCCATGTTTGCCAGTGTTGATTGTGTCGTTATCAACAGTGTAATCATCAATATTACTAATGTTGAATTGATCTTTATGACAAACAATCTCCATCTTATTCGAAATCCAATAGTACAATGAGCTGTTCCCGTTAAATTAGGTCTTTTATAGGTATCCAAGAATCTTCTGTTTTGTTAAAACCTAACCATCGTACTTTAACTTGGTCTTTTTTCCTTTGTAACACTTTTTCAACAAGATATACATCACCTACTGTAGATTTTAATAGTTCATGTCCGTAGAACGCACCTTGTAACAAATTGCCTTTATTATCCTTTAATATGTATGTTTCTGGTATAGTTGGTTGCACTTTGTATATGGTAAATACTTCATTTGTCCAATTAGGTAGATATTTTTTAGTAAATATCGTTTTATACTTACTTATTCGAACTTTATCATTTACATTGAATTTTCTAGGCTTCTTTATTTCAACCTTAGGTTTTGTATTGTGCTTTATTCTTTTTAATACAAGTTTAGCATTTTTACTGTTTACTTCATTTGGTGTCATCCCAATAGTTCTGTGAAACCTGTTGTTGTAATCACTTATTAACTTTGGTAAAATATCAATCCATAAGTAGGTTCCTCTGTTTGAAAACATTTTATACATCGCTCCTTTTAACGTTCTATTAAATCTTTCAATTATAGCCGCTTTTTTTTCAGATTTGGTTGAGTAGTGGTTTATGTTGTATTTTTCCATTAACTTTGAAAAACTTTTATTAAAGTATTCTTTGCCATCATCAGTTTGTAAATGTTTCATTTTGTTTTTATCTCTCTTTATAGCGATTTCCATGGCTTGTGTTACGCTTTTACCAGTTTTATCCTTTAATGGTAATGCATCTGCAACTTTGGTAAAACAGTTAATCACTGTAAGTATATAATGATGTCCTTTATTTATTTTACTATATGGTCGCATTTCAATCAAATCTGCTTGATACAAATCATTTATTCCTTTAACAGTTGTATTTCTTCTTGGAAAGTTTACTCTTGCAGGTTTGTGTAGCTCATTTACAATGTTTTCTTTAAAAGCCATTATGTTGTTTTCACTGTCAATGTTGGCAAAGTAATGATTTTCATTTTTTCTTGCATCTCCTTATATAGGTCAAGGTCATTCTAACCTTGTGTAAAAAAGGGGGAACACAGCGGACAATGCTGTGTTCCCCCAATTTTACGGAAAGGAGAAAGGATAAGTGGTGTAGGACGATGAAAAGGTAATTAGTCGATAGGGTTAAGGGAATAGTGACCAAATGGAAGTGTGTGGATCCGGTCTGGTAGGATGTGTCGTTTGTCATCGTTGCAGGAGAGCGCCTTCTTAACTTCTGTCACGCTGTACAGTTGATGATTATAACTCCTGATTGTGTTGAAGTGTGCAGTTATAACTTTATCTTCATACAACACTTGCTTGTAGTCTTCAAAAAGTACATTTTTCTTCAAATACAAATTCTTTACGCCTTTTGCCTTTTTTATAATGTTGTCATCATGTAGTTTCACAGCATACAATTTTGATATAAGTGCTACGATTTCTTCAAGTAACACTCCGTTAGCCTCATCTTTAAATTTCCCTAATACTTTCTTGTTTCTGTCCTGATCGTAGTTCGGATGATCTTTAGGATAGTCAGAAAAATCAAATTCATCTTTATATACAAATGTGCGAAGATCTCTATACATATCTTGAGTAATTATCTTGTAAATAAAAGCATCTGTATCCATGTAAGTTATAACTATGTTCTCTCTTCCATAATGTGCAACCATCTTGTTGTAGTGAAAATCATACATGTGCGTTTTTGATATATCTAATATTGACATTCCTATATACAAAGGTCGATCCATTTTTATACTAGTTTTCTTCATAGATACGGCAACAAGGTTTTCATTAATGATTACTGATGATCCAAAGTTGGGCTTCTGTACAAGTTTCTCCAATTTCCTAGCATCTGTTATAAGTTTTACATTTTTGTGTTTCCTTTTATTTTCCAGAGTTTTACCAAATATCGCATTGTTCATTAATTTAAAAAAGTCCTTTTGGAAGGCTGACGTTGCTGCTGCTCTTCTTGTAGTGTTGGAATCAATGTAAGGTTTCAGCCAGCAAGATTGAGTAAATTCTAAAACTCTGTGTACTTTGGTTAGACGAAGTCCTAATTCAAGTGCTTGTTGTACAATCCAAAAGTGCGCAACATATCTTTGTTTGTTATTTAAATTCATCATTAATTTAGGATGTTTTCCAGTTGGTGAAATTTCAGTTTTTGGTAAAAGAGGAAGATCGTAGTGAAGGTCGTGTAGATGTTCTGGGTACTCGAAATCGCAGTCTAAAATATATCCTGTATCACCATGTTTTGGAATTTGAACAATATCTCCAATTGACTCTGGGTCTATCCATTTAAAGTTATCATATGGAAGGGGGTTGGACATTGCCCATCCATACAAATTGTTTGCATCAAAATACCCTAGATAAACTGATGGCTCTTGCTGATTGTAGTTTGGCAGGTCTTTATTGTTGGCTTTCACATGTCTTACAACGCTTTGAGTCAATCCTCCTCTGACACCGGACTCAATCATCAGCACCATATCAATATCTGTTAAAAGTTGAAGTTTGCAATTGGTTTCTTTTAACATCGCCTGCCAAGCTAATCCTGGAGAGGTGAAAGAATGAAGAGGGTCTAATCCGTATGCTTCCAAACAGGTGTTTCTGAATTCCTCCATTACATCACAAAGCAGGGTCACATCGAGTTTAACATAAAAATCTGAATAATCTCCTAATGTTTCCATATCAAGTTCGTTCCAAACTCTGCATGCATGTTGGTAATCTTCTGGTGATATTTCTGAATTGTTCAGCTTGTTGCTAAAGGCTTCTGGCGGAGGAAGTGATGTCTCGTCAAATCTGTGCAATCCATCGATGTAATCATAAGGAAATACTCCTTTTCGAAGAACTAAATCCAATTTGTTGTTGTCCACTATTTTACTTGTTTCTATTAAATTTTCTTTTGTCAAATTTTCTGATAGTTTCATAAGACTAGTAGGCATAAATCTGTAGGAGTCAAGAAATCTGAGTTTAATTTTACCGACCTTTTTTGAAAAACTAATAAACCTTTCCATCGTTACGGCTAATACATCAATTTTACCATTGTCCCTTCCTAATTCAGGTATTATAAAATGTCCATCATAACCGCTCAAGTTGTGCATTACAATTGGAATATAGTTAGGAATTTTATAGTTTAAGTTGCAGGCGTTACACGCAGCACCTCTGTAGCTTCCAGTCAGATGGTCGTGGTCATGCACTTTATGATTATATTCTGTAAATGTCTTCTTGCATAGATAACATGATATTGATAAATCGTATTCTTGAACTTCAACGGGTGACATAGGTGTCATAGGTTTTACCTGTGTATAAATTGCCTCTACTTTTTCAGCTATATTGTAAAGCTCGTCAACAAAGTGTTTAGCTGCATCTTCACCACGATACACTTTTGGTTCAGCTGTCAGTCCATAATCTTGTAAATATTCTTCGGAAAGCGTTGACTTGATGAGTAGACAAAAACTGTTGGGTGAATGTAACTGGTACTTGTTTCTTCTTGATGTTTCCTCCTCTTGATGTTCCAATGGTAGTAGTGTAGATTCAAAATCAGCATACACAACAATAGGGATTCTATATTGATGAATGACGTTATTAAACTGTACAAATGCTCTATCACGTGCTGGCAAGTTAATCTTAACTTCATCATGTCCGTTGCATAACCTTTTATGCTCCATTAACCATTCAGAACCTCCTCTTCTTAAAGGTTTATTTACATGACAAAAACATCTTTTACAAATTGTTTTACTTCCTCCTGTTTGCTTTGACACTTGTAATGATAGCAGTCTGTTGAAATTCTTAATATATACATAGTGCGATATTTCACCTTTGGTGATTAATAATAAGTCTGTGTGATTATTTAGTTCGTGTGCACTTATACGTAGAGGATATACATTGTTTGATGAATCTAAACCATATATATTTACAGAAGCGGTTGGGTTCTTTTTTTCAAACTTGGTGATATCTTTGATTTTTACAGGGTAGCTCATTCCTTGAAAATTATAATTGTGCTGTACTTCTTCATATTCTCTTCCTACCCTTTGCGGATCATTATTTATGACATATTTTACCAACATTGAATATTTAAAACATTCAGTATCATTATTTTGTACATTTACACAAGATTTAGTATTAGCAATTTTCTTGGGTAGAGGAATATAGCTACTACCTCTCATTCCATATCCGTGTTTATGCACTCTTACATCCAAGCCCGATATGTTCAATACAGTCCATCCTGATCCTCTGCCTTCATGTTCTTGCAATTTCGTCAAAAGTTCTTCAAAACATTCATCTACTATTGATTCAATATCTGAGGCAAACATAATGGTTCTGTTTTTTGTTAAAAATCCTCTAGGTGATGTTTCATTTTGTATGTTGGTAAACATAACATCCAGCAATAGTCCAAACTTTATAAAATTTAATCTTTGTAATTCACAACGTTTTAATAACTAGTCTTTTTGCACTAAACATAAATTCTTCCAGTTTTAATGCGGCATTGTCAATTTTGAAATGTGTTACCACTTTACCTGGTAGAGCATGAGCGTGTAGTTCCACATTTGTTGAAGATGTAGCAGTTGAAGGTGAAGTTGAAAGTTTAGGTGCGTAATGGATAACACTTGGTCTTGAAGTGGATGATTTCGGGTCTTTTTCTTCTTGGCCTCTTGAAGTCGATGGTCTTGGTTCTTTTTCTTCTGTATTTCTTGAGGTAGATGGTTTGGGTTCTTCTTCTTCTTCTTGTCCTATTTTATACAATTCTTCAATTAAGTCTTGATATCCTTCCAATTCCTCATAATTTGTAGGATGATCGACTATTTCATGAAGTAGAAGATCTATTTCATCCTCAAACGTGGCTTGACAAATGGCACAGCGTAGCATGGAAGTAGATGGTTTTGGTTCTTCTTCTCCTCGATCTCTTGAAGTAGATGGTGTCGGTTCTTCTTCTTCTCCTTGTCCTATTTTATTCAATTCTTCAATCAAGTCTTGATATCCTTCCAATTCCTCTTCATTTGTAGGATGATCGACTATTTCATGAAGTAGAAGATCTATTTCATCCTCGAATGTGGCTTGACAAATGGCGCAGCGTAGCATGTTGTAGATGTTCTCTATTCAAGAAGCAGCAGCATACTGATGAAAGATGTGAACATCCACCCCTATTTATACCATTCCCTCCCCTCTCTCCCCTCTACTACTACTATTAAATTAATGACATCACCCCATTTCCCAATTTCTTTATAATCTAACGTAAATACAGGCTATTCTTCAACTTTCAAACATATTTATAGAAAAACAAGGTATTTTATTTTTTACTAACTATTCCGGTTTAGTAGGTCAAGGTCATTGCAGGATAATAAAAAAATGTGTGAACAATTCGTTTAGTTCTGAAACACGTTTTTACACATGTTATACCAGAACTAAATAAATTGGTCAGACATTTTTTTATTCAAAATTTGGAAAAAGTTATTTACTGTTCAAAACTTGGAAAAGCCCCAATTTACTGTGTTATAGTTTTGGAAATTGAAGATTTCCAAGACAAACCCAACCTACCCACGTCCCATTTTTTTTTTATTTGTTAGTACTCTTCATCAATTTCACTATCCAATAAATCCATCATTTCCGACAGAATTCGCTCTTCCATTTCACCATTCATTAATTGTATCATGTCCGACAGCATTTTTTCATCATCATCTTCTTTTAATTTTTCAACGTGGTTATCAATTATAGCACTAGCTTCTTTCATTTCTCCCACAGTCCTCATTCTTGCTTCTTCAACTTCCTTTTCTAAAAACCTTATTCTTTCAATTGATAAATTTATAATTTGAAGTTTAGATGTTCCTTTTTTAGCTTTGAGTATGGTTCTCAATACCTCAAATGTTTCATTTAGCTTCATCACCCTCCTTCTTTCTCTTTCATTATGTCTAATCTTTTGTTTATCCATCTTGACTAAGCTTGCGTTTGCGAGTTCCAAAAATAAGAATGTTTAATGCAGGATGTCAAACCTCTTTTATACCTCCATATAGTGGTGGGGGGTAGACCACTCCCCACTTTACTTTATAGTAGTGGGGGAAATGGGTAACATTTTCTTTTATTGTTGAACCATGGAATTTTTAAATTCTTTAAGTAGGTCAAGGTCATTGTCAAATAATAAAAAAATGTGTGAACAATTTATTTAACCCAGCAACATGTTTTCACATGATATACCAGAATTAAACAAATTGCTCAGACATTTTTTTCAAAATTTTGAAAAAGCCGATTTACTGTGTCTTTTATGATTTTATGATTATCAGGATTTAAAAGAAATTAAATATTTCAAAGATTAAAAATTTAGAAATAGAAAATTTACTGTATTTGTTTTGGAAATTGATGATTTGCAAAACAAACTCCCAACCCACCCTCTCATTTTAATTTTTGTACACTATCAGAGTCAGAGTCAGAGTCGGAGTCAGAGTCAAACAATCGTCTTCTACTTCTAAACATTGCACTAAACATTATATGACTTGTTGTAGGTGTTTCCCTTAGCTCAACAAGTTTCTCCGAGCATACCATCTCTTCAGTAGATGATGAATCTTCAACAAGTAGAAAACTTCTATCTTCTTCATCTAACTCTTCATCAGTCAATACTTCCAAATTTTCGTCACCATCCGATTCCAACTCTTCTTCGGATAAAGATTCTTCCTCCAAGTCTATGTCTTCTTCCTCTGAACCAGCTTCAAAAACAATGTTTTCCAATAAGGTTTTTAAAAAAGAAGTTGTCGGGAAAATATTGTCCACAGGAGACATAATGTACAAGAGTGGTAAATCTGAAGTAACTGATTGTACCTCAGCAAACATGTTATATAGACAAACCCCCACCATTTACCTTTACCCCCACCCTTAACCTTTACTCCATTTTGTTTTTAGTTATTGCGGTCTGGTTTTATGTAGAATGTGGCAGTCACAATATACCCTTTTTCTAACATCTCCACTAGCCTTCGAATTATTTTATTAAATCGTACATCAGTTAATTCTAGTTTCAACCCGTTTGCTTCTGAGTTCCAGATGTTTCTCTCTTCCTTCCACAAAGTAAAATGACATGTCACACTATGATTTAAATATTTTTCTAAACTTCCCCTGAATGCAAATGCTTCTTGAAGGTTTTTTAAGTTTCTTTTAATTATTATTGTAGCTGGGGAATTCATAGTTAAACTTGCCTCTGCTAGCTCCAATCTAAGAATAAATCGTGTGCAATATCAAGCGTCATTTATACCTTTATGTACTGGTGGGGGTAAAGGGGGGTGGGGTTAAACAAACCACCTTAATTTTAGTAGTGGTGGAAATTGATATTATCATTATTTTAAAATTTTGCAGAAATTTCTAAGTTTAAGAAGTGGGTCAAGGTCATTGCAAGATAATAAAAAAAATGTGTGAACAATTCATTTAATTCTGCAGCATGTTTTTACACATGATGTATCAGAATTAAACAAATTGCTCACACATTTTTTTTTTAAGAATTTGGAAAAATTGAATTTACTGTGTTATCTTTGGTAAAGTAAAATGTTAAAAGGAAAAAAATTACCGTGTCTTTTTGATCTTGGAAATTGAAGATTTCCAAGACAATCTTCCTTCAGCATCCCGGATAAGGTAGTCAGTTCTTTTCGGATGTTCAGGGTTTACAACATCTCTTGGTAATCTAATTGAAAAATGCTCTCCTGTATCGTTACGTTTTATAATGATGTTATTAAACCATACACATCTGACAAAGAAATATTTCGTACACCTTTTCATCCTTCTTACCCGGATTGCTTTGGGAAGTTCTTTAATTTTATTGGAAGACTCTGTGGTTTTATTGTGTTTTGAATGAATGGAGCACATATCACTATTCAAAACACAAACCTTTTCACAGTGTTCCCCCTTACTAGCACCCTTTTTAAAAACATATCGACACTTAGAGAGGGTGTGTGCAAATTTTCTTATCCTGTCAGCAATTAATTGTTTACACTTATCTGAAGGAGAAGTGTGAAGGTGGTCAAAGGATTTGGAAGTGGCTGGTAGGGAGTCTTTTAGAGGAGATATGATGGGTGGTGGAATAGTGAATTGTAAAGGTGGAGTTGTCGAGGGAGAAATACATGGTGTAGAAGTTGGAGGTGGAGATGCAGTTCTAGTAGCAGTAGGTGTTGATAGAATATCAGCAACAGTGCAGTCAGAGGACGAGGAAGAGCTTGTAGATGAATCAGATGAGGTTAACTCCGAAGAAGATGAACAAGACGAACTTGATTGTGAAGATGAAGATGAAGACAATATTTCAATCAGTGGAGGAGATTGATCACCAATGGCTCGGAAGGTGTATTGTTCTTCTGCTCCAGGACTTGCACCTTCTGACTGCAGTATTTCTCGAAGAACCGATTTTGGATCTGACGCATGTGATGAAATTAAAATAGATCGAGGAAGAGACTTTGAAGATGAAGAAACTACTTTCGAGGGTCTAGTGGGAATTCTAAGGTAAGCCATGATAGCAAATGAAACAGTGAATAGTAACTGGAGCTGACTCAGCTAGCTAGGACTACTTCAGACCATTGAATGATGATTGCCTGCGAAGCAAACCTCCTTTTATAGCAAAACTCAAGTGGAGGGGAAAGCTTGTGGGTGGAGGGGAGAAGCTTGTGGTTGGAGGGGAAATGTTGTGTCCTTTGGTGTTAACTTAAAAGAACTGTTCTCGGTTCATATAATGTACTATAAGGAAGCTTTCTAAGTCCTGTAAGTAGGTCAAGGTCATTTAAAAATATTGCCAAAAGGAGAGATGGAGCAAAAATTGGCTCCATCTCTCCTTTTGTTGTAATAGGGGAACTTAGTGTTTGTTATGTATTTTAAGGGAAGCTTTCTAAGTCCTGTAAGTAGGTCAAGGTCATTTCAAAATAATGCCAAAAGGAGAGATGGAGCAAAAATAAGCTCCATCTCTCCTTTTGTTGTAGTGGGGGAACTTAGTGTTTGTTTTATTTTCGTGTTTGTGTGTAAGTCTGAATTGGCTAAAGACCAATGTATCAGTCTTTTTGATCAGAGGCAGCGCAGCCAAAGGACTGTCCTCATGTTATTGATCAAAGACTCATTAGCAATAGCCGGAGCAGCGCAGTCAACGAACTGTCCCCATAAAAATGTGTGAATGTCATCTATCTCATTTTGTTGTAGTGGGGGAACTTAGTGTTTGTTTTATTTTCATGTTTGTGTGTAAGTCTGAATTGGCTAAAGACCAATGTATCAGTCTTTTTGATCAGAGGCAGCGCAGCCAAAGGACTGTCCTCATGGTATTGATCAAAGACTCATTAGCAATAGCCGGAGCAGCGCAGTCAACGAACTGTCCCCATAAAAATGTGTGTATGTCAAAGAGAACTCTATGTCATGAATTTACTATTGGTTTCATGTTTTTGTTTTGTGTGAACGTTTTCAACTTACTAATGTCACTTAGAACTTTGTAACATACAATGATCAACTCAAATTGAAAATAAAAAATTACTAATAGGGACTTTATTATTTTGATACCTGAAATAGAACATCACATAATTAAGAAATACAACACCCCTTACCAAAGATACAAATACGCAAAACACCCTCTAACTACAAGCCAACAAATACTACAATCAACATGCTTCTAATATAACTACTAAGTGACAAGAACCTTAGGTTAGAGTGGTACCAACTCTAAACTAAGGGTCTCATCTTTAGCCAGTTTGCCCATCCGGTCAGCTTCACCGGTTGTGCAAGACTGACAATCATCCGTCTGCTCGCAGCCCTTTTATACGCTCGGGTTGAGTGGTGGGGGTAGAACAACGCTGCACCTGCTTATGTAAATTAACTAGCGATAGAAGGTCCCTAGCTAGAATATATGCCCGGTCGGATTCAAACATATACAAGATCCATTACTACCGTTTTTATATTTTTTCCAAAATATTTTCAAAGTCCTGTAAGTAGGTCAAGGTCATTTAAAATAATACCAAAAGAAGAGATGGAGCAAACATGCTCTATCTCTCCTTCTGTTGTAGTGAGGAAAGAGTCTGTGTTTAGGTATAACAACAAAAGCTTAAAAGTGTTCATTGTTAGCTGACATAAGTAAACTACCAATGACAACGAAAAGTTTAAAATTTAATTTAACCAAATGCAGAATAGTATGCAGGCCGTTGGACCTCTCAACTAATTACAAAGTGGTCAACTTAAATTTTAAATATAGAATATTTACTGTCACAAGAAAGTTTTCATTGTTAGCTGACATAAGTAAACTACCAATGACAACGAAAAGTTTAAAATTTAATTTAACCAAATGCAGAATAGTATGCAGGCCGTTGGACCTCTTAACTAATTACAAAATGGTCAACTTAAATTTTAAAATATAGAATATTTACAGTCACAAGAAAGTGTTCATTGTTAGCTGACATAAGTAAACTACCAATGACAACAAAGGTTTAAAATTTAATTTAACCAAATGCAGAATAGTATGCAGGCCGTTGGACCTCTCAACTAATTACAAAATGGTCAACTTAAATTTTAAAATATAGAATATTTACAGTCACAAGAAAGTGTTCATTGTTAGCTGACATAAGTAAACTACCAATGACAACGAAAAGTTTAAAATTTAATTTAACCAAATGCAGAATAGTATGCAGGCCGTTGGACCTCTCAACTAATTACAAAATGGTCAACTTAAATTTTAAAATATAGAATATTTACAGTCACAAGAAAGTGTTCATTGTTAGCTGACATAAGTAAACTACCAATGACAACGAAAAGCTTAAAATTTAATTTAACCAAATGCAGAATAGTATGCAGGCCGTTGGACCTCTCAACTAATTACAAAATGGTCAACTTAAATTTTAAAATATAGAATATTTACAGTCACAAGAAAGTGTTCATTATTAGCTGACATAAGTAAACTACCAATGACAACAAAGGTTTAAAATTTAATTTAACCAAATGCAGAATAGTATGCAGGCCGTTGGACCTCTCAACTAATTACAAAATGGTCAACTTAAATTTTAAAATATAGAATATTTACAGTCACAAGAAAGTGTTCATTGTTAGCTGACATAAGTAAACTACCAATGACAACAAAGGTTTAAAATTTAATTTAACCAAATGCAGAATAGTATGCAGGCCGTTGGACCTCTCAACTAATTACAAAATGGTCAACTTAAATTTTAAAATATAGAATATTTACAGTCACAAGAAAGTGTTCATTGTTAGCTGACATAAGTAAACTACCAATGACAACAAAGGTTTAAAATTTAATTTAACCAAATGCAGAATAGTATGCAGGCCGTTGGACCTCTCAACTAATTACAAAATGGTCAACTTAAATTTTTAAATATAGAATATTTACAGTCACAAGAAAGTGTTCATTGTTAGCTGACATAAGTAAACTACCAATGACAACGAAAAGTTTAAAATTTAATTTAACCAAATGCAGAATAGTATGCAGGCCGTTGGACCTCTCAACTAATTACAAAATGGTCAACTTAAATTTTAAAATATAGAATATTTACAGTCACAAGAAAGTGTTCATTGTTAGCTGACATAAGTAAACTACCAATGACAACGAAAAGTTTAAAATTTAATTTAACCAAATGCAGAATAGTATGCAGGCCGTTGGACCTCTCAACTAATTACAATATGGTCAACTTAAATTTTAAAATATAGAATATTTACAGTCACAAGAAAGTGTTCATTGTTAGCTGACATAAGTAAACTACCAATGACAACGAAAAGTTTAAAATTTAATTTAACCAAATGCAGAATAGTATGCAGGCCGTTGGACCTCTCAACTAATTACAATATGGTCAACTTAAATTTTAAAATATAGAATATTTACAGTCACAAGAAAGTGTTCATTGTTAGCTGACATAAGTAAACTACCAATGACAACAAAAGTTTAAAATTTAATTTAACCAAATGCAGAATAGTATGCAGGCCGTTGGACCTCTCAACTAATTACAAAATGGTCAACTTAAATTTTAAATATAGAATATTTACAGTCACAAAAGATTGTTCATTTTAATGGGGGACTTCTTTATCCTTTGTTAGCTGAAATATCACATGATTAGAAAAATACAACACTCTGCGCAATTCAAGTACTAAAGACACGATGCACTCCATAAAGTAAAACCATCTAAGATACAAGCTAAAAAAACAACATGCAGCACATGCTATTGACTAAAACATTAAGTTAGATTGGCCAAATCTAACGAAAGGTTTTAATCAAAAGTCAGTCAGTCTACACTCAACCAGTCAGCTGTGCAAGTTGGGTGAGACTGACTACAGTCCGTTCGCTGCCGCTACTTTTATCCGCGAGCCAGTTGGGAGGGGGTCGGTTGGGAGGTTTACCCTGCTTCGCGGGTAAATTTCCCTACTGTCGGGTAATTCTACCTACTAAGTAAGGAAGTCTCCAAACCTCCAACATCACATCATTCAGTGTCGAACCTTCAACGAAGACTGTTCACATATGCCAGCTCTGTTCTGATGTTAACTATGGATAAGCCAAGTACAATTACACAAGATAAACTAAAGAGAATAAAAGAAGATTTAAAGAAATCTACTACTACTAAAACTAGCAATTTTCGCAAGTCAATGTCACTACGTCTAAAGTTTCAGAAGCAAATTAAATTACCACTACATTGGAATGCATCAGGATCAAATTATTCTAATCAATTATCACCCGAAGCCATATGTCAAGAAATGAAGCTTCCTCAACTAGTAAGTCCAATAGAAACAGAAAAAGTAACATTTAAATATCTGTTACAAAACAAACATTATCAATTAGTAGAACAAAGACAAAACGAAAATGGTAAAACCTTTATTTTCTTTTATGACAACAAGTTTTTAGAGGTTTGCTTTCCGACACGATTAAATGTGCCAAAGCCTCCTGACGTTGAAGATGGCAAACTAATTTATTTGATTCGCACAAGTCAGAACACATGGAATTGGGTATAATTCACTTAAAAAAAAACAGTCTTTCTAAAGACTCCATTATATAAACATATTTTGACCACAAAGTCTAATCTGTCAAACTGTTTAACAAAATATAAACGATATTTAATTTTACTTTATTTTTTACGTCACGGTCTCCAGTACCCGTAATACACCACTACTTAAGGTTTTTTTAAGACCAACAAATATTTACTAACATGGGGAAAATATATCTACTATTTTGGAACGTATTTCTGTATAAACATCTTTTAACCACAAACAGCTATCCTGCGACTATCTAACATAAGATATAAATTAAAATTGGTTTTTACAATACCTTGTGTTGTTGAGTCAATCGAGGTGTAGTATTACGATGGCATCAACGATGCAAACGATAGACCCAGGACCGTACAACACTCCGCCGCTATGTCCAAAAGCAAACTGTAGAACTGTGGATACAAATCCACATGGAGGTTGAGTAGGGGCATTTGACCTTGTTCCACTGCCCGCTCACTTTCCCTTCGCGGCCTCAGCCTAATTCACGGCGGCCAGTGACACAACCTTGCACCACGCCGCCGCGGGCACTAGTACAATACTGTAGGCTACTGTTAAAATGTTTCCGTCGACAATATGATTTTAACTCAATTTATTGTCTGTACATGTAAGCTGTGTTTTGGTTTAAAACCTTGGTGTAGCTGTTGGTTGATATGCCCAATACATTTAAGACAATTGCAAACGAACAAGTATTAGCTATTTAAACACACTACTGTACAGACAGCTGTTTCATCCCCTATCCATTACCACCAGCTCCTACCACCTGTATCCTGTTACCACCTTCTTGCTGTCAGCTCAAATCCGCTATAAAACACGCCATTTCCACCCCTATCGTACCTAACTGTCAAATCCCCCGTCATTTCCGGCTTTACACGTCATTTCCGCTTAACGGTCAAATCAGCTGGTGCGGCAAAACAGCTTAGGGGCTACTACTAACTGATATAGATCGTTTTATTGTAAAATCATTTTATTCTTTCCTATATAGACATTTTACCGATTTAAAGAGAGCTATTTTGAATACTAAATTTCAATAAATAAATTATATCGTGCTAAGGTTAATACTGACATGTTATGTCATTAAGGCAGTTGTAGTGTTCACTAGACAAAGTTATTGTAGTTCAAACACTGTTTTTTATCTAAATTAAGTCTACAGTCCGTTTGGCATATTATAAATGCTATCAATCAATTTGTCAATAGTTTAAACAAACCCATTCAACTGTTGAAGATCAATGTTGTTTTCAATGGAAACGTGAATTGACTGACATTTGTTTCTACACAGCTGACTGTCGTCTGCTCTAAACAGCTGTTTGATCCCTCTCATCCCCTCCTAGTTGCTCTACAAACAGTTTATACGACACAATTGAACTGAAGTTAATTACAGCTGCAATATCCGCTGTTAAATGCCTCCAATAAACACTACAGACTAGTTAGTGAAATCAAGTTCGTTAGTGAATAATACAGTTTAAGGATATTATTGTGAACACAATAAAACTCTATTTAAAAACCGAAATGACGCAATTGGGGGTTTCCAGTTTGTGCAGTTGACAAACATAAAACATTTATAAAAAATTGTAGAATATACATTTTTAAACTACAATCAGCACGTCATGTTTTTTTTTTTATTACAAAGTATTATTCATATTCTTAGAATAAAATGTGTTAGTGGCCAATTCAACTACGTGTACACAATGTATATTTAAAACCAAAATTGTTTTGGGTTTAACCAAACACAAAAACTATATATGGTTATTAAATGTCTTGTCAGTATTTAAATTCGTTATTGAAAACAAACTACAGAAAGTAAATAAGAGAAACGCCTTAAAACACTTAAAACATATATTTACGCTTATACTGTTACTCACATGACGGTAAATATACAAAAAAGATGGTAAGTGGTGATCGATTTCGATTGGACACTCCAATCATCATCAGACCCAATAAGCGAATGACAATAATCTTGAATGACGTCCCTACTTATACCCTTTTGGCTACCGAAAGAATGCCTACACGTACAATGCTGATCAAGAAGTTATTTAAAAACAAACTGTTGATTGCATGTTTAAATATTTTTATCTGTTGAGACAAAATACCATGGATATCATAAAATGCATTCAAAAATTTAACGAAAACCTATTAAATTTGTGATGAATGTATCATTTGAAAACTCATAACATTATTAAAGTACTTATACTTTGTCACTAAAATCCATCTTACTCCTTAAGATTCCAATTTTCCATCAGGAGATGATAAAATAATATTATAAACCTTATTCGACTAAGACTAAGACAATGTATACGTGAAAAGTAAGTCAAATGATATTTTGTAAAAAAAACATTGTAAATATTTATTCCAACTTCTTTATGACACTATTATCGAAACAAATTGTAGTTTTAAGAGAAATAATTTAAGAAAACACAACTAAAAAATTCAGATTTTCAGCTTACTCAGTTGACGGAGATATAATACACAGATTTATTTGAAGCCATCAACTTGTCGGGTACACAGCTGAGCTGCCTTAATACAAGACGAAGAAATAATGTCCTGGATCGTTATATTTTTAATCAGAAGAATTTGATAGATTAAATTGGTACTTTAATGTGTACCAATATATTATTTTACTCGTTGAGTAATTAACATATTGTGATTTGTATTTTTATGAGACCTAAACGTAAATTCTCTTTACATTATTTCCATCCAACCTTTTCTCCACATCCTTGACGCTGTGCTCAAGCCTCACATTACTTTGGGCGAGTACTTGGAGGTCGTTATACTATTAAATAGTTAAATACGTTGGAGATGGACCACATTTGAACCCGAGACCTCGGACACCAAAGCCCTGCGCTATATCACTAGACTAGATCGCTACCTACTTCCCCATTTTCCCATTTAACGTCATTTCTTAGTGTTCTACCTCTTTTTTACTTTTAATCTCCTGATTGTTACTGAGACGTGAGGCAAGCCAATGATGGACCTACTGTCAAAATTTATCATTATATTATTTTTACTTAATTTTAATTTACTCAAATTGTCGAGTTTGGCTGAACTTAAATGAATGGTCTTGAACAGCTACACTTGTGAAAGAAGAAAAAAAGAGAGAAAGTGATCGTTCAAATAATAATTTCATTGCAAAGAGGATTTCGTGGAATTGTGTTTCTATGAGGGCCGGTGCCGAAAGTTTTTGTTTTTTTTTACATTGCACCAAAAATCGGATGCTGTTACTTACAACCGGGGCCAGCTTATCGTAAAATTCAAAATTGTGTAATTAAGAGAATTTACCATTTACCAACTCAAGGGGGTGTATGGAGTCCCATGGGGCCAAATGACAATAGGGTAAATGAAATTTATGTTTAATTGAGTTATGAAAGTTTCTGTGACTGATAGTGTTCTGATTGATTATTGTGGCTTTCATAACAGCAGTTCAGTAAAAAGGTTAACGATGGGGGATAGAAGGGCCTGGAATTTCTTAATTTTATAGTAAATTATATTCCTATAATTGGTATTAGGGTTAATTAATTCTTTTAACGACAATTGACAACATAATTATTTGGTTTTAGTGATGTCCCGTACTATACTTTAAATGTAAAGGAAACGCTATTGCAATACAAAAAATCATTATGTACTAGCTCTAAAATATCATTTTCATATACATTTAAGGTTATTTTATATCTATAAACTTAATACTTTTATAAAATAGCTAAAGAGTATGCGACGTTTAAAACAAATATTATTAAAAAGAAAAACCGTTATAAAACAGAAGACGCAGTAAATAAAAGATGTCCTATATCCCACCGTATTGTCGTTTAAACTTATGTAAATTTATTATAGCGTACATTACAATACGATACATCTTGCAGTGTATTGTGGTAGGTTTATACCCAGGCTTATCCTTGTACAGCTGCTCGCTGTATATTACATAAGACTGTATTTTGACGCACCGCTTCCTACAATAAAGTTTACATACCATTGCCATTGGTAAACAACCTAAATGTTATTTCTGATTTTTAAAAAGTTATGTGATTATATCATATAAATATTGTATCATTTTATGGGGACTCTTATGACATAAGTAGTAATAGTAATATTATTACCAATGTGTAGACAGTGTTTTAAAAATTTATGGTTACTTTTCAAAACCAAAATTTGGTTAATAGCAGTAACAACAAATATGTGTATTTCATATCTATGCTAAAATTATTGGACCCCTGATGTGTTTATTTTCTTAAATTTACTCCTTTAAGAATTTAATACAAGAGTTTATAAAATATTATAGCATGATGATCAGGAGAGCTTGGCGTCCAATAATGAATAATAAAAGAACATTGGCTGGCTTTGGTGTAAATTGGTTAATTATTTAATTATATACAGAAAAGTTACTCAACTTCTGTCAAACTTTTAACCTGTGACAATTAAAAATTATGTTTTGTAAAGAAAATTTAATATTTTTAAAATTATGTAAAACCAATCCACATATTCAAAGCTAAACCAATTACCTTACAGCTACTGACTACAATTTATGGAGCGGATACAAGCATGTGGGCTTATAGGATCAGGTGTATTATACACGTGGTATTGCCAGTAGTATCCCACGCATTGTATGTTATAATCTGCAATCAAGTAAACATCACTTAGAACAAAGCCATACAACAAATGACGGTATAATGAATACAATATACGTTGTATTTTAACGATTCCAGTGCTATAAATACACACTAATAATTATAATTTTCTTAGAAATCCATAGATTACTTTGGTATTGCTGGAATTAAACTTTTGTCAATTATCTCCCGTTCCACTCATAATTACAATAGATTTGATATAAAATACAACCACTTCAAACACAAATTTGAAAATATTAATTCATAGATTTGCAAAGGCCATCTTTATCGTTAGTCATGTTAGACACGTTTATGACCGTATACAGTACTACTTTCATGTATTTAATTATATGCATTTAATTACATAAAATATTCAACCATGGTTTTTGCATAACAATTGACTAAGACGGGTGTATACATTCGTATTCTTATTGCCATTGATTGTAGAAAGGTTTTAAATGTAGTCCACTTATACATTTGAAATACCCAATTGTATTCTCCATGGAAACATCTACAGCTGGTACAAAACAGTTTATACGACACACATTGAGCTACAGCTAATTACAGCTGTAATATCCGTTGTTAAACGGTTTAGATTAAACAATCTACACTGAGACAATTCCCTTAAAGTGCATTAGTAAAACATTGGCTTGCCGACAAAGGTAAAGGATAATTTTATGATGTGTTTACAATCAAGCGATATTTCACAGGTGGCTACTTATTAATAACAAAAGCGGAATTTATTTATTTATTCTCAACGGCAAACACCATTTTACAAATAATACATTATACAATTCAATACATTAGCAAGCAAGCAGTAACAAAAGTAATTCTAAGGTAGCATATTCGAGCAAAACAAACTGAGATGAAATAAAAATAGAAGAATTGAGCAAAACTCGGGAATATGAGCAGTAAAAAATACAAAATTAACACGAGAAGAAGAAAAACCCTACAACAGGTGATAGCTAACAAGAATAATCTACTTGAGAGAGAAAAAACATAACAAAGGTGCGGTGTAAATAACAAAGTAAACGAACAGTGATAATTACAAGAATCAACCAAAACAACAATAGAGAACTCGGCAATAACAAAAGTAAAATTTTGACAAGATACTAATGATGAACGGAATGACTCAATTTGAAGGATGTTTTGTGAGGGTTAATTACTTGACACATGTTTACAATAAGGGTTAGTAAATAGGAAGAGGTTATTTATTTTCTTCTTTATTTGTATATATTTACATATTTGTTTTTTTTAGTATATAAGGAAGGTTTAATTTAGTGTAAGTTTAAAATTAAGTGCCAACCGAACAGACTGTTATTTAACCATTGTTTCGTAGAGTGTAATTTTTGACCTGTGAATGTATATAACGATATGTTGTAAATAAAGCACTTATTCATTTCAATTCAATAAGGGTTAGTTTTTTGACAACAAATGCACATTTCATACAATTTTTCATACTTTTTGTTGCTTGGTATTACGTTTGCTTGAAATAAAACTGGTTCGCAGAGGGGTGTAGTTAGAACTATGTTTAAATAGAACATTGTCAATATTGTATTCCATTTCGTATATCCATGACAAATTTATAAAAATAAATTAGTATTGTGTGAGTCTTTAGGATAATACAACTTCTAAATTCAGATTTCCCAAGCTACTCAGTTGACGGAGATATAATACAAAGATTTATTGAAGACCATCAACTTGTCTTGTACACAGCTGAGCTGCTTTAATGCAAGACGCTGAACTATTATCTCTTGAGTGGTTTTTTTTTCATTAAAGGAGAATTAAAACTATAAATCAATTTTTTAGCTTATAATAAATACTCCAGCACTAAATAATTTAAGTAGTCAATGTATATATATATATATTATCGAACAGTACTCAGGGTAATGTTTAGGGTTTACGAGATCTAAACGTGAGTTCTCTTTACCCTTGTGACGTACTCATCCCCCATTTCATTTCTTACTCATATTTTAGTAAAGGGAACCTTACAAAGTCGTTTATTATATTATTTTTATTTAAAACCAAATAACTATCCTACCGATTTAATTATCAACTAGTGTACATGTTGCTCGAAATCGAGCAATTTCAAATAAGTACACGAGTCGAGGAGTTACAAATAAACAAATGACTTGTTTAATAACTAATAACAGTCATAATTTCCGATGACTTTAAAAGAGTCAACTAAAATATTATTAACTGATAAAAATACTCACAATTTACATAACAATCCTATTCCAGTTTAAAGGGTTAATGTTTAACTATCAAACTGTCCATGGACGGGAAAAGGTAAGCTTACAATTTAAGTCAAAGTAAAAAGGCTGTCAGATTTTATAATGTACCGTACCTAAGTTATGTAGCCAATTTGTAGGTGTAGGGTGTACTTTAAACTCTACAGAACAGAGTTAGGCAAAAACTGGCAGAACTCTGAAATGGAGTTATTTATCATAGGCATACTTATATGCCAAATCCTTAAAATAAAAATGCAATGATTAATAACTTATATCATTAAACACAAACCAACATCCTAAACTATACACATTTTTAATACAACATAGATAATTTACACATTGACTGTTTACAATTAACAACATGTGTTATTCTTCAGGCATTTGACAGTTCTGGTTGTATACATTGAAATGTCAAAGCAAATGTAATATTTAATTTCTGACAACAGCTGGAGTTTCAAAACAATATTTGTTTCCCATGTTAATCTTATGGAGAAATATGAAACTTTAAAGGGCCCCAGGGCCTCACCCTCTAATTATTTCCCTAAAAAGAAAGTTTCCTGCACAACTTCACGTTACGCTCTTTCCAATGACACCAAAAACATGTCAATCGGTTCAGTAGTTTCGGAGGAGTAATTGTCACAAAAATCCTGCTTGCGTATTAAATAAGTATATAGAATATAGATTCATTATACCAAGATGTATCCCGTAATCTTTAACGGTAGCTTTTTTTGCAACACACATACTTTATTTACACGAAAGCAAAGATATTGCTTATGTCTTGAAGTAAATCACGACAGAATAAGACATATAATTTTAACAAAACTATATATCTTAGTAAAGTATTATTGAACTCCTGGTGAGATTCAGTTTAAATAAATAAATAAGTAAAATTGAGTATCAGTATATTGAAGTATAGTGTATTGTATTAGTAATTATATTCCCTTACTCGGGGATACTAAGTACAGTATTATTAATCTGGCTGGCATATATAACATTAAAAATACTTTGTTTCTGTAAACCAATAGAGTATTTTAACAGGTAGACACACGATTTAGGCCACGTTTACGAAGTTTTATACTCTATAAGTCTATAGTCTAAAATGTAAACAATAAAGAGAGAGAGAGAGAGAGAGAGAGAGAGAGAGGGAGAGAGAGAGAGAGAGAGAGAGAGAGAGAGAGAGAGAGAGAAGGAGAGAGAGAGAGAGAGAGAGAGAGAGAAATTCTTTATTTACAACAAATTATTTTGAAAACTTAGATAATTGTGCGTCATATCTGAGCTATCAGGGGTTCCAGAGTTAATATACAAACGCTACCAGCTCTTAGAGGGATTTTTTTATCGTCGTCAACAATACATTCACTAGTTTAGTGACGGGGGTTCTCCTTAGATGAAACATACTTAGTAGATTTCTCATTCTTATAGAACAGCTGGATCCAATTTTATTGTTAGTTCTGTCCGGTAAACTTTAGAGGTCGTGTTTTTTTTATTTGTTTCTTGTTATTTCAGTGAAATCGAGTGATCGTTATCCCTTTTAGTAAACTAACTGCAGATTCTTGTTTTTAAGAATCTATTGCACTTCCTACGTTTGTTATTTTTTTCACTAAAAATTATTTGTATGCGCTAAAACTTATGATAAAAGATTCTTATTTTAGAATGTTTACCAACCTTTTAGCCCAACATTTTTTTTTTATATCTAAATTTTAAAAAGTGTAGAACCTTTAATAAAATTTAAAAAAGAATATGACACCGAGATCATGCTTTGCAACAAAGCAAATTAAAATGCCAAATGTATTACATTCTCTAAAAAAATGGAGGGTTTAGTTCCGTTCCATAAAACTACGAACTTATCACATAAAACATTAACTCGTGACTGGCCAAAACTGTTTGAACTGAGTTATAATGTTGTAGTTAAATATGTGTTAGGGTTGCGTTTATTTTCACCTGATCAAATACATTAGCATTATATAAATAAACTTACTTAATTCCATTATTGTATAAGTTAGGTTGCAATAAGTCATTTTGTTTGTCTATGATTTAGTGAGATAATATCTTTGAATATGAAATAAAAATGTTTCATTAGTTTTATTGCATGGTATATGTACGTATAAAGCGTAAGCTACAACTGATCTGGTTTATGGACTAGCTTTTTTGTAGTTCCTATCGTATGATTATTACTCGTTAAACTGTTATGTGAATTGTTTAATTCTCTTACTGTACAGCTTTTCGGTCATCGAGTAGTTTAAAATATCACTTGTGTTAAAACCATTATTTATTTATAATATTTACCTTGAATAAATTTGTGAATAATATGCAGATAATAAACACTCACAGATAATTTAAAACTAGTATTATGACTGAAAATAAACAGTTTAATAGTTTTAGTAGTAGTTTAATAACGTTCACAACCAACACATAGACACCAGAATGTATATCAGGACCGTCTGATGTGTTATCAATTAATTAGATCAACCCTAGCTTCCCTTTACAGCTGTTATCACAAATGACGTCATTGTAACTCTCTTGTGAATATGAGTAATATGGTAGTAATTTTACTGCAGCAATCCTAAGCGAAGGATTGTATACTTTCTGAATTCAATGTAAAAAATACACATATAAATATTAAAAATTTGCAGACCTTCACAAAATGTTACTTATAAGTACAGTTTATAATCAAACTCAATTTCATATGTTTCCTATATTTAAATATTAGATCAGTCGACTGCATACAACATGATTGATATAAACCTATTCACATCTTGCTACAACAGCATTTTCTGCCTTGTGGGTAGTGTGATGTCATTAAATAATTAAATGTTTATTCAGTAGTTTTTTAGCCATTTAATATCATGCAGGAGATGGTCTTACTTCTGCTCAATTAAAAAAGTCAAGGCAAGTTAAATTTTACTCTTGGCCATAAGCAAAATGTGTGTTTAACTGTTTCTTAACCCCATATCAAACTTTTACTACGTTTTAAGTTCATAAATTTGTAATAATTGAACCGTAATAATTTCGAGTAGGCCTAAACATATTTTATGAGTTAAATAATATATTTTATGGTTCGGTGATACGAAATTGACATGTCACTTATAATCAGAATAACTATTATAGCAGCTAACTAAATACAAAATATTAATGTTGCCTTTAACATTTTTTTCATCGTCAGTAGTAGTTATTAAAGGAGAAGAATTTATGGATACCCGTTGGAAAATGTAGATTCAAGCTTATGTTTAATTCCTCATCCAAAAAGAGTTATTTAAAAAAACGCTTTTTAAAAAGCTGGATTCCATCGAGCAAGAACGTGTAAAATGTTATATTGTGACACCTAGGATGAAGAAGCGTGGTTTTCCAGGAATGAATAACAAAAACTCCAGCGCCAAAATATAGAGTCGTGATTTACACATTTTATCGCCAATGGAGTCCTTACATTTTGGTTATAGGCTTAAAATACTTTAGATTACTTTTCAACATGAAAATAAACCAATATTTTTCAGAATTAATACCTTATTAATAATTAATAATTTATAATAATTAATTTTTATTTATTTTTTTGATTTAATTTTTTTTATAATTTTTTTATAATTATTAATAATTTAGAACCTACAATTTTTAAATTTCTGGTTTCAGTTTACAAGTTTACAAGTTTGCTGGCATATTAGCTGTGCATTATTTTGTATATTATTTTTGTGTATAATATACTGTGTATATTATTTTGTATATACGACTTGGCCAATAGATTTTACCTCGTTCCGAATTGTGATAATAAAAAGGGAAACATCATTGTTTTAGCATTAATAATTTCATAACTCTCTGGGTTGGATCTTGCCCAGAACAAGTGCCAATGCTACTTATTGCCAATATTATAATTGACACTAATATATGAACTAGGCTGTTGACCTCTCAAACTCATGTTTAAATTACGCAAGAACTTATTCTATGAATTTTACTTACTGTATCATTAATGTTTGTTTTTATATCAATACATTTGATAATTAATTTATAAGGTAATTTGATATCTATACTATTATGAAATTGAGGTGGTGTCTGTCTGTCTGCCTGTCTGTACAACTGCCACGACTAAAATACTAAAGCCAAAATTAAGCACAAAGATGATCCTAGATGGATCTAGGAATGTCTTAGGCATATTCACTTACCCGATTTGCTCTCTCCTACGTCCCTTGGATGTCCAAAGTTTTGAGGTAAGGTTTTCAAAAGTAGATATATGGTCTCCATAGAAACACGAGAAAATTCACAATGTTTACCTTTGCGTTGAAATTTATATATTGTAATCAACCAGAACTGCATAAAAATGCTCATTTCACAATTTGAGACAGTGGATCAAAAAATTAAATATATTTACACAAATATGTGGTAGGGTTATTTAATCCTAAACTTTATGATGGATTATTTATTCTAAATCTATTTCAATGATTTTTGAAACTGATTTTTCTTTCCGTTGCAAAGCACGGGTACAGCTAGTATTTCAAAATACAGTATCAGACTCTAAGATCCTGGCAACTATAAGTTAAACCTATATTACAAAGAGCCTAAGTGTAAAAGCAAGGTTTTTGGAAAATATTAAAAACTGTTATAAAACCCAACAGATACATTCAATAAAGGTTCTTCTAAATCCCGCCGCAATGCCGTTTAAATTGATGAGAATATATTATAGCGTACATTACAATACAACACGTCTTGCAGTGTATTGTGGTAGGTTAGTGTGGTAGGTAGGACTTATCATTGTGCAGCTGCTCGTTGTATATTACATTAGTCAGTATTGAAGCACCGCTTCCTATATGTGTTTTCGGTACTTACGTATTAAACGGAGGCCACATTTTGTCAGCGCGCTGCGGCGGTTATGTTAGGTTGGGTTATCGTAAATATTATGTGTGTAGGACTTTCCTCGCTTCGTTATGAATCGATACCAGACGAGTTATACTTTCTATTATGATAACCCAACCTAACATAACCGCCGCAGCGCGCTGACAAAATGTGGCCTCCGTTTAATACGTAAGTACCGTGTTTTCTTCTGATTTCTGTGTAAACATATGTCTAATTCTGATTACTACATTATTTTAATATGACAATTTATATCTGTAACAATATGATAAAAATCAAAGTCTATAAGAAGATTAACAACAATATTTCATTTGTAGCTCAACCTCGTGTTATAAATGACAAATAATTCATAACAGAATTTCACAGTAAATGGTTACAAATGTACAATACAGTAATGGTCTCAGCACTTACAAAGTAATTAGCAACAATTTAAGTCCAAAAGTGTATTTTGTAGGCACAAAACCACATACATAAATCAGTGCGAGAGAAATACATTTAATTTTCAAATGTAGTGCAATTTACTCTAAAGTGAGTTACATATTGAAATATTTCAAAACTATTTAATTCATTTTTGTTTCCATTTCTTTAATCGGTTTTGTAATATTTTATAACCTACAAAGTATGATAAATGTAGCTAATATAGGTATATTATATCGTCATAATAACCTTGAGTCATACTTCGTGACTTGTTTCGCAGCTAGTGGGGTATTACTAGACGTTACAATGAGAAACATGTTTCGGAGTTCTTTTAGCTTTTTATCATGCTTTAATTACATATGTTCATATCACTTAATGTATATCCGCAATGTACCTACCGCTACCGACGAGCCCAATTCGGATTTTTCGTTTGTAAAGTTGTGCTCGATGTTTTTCTACAAAAATATCAAAACGAATTAAATGTTAAAGTATAACAACGCATAGTATTATTCGTTATACCTTGCTAAAAAACAGCGACTCTATAATTCAAACTCATGATTTAGGTGTTTTTAGCTCTGATTTCCCTAAGGGCAGAAAGTCTTTAATTAACTAGCTGCAAGACGTAACTGAAGCATATTCAATTGTTTAATATATGAAAACCACAATCCGTCCCTATAGTTATCATCAACTAACATTCACATCCTTACTTACATCAGGAAAGATTAAACAATGTAGGATTATGTGTAAATGATGATTTAAACTTAGATTAATCCATCGCTTTGTGTGGGTCAGCTTTTGCTAAAATTATTCCCTCGATTTTGTAGATAAATACAAAGAGATTTGTTTAATCTTTAGAGCAAGATATATACATATAAACATATATACTGTTGTAAAACTGAGGTGGTGTCTATCCGTCTGTGTGGCTGCCACGACTAAAATACTAAACCAATACAGCCAAAATTAAACACACCGATAGTCCACATATCTAGGAATGTCATAGGCCTATTCACTTCCCTGAGTTCCTCTCGGGCTACGCCCCTTGGATGTCCAAAGTTTTGAGGTGAGGTTTTCAAAAGTAAATATTAATTTGTTTCCATGGGAACATGAGAAAATTCACAATCTTTGTTTACTTTTATGTTGACATTTCAATGTAAACAATCAGAAATGTCGAATGCTTATTTGACAATTTCAGACAGCTGATCCAAACAAATAAAATAAAATATTTAACACAATTATTTCTAAAACTATGTCATCGATTATGAAATTAAATAAAGATTCATACACATTTTCATTAGTATCCAAGATATAAACTTTTTATTCATTTATATTTAAATATTTAAACTCCTAAAGTTTTAATGTTATGTTTCGAACTATTTTTGTTTATATTTTACCTTTATAAATATTTTTTTACATATTTATTTACAATTTTATTTCATCAAAAAATCTCTAAACTGTAATAGTCTATCTGTTTTCTTTAATATATTGTAAACCCCATAGTAGTTCTTAGTGATGCTTTACCAATGTGTGTGATATTTCAATACATAATGCAAATTCTATTACGGTGTAAAGGAAATGAGAAAAACAGAAAGAAGGGAAAAGTTGAGAATTGCCCGCGACTTATTAAATGAATACTTTCCCAGCCCTACCGATCTATTTGCTTTTCTTCATCTTTCTCTCAAAATTAGTTTCGAAGGTTTAAAATTGTTCTTTTATTAATTTTCTGAACTGATTGTTCTTATGACCAATCCCTTTAGTCAGCCAATTAAAATGTGGATGGTTTATGTAATTAAACATGTACAACAAAATTAAATTAAAAAATAAAGTGCTGCTATCCTCACAAGATTTCAAGAGTATTAGGTAACAATATCTTTTACGGAAAGTAAAAACAATATTTTTTACACCAGTGGAATTTTAAATTGAAGTCAATGTTAGTTTCAACACTTTATGGGTCCAAATCCTTTAAAGTTTTGTGGATGTGTCGGGTATTGAACCCGTCGATCCCTCAACGAAGTCCGAGACGCTAACCACTAGGACAGCAACACACAATTATTATCGGGTAATATTCACTTTTAGAGAAATAATAAACCATAGTGTACTTTTTAAATTTTTTTATTAATGCATATTTTGACTCTTAGGTCATGGTCTCAGTCATATAGCTATTATTTCTAAATAGGTTTATAAACCAAATAAATACGATTATATGCCTGAATTAAATTTGAGCTAAAATTGTCTTGTCTGTGAAATATTTTAGATTGTATTTGTTTCGTTTTAGTTATTTACTATGTCTTATTTATTTAATTTTTCATAAATTGAATTCAAATTGGACAACCATGACCCAAGAGTCGAAATATGCAATAATAAATTTTGGAATGTCTATAAAGGTTAATATTATTATAATATATTAATTTGATAATAATATCAATTAAACATTTTTCGATTAAAAAATAAGGAAACTACTTGATCGAATAAACATTTTTATACTAAATTAAATTTTTAAATACACATACACACAACAACTTTTCTAAGGACTCAAAATAATATATATGCTATTCCAAAACTGGTTCAATAAACGTTGTTTATTTCCAAAAAAATTCTCTATCGCTTCAAATTATTTGGCAAATTTGGAAATGTTGAAAATCAAAACTAAAAATAAAATTGTAATACAAGAATACAGGATTTTTTTTAGAGTCTAACTAAAGTAATAAATACAAAAATATTTTTAACAAAAAATACAGTTTTCTCCCCTGAATAGCTTATATAGGTTTTGATTTTTATCACACAGGAGCTGAATTAAATAAATTGTTATAATAAGAATAATTTCAATTAAATATTTAAATAATATCGTAGGCTACACCCGTTTGCTTGGTATTGAATATGTTACAGGACATTGAGACTGTTATAGGGATAGGTCCTCTTCGGAAGGGTTAAAATCAGGGCTTGGTAATCGACGGAAAACATTTACAAACATTTGTTGTCTACTAGATTTGTTGTGTAGATGTTTGTCTTTTGACACATCTGCAATATCAAGACAGAGAGGTATTCTGTAATCGGTACGTTTGAGAGACAATGAGTAGTTTGTGTAGCCCTTTGTCCTCTACTGATACATTAATGGCCTGTCAGCTGAGTCTTTGTTGGTATTGATTCGTCTATTGAGCCTTTGGTGTTTGTTACGTCTTCTGACAACAACAGACAACGTAAGACGTAATTTTTCATGATAATAACCATCTAGAAATTGTAACATTATTTTTTTTCTAACTATGTAGGGTAAGGCAAAAGTATGAATATCCCATGTCAATCTTTCGGTGGTTTGCCAGGAAAACCAAACTCTGTAGGCTACAACCAATTATGGTGTTAGATACACGTTTTGGTTTGTATTACAAATTCGTCCGGAACATGGAAATGGGGTGTTTTAGGAAAGCAGCTTAAAAATTGTATAAATGTAATTCCTCATCAAGTGACACCTAAGTTTAAATCAGTAAAACCCACAGGTCTCTATCTCGTCTCAGCCAATATAAATTCTCTTATATTATAACCGCATACGACATGGTAAATATTTGAAAACACATGAGAAAATATATTGAAAATATATTCACGTGGGTACTCTTGGGCTGATGAAAATTTTAAATGTTTGGATACCCCCTCTTAACTTTTCAATTAATTACACTAGAAAACACAAACCCTGCACACCTTTACGATAGTGTACGTTTTGGTCGGTGTGACAATTTTGCTCTAGAGATATTTTGGAGGAAGCTCAAAAACTTCAAAAGTAAAGCCTCATTGAGTTAGACCTCATTTGAATTGTATTTTTAAATAAGAACATTGACTAGAGGTCTCTACCTCAACTAATGACAGCAAATGATTCAACAACTCTATCTCTAAACTAACAAAACTATGATTATTAGCGAATTTCCCCTATAGGGAATAAGCTATTACCGTAGTACTCATGGTAAGACCTAGACGCGGGACCGATTTTTTTTCATTTTGAGGTCCCTAGAGGCCAAAAACACCATCCGTTCAAATTCATATATATATATATATATATATATATATATATATATATATTTATATATATATATATATGTGTCCGTCAGCACGATAACTCGAGCAAAAATGATCCGATTTTGATGAAATTTGGTACAAACGTGTAAACGTACGTTTATTCGAACGAGTTCGCAATCCAGCATGATCGGACCATGGAAACGGGGGTTTACGGGGGGTTTTATGGGGTAAAAATAGGTTTTTCCCATTTTTGACCCAAAAAACATAAAATTTTAAGCAATTTCTTTCTAAACTATTTTGTAGAGCTTAAAAAACAAATAATTTAGTATATTGAAGCGTTATTATGCACCTAATGGTTACGGAGAAAATTCCAAAAAATTGTAAATTAAAAATTCCTATGTTATTCTTATGGAGAATAAGTAAACTGTTGTAGTTTGCTTGTTTGTGAACATATTTTGATCAAATTTGGAAAATGTTTTTATTTCTTACTAATTATTCACATTTTACAAAAAAAAAAATTAAAAAAAATACAGTTTTACCCTCCCTGATGCAGCAAACCTAAGTACTTGTTAAACTAATTCTATTTAAATCAAGAATAAATGTTATATTTTTAAGTAGACATTTCAGTGTAAATCCAATCAGTCAAATGGAAATTCGCTTAGTCTGCAGGTTTGCTGCGGCGGGGGTATTTCATATTGTCATTATTCCCACGTAAATGTTTTTTGGAATTATTTTCAAATAACCACTATTTTGTTCTGTGTTGGTGTAGTTATCATTGATATTATTCTTCATAATTACATTCAATATTATGAATGTAATATTTGAATTTAAGATAACAATAAAACATTTTATGTCATAACATATTTGAATTATTAGTATTTCATGGTTTTCCAGCTGTATATTTTGCATCATTTTTCATTTTTTAAGACGTTTATTGATGTGAGAATTATTAAGATTACAAAATAAATGATTAGAATGTATTGTACAATGTTTCCTTGCGTTGCTAAACCAATTACGTTCGTACAATACAGCCACTGAGTAGAATTTATAGAGCGGATACAATGCTGGATTATATGATCAGCTGTATTATATACGTGGCAACGCCAGTAGTCTGGCTTACATTGTAGCAGAATGCTCTGAATACAAACATTACTTACAACAATAGAAAATTCCTAAATTTAATATAATATTTTTTTGTGTTTAAACTATTGCAACCGAGGAAAATTTACTTTCAATATTTGGTACAGTATACAGGGTGATTGATATAAGTGTGCCAGCCGTTTTTTTAAAAAACTATAAGAGATATCAAAAAAATTTAAATGGTAAGTGCCTTGGATTTTGTATTAAAAAAATTATAGTCGAGTCAAAAAAAATATTTTAGCCGCCATTTTTCCAATATGGCCGCCAACTTTGATTTTTCTTATGGAACACCCTGTATTTTATGATGTATTCTGGTAGAAAAAGTAATTTTAAGACGATTTTATTCTTGTGATATTTTTCATAAACCTAACCGTTTCAAAGATAATAATGGTTTAAGCTGTGAAATTTTGAATGGTTTTCGAGCAAAACAGCTGGCATGCTTGCTTAGGCCTTTATCGAAACTCTTTCTCATGCAGAAATTTCAAAACTTTAACCATTATTATCTTTAAAACGGTTAGGTTTATAAAAAAAATCACAAGAATAAAATCGTCTTAAAATTACTTTTTCTACCAGAATACATCATAAAATACAGGGTGTTCCGTAAGAAAAATCTAAGTTGGCGGCCATATTGGAAAAATGGCGGCTAAAATATTTTTTTTTGTTTTTTAAATAAAAAATCCAAGGTACTTACCATTTAACTTTTTTTGATATCTCTTATAGTTTTCGAATAAAACGGCTGGCACACTTATATCAATCACCCTGTATATATCACATTTGGTAATAAATCTCGCCGAGTATTTAATAGGTTGCCAGCTTAATAACAGCCTTTAAGTAGCCTTTAAGTTAGTAGCTTTTTGATGGTTTGAAACTAGACTCAGTCCTTGACTTGTTATAAATGGTCCTGGATAATACACAGCTGATCTTAGTCAGTAACAAAGCTACACAAGGTATCTCACTTATTCTACACTCATCCTTCACTCATGTGTAGATTAAAATACGGACCTGGCGTCTCCATTGGAATTGTTAATGTATTCGTTGATTAATTGAAATTAGTTATCTGAAATGGTTCCAACAAATAGATAATTTTTATAATGGTACTTGCATATTACTACAGTTTGTTTAATGTTACTATCCATTGAAACGTCAAATTGCAGGCATTTTTTGAACCCTGCTGTATGTCGTCTGCTCTAAACAGCTGTTTGATCCCCAATATATCCTCTGCTAATAGTTTACACCACACTCCATTGAGCCACTTTATTGCCCCTGCAATATCAGCTGTTTATAATTAAACGTTTTAATGTTTATAATTAAACTCTCTGGAATGGAACTAAGTTTGTATGTTAATTACATTAAAAAATAAACTTCCATTAAAAAACTATTATTTAAATTCTAAAAGTATGAGAAATTCGTTCGTGGCTCTGATTGTTACACCAAAGACGTAGGTAATCTATCATTATTGGTTGTAAAGTTAGAAAATCCTCCTTGTTGTTTTCTGGAAATATTCTATGGTCTTTGGATTTCAAATAAGACAAGAAAATATTGTGTGTGGTGTTTACTATTTAAATTCCTTGTAGGGATACAGTTTTCAACCTAATGCTATTTGAACATCTCTGTCATGAAATAAACAGAACTGTCATAAGTTTCAGCTACAAATCTGAATCAACGAATGTAACATGAATCAATTATCCATGGTGCAGTCCTTGCATCACGTTATAACCATAAGCATTGTCTCTGTGACTGTGTGGACCACATATGTGGATATGACGACGCGCTGCATACCAAGTAGCTAGAGGTTATTTGTCACTTTCACACCAGTCAACTTCCAAAATGTGTTTGGAAATGTGTGGGTGTTAAGGAAAATCGTTTCCTTTAGCGATTTGTTTCTATGTAACTTTCTCTTTTACTAAAAAACGTATTATCTATTGTTATTCCTATAAAATATTCATCTGGTTTTAAAATACTTTATTGGACTTACAGATGCATGAATGCTACAAAAAACTGCATCTATTGAAAGTGAAAGCTTTAATGTTTTTTTTGATATCAGTAAAGCTGCTCAATATGCTGTCCGATTGCAGCGAAACATGTTTCCAGTCTATGTTGCATCTCTGCCCGAACGTTGGTATACATATCCTGGCCTACTTATGTCACTGCAACGCGAATCCTTTCTTGGCAGGGTTGGGATAATGCCCCTGTCCTTCACATAGCCCCAAAGAACGAAATCACATACAGTAAGGTTCGAGGAAGTAGGAAGGGGTGGCCACCTATACTTAGGAGAGTTAAGTACTCTCAGCACAGTAGTCACTCTAACCATCAGGGAGTCTCTTTACAAAAAAAAACTTTGGACACCACAGGCCAATGAGGATTAGCCCCCCCCCCCTGCTGGAACCCGAAGTCTTCTATGTCCTCTTCAAGTTGAGGAAACAACACTTGTTCCAACATGTACAGATATGCAACACCAGATACAGTTAGTTAGGAACACTGTTACCATATCTCAACACATGTTTATTTCTTCAATGTAAGGCATTCTATACACAACTTATGGAAGTGAACAGAAAATTAAACGATAACAATGAACATATCAATATAAAACTTTTTAAAATTATCTTTAACCACATTTGAGTCACAGTGTCGTGGAAAAAATATTTATTAATATTATATGTAATTAAAACCCGATGATTATTTTATGGACACCCTGTATTATTTTAAGTATGTTGGTAATTTCAATTTTGATGCTGGTTGTCAAGCACGCACTTAGCAGCTAAAACTGTATCTAATGACAGTTTTAAGGAAGTAATTTCTTTGGGGAACGTCACAGGTGTTTGGCTAGCATTCCTTTTTATATTCACTATGGGGTGAGAGTATGTACTAGTAATAGTTCTAACACATTAATAGAATATTATCTGTATTCCAATTGATTTTTCCTTAAGTGAGTATCATTTATCATTCTAGTAGTAATGTTTGATTGTGTTGTCAAGGACATTTTGATAAATTTTCGTGAGTGAGTTTATCTTGACCGCTTATACCCAATAGCTGCCTGGGTACTGGGTGATTATAGTGCTCGCCTAGCAATCAAAAGGTCACCTCATCGATCTTGAGAAAAGTCAGTAGCTTTTTGATGGTTCGACCTGGACCCAGCTGTCCCTGATCATTAGGCTTTAAATACACAATCCTGGCTTTTAAAACAGATAATCTCACTCCGTCCTACACTCATCCTTCACTGGGTTAAAATGCGCACCTAGGTGGCATAACCATCTTAATTGATAATGATAATGTAATACTTAGGGTACTAAGAGATAAATTAAAAGGAATGTCGATTACAAATTAACGAATTATTCTTATAAATGGGTTAAGTTTGAAGCTTTTTCTATGGTGAAAACTATAATATCAAAAAAATAATATGTAAAAGTGAGAAAAAATATTGCCAAAGTTTGTTTAATCTGTGAATTAAATTCAGTCTAAACCTTATAGTTATTGCTGTGGTACAACACTACTATATTACTCATATCACAAGAGAGTTACAATGACGTCATCTGTGATAACAGCTGTAAAGGGAAGCTAGGGTTGATCTAATTAATTGATAACACATCAGACGGTCCTGATATACATTCTGGTGTCTATGTGTTGGCAGTGTAATTAAACTACAATTTCTGACATGTTTGAACTAATAATGTTTTATTTTCAGTTACAGTACTTTTAGTTTTGCTTCTAAATTCTAAGGGGTATTAACATATAAGCTACCTATTGTCTATACTTTGGTATAGAGTAGGTTTATTCAATGTTTGATTTGGTATTTATTTAAAAAAAATTGTATATTCAAAGCAACTTATTAGTTTACAAGAGATTTTTTCTAAAACTGTATTCTAGTTTTATGACAGTTAGTTTTATGGTTTAAATGAATGTTTTTAACTAATCCTATTTTAAAGATACATTTGTATTAGGCTCATTATACAACTTATATGTGCTTTTAACATTTTAATATAATTTAAAGCACTTTATTTTGTAATTCTTTTTCAAGCTGAATTTGGAAGGGAAAATGCAACACCTATAAGGTAACACCTTGGAATTAAGTAAATTATAGGGATTCAAAGTAAACTTAGATTTATTTCTTATGTTACTTTTTATTCAAATCACACATATAAACAACCTAATACATTTTGACTACAACATTACAACTGAGTTCAAACATTTCTGGTCAGTCAAGAGTTAATGTTTTATGCGATAAGTTTGCAGCTATATGGGACGGAACTAAATTTCCCCTTCATCACAAAATTACATATTTTGTTACATATACAGCTGGAATTTTCGGTGTTGTTTTATTTCAGACATAGTCAATGTTTTGTATGATTGTAGTATTAAGATTTACTAAAACATTTAAGATTACTTTTTTATTGCCAATAATTTCATAAGATAATTTAATAACATTGTTTCCAATGTTATATAGAAATTTAAAGCTACTACGACCGATTACGAACATTTATATTCAAACTAGCTGTATTTGGCTTTTGGTATTATTGTAAAAGAGCACACAACATCAACATTTCCCTTAGTATGGAGAAATATTAGGTGAATGCGAGTGCAATCAGACAATTAAAATTGTTAAAAAACACATTACAAAACGTTAAATTTTACAATAGAATAACGTGTCTACTGCAATGCAACGCCAATGATTACAACTGTAGTAAGAGAAAACATACTATGAAAAATAAGCATTTGGGATATGAGACATAAAATAACGTATGTTAAAGAAGTTATAGAATATTTTCGTTTGGATATAATTCGATCATATATTACTTGTTAAATCTGAACCTAAAATAAACCAATCGGCAATAGTACCAATCGTTATCACTGAAATTACATTTACGATTGCATATGTAAACAATGAAGCCTCTGGTTGAATATGAGACACTATACCAGATTTCTTTTAATGTAACAACTCCTCTTTTTCATCTACTGTATATTTTAGCGAGAAATTGAATCGTGAGAAGTGATATGGATTCGTCTTTCACTTCCATGTTTCACAAATACATTTGAATTACAGCAAACAATCTTCATTGATAGGAGCATATTTACTTGCTTGAAACATATAGTTGTGTTAATGTAATTTACTGTATTAAAATACATTATACAAAGTTTAAACTTATAAATTACTACATGTAAAGATATTAAGTTGAAACGATGTATATACATACTGGTATTATGGTATATTTGGATTTTACATTGTTTTAATCATTTTTTTAAATATTTTAGTAGTTAGGTAACATATCCTACCTCTCACTAGTTGTGTAGTATTGAACTTAACTTGAACTTCAATCATTATTGATTATAGTTATAGTTTTTTTTTCTTATCATAAAATCAAGTACCTATACCCATTTTATTTTGACTGTATAATTAAATGTTAAAGATCCAATAATATTTTAATCAGTATATAGACACCGTGTGGTATTTTTTACTCAAAGCAACTGGCATCAAATACTTGGAAATATAGATGTGAAACAAACAAATCCCTTTAGTTCTGTACAAGTTAAACACAATGAGTGACCGCGTCTACCACAAGCCTAGGGCAGGATTTGGTGTCGTCAACTTGGGCGAAACTGAATCCATATTTCAACATTCACTTCTCTTTGAGAACTACTTTGTATTAACCACTGAATGGAAGTGGTACAAAACAAAAATATTAAATTAAGTCAGCGTTTGGAGACTAAAAGAGGTCTCTGATGCTCACTTTCATTAGTTTTTTTTTTTTTTTTTTTTTATTTATAGAAATTAAGACAGTAAACGTATTCAAATCATTGCGTTTTTAAATGTAAATAACTTCTTGATCACCATCGTGCGTGTTATTAAATGACCTGAAACATGTCAAATAACACTTGTACTAATATATTTACACCTATACTGTTTACTCACAAGATTGTAAATACATATAAAAGATTGTTAGTGGTGATCGATTACGATTGGACACTCCAATCATCATCAGACCCAATAGGCGAATGACATGATTCTTGATGGACGTCAATAGGGGGTGATAAGGGTGGATAGGCTAAGTTAGTTTTCTTATTATAAAAACGTTCGTTGGTTCATTGGTACTATTATTAGACTCTAGAATTTAGATTATCTTGGAATCCTCATGTTGATTTTGTTTCAAGAAAGATGGCTTATGCATGCTAACTAAGAAGGTTAAGAAAAGCAGTTGATATTCACATTTTATTAACTGTGTATTTTTCTCACATTTAGAGTATCTTGGAATATGGAATTGTTGTCTTGGGATCTAGAAGTAATTTTAAGAAGCTTTTTACCCTTCAAAAAATGGGATATTAGATTAATTTGCAATGTCCCCATCATAATATCTTGTAAACATTTGTTTGTACAACTCCATGTTTTAACTCTTTACTCTCTTTATGTATTTCATCTGGTCTGTTTTGTTCATAGAAATCTAGACCTTTTCAGTATAAATGCCAATTTTCACTCGTATAATACCAGGCATAAATATTGTTTATGAGTTCGACAATACAAGTATAGTAGTTTTAAAAAAATAGTTTTATAGTTCTATAAAAACTTACAATTTATTGCCAACAATATTGAAATCATTGCCACATTCTAAGTTTAACGGCAAAATTTAAAATATACTCATTGATGAATGTTTTTATAAAGTTGATGATTTATTTTTTATATATGCTGGGAACACTACTGTTAGTTTTCAGTATTGAAACATAGATGTGTGAAGTAATATTTTTCTAGCCATTTTTACATTTTGCTCATATGCTTGTTATTACCGTGTATGCTTTTACCATATTTATAACTTATGTTGTAATATAATATTTGTTTTTTAGAGTGTACATAATCTAAAAAGAATTGTAAGTTATGTGTTGTATTCTAATCTTGACGCTTGTCTATGCACTGTTTTGTGTTTTATGACGATAAATAATCTTGAATCTTGATTCTTGAATCTTGAAGGAGTTCAATGGTATCTTGCATTCACAAGCATACAAGACACAAAAAGAACTAAAAGTATAAATTATTCAAGTAATGGAATTAAAACAAACCCAGGCACTTCTCCGTGTAATTTTTAAGATTTTTGAGCATGATAAATAATCTATGGTTCTTTGTTACAAGCAAGGAATTATTTTGCATTCTTCAGTCCATAGCTGGATTGATTGTTTAATTACAAAAGTAAAACTAGAATAATAAAATAATGAATTTAAAACATTTAAAATAAGGGTAAAAACTATAAATGTATAGAAACAGATCCTTGGTTCCTTTACATAATATGAAATTTAATCACGATTTTGGTAAAAAAAAACTGTATCTTCGTTATATGAAACAAATCAACAGTTAGCTTATTTGTTTGGCACAATTATTGAGCCAATTAATAACATCATCCTTCTATTTTACGTTCCAACATAATATTTATATGCCAATGACAATTTATTGCAAGAGCAAAAATATATTAAGAGCTAAGTATGATAATTTCTAGAAGGGTAAATATATCATAGCTACAAATATAATACCTCGGTTATATCTCAGAGTAATAAAATTACTCTGAGGTTATATCTACGTATTTATACTACGTATTTACGTATTTATATTTTCAACTGCAGCAATCAACTGCAACAATCTTTAAAATCCAGATAATTTTACACGCCGTAATAGTATTGAAACAATTATATTCTGCTTGTTATTTTAGATTATTTATTGAAGTTTGCAAGATATGAACAAGACATTCTCTCATTTCTGCACAATACACAGATTTATTGAAGCCATCAACTTGTCGGGTACACAGCTGAGCTGCTTTAATGCAAGACGCTGAACTAATGTCTCTGGATCGTTTCTATTATTAAGTCACTTACAAAGCTTGCATTTGTAAATTCAGCATTATGCTTCTATAGATCACTTCAATTTGATTTATGAATATTTTAGATAACCTTTCAGTTTGAATGATAAGGTTTGGATAATATTTTTCCTACAGTTACCTAACAATGTACATGTTCTCTCACTTATTTGAGAAATCAAAGTGGTCAATTCGCTCATCAGTGAGATAATGTTAAAATTGTCTCACTCTAATTACTTTGTCTCACTCACTCCAGATTTGCAATGTGAAGGCACGAAATAGTGAGCGCGTAACATTCAGACAAGGTCGTATGCGCGCGAAATACGTTGGCAGCACTGGCTGTAAACCAGCTGGTCAGCTGTTGTACTGTTGTATTTGTCACTTCACATTAAATGTTATATTAAAAGTTCACTTCTGTGTAAAAATATGTCACGTTTCTTTACCAATTTATTTGTTTTATGGTAACTGTAGGAAAAATAATGTTCAACTCGAGTGCAAAGTGCAATTGCCTCACTCGAGAAACCATTCCTTCTTCGCCTACGGCTCGTGAGTATTTCTCTCGAGTGATTCAATTGCTCCCTTTGCTCACTAGTTGCACAAATAACTATTGTAGAATTTGGTTTACTTTCATGTTGTCTTTATTATTCGGAACGTTGAATATATAAATTCCGGTTCTTCCTTTTGGTACTATAAACGAAATATAAACTGCGCTGTTAAAGGTCTTTTTTCCCACCTTAATTCTGTTTGACTTTGCTTGTAACGAACAATACTGCCAAAGTAAACTTTAAGCTACGTAAAAATATGACTTTAAGTTCAAGTACACATTTAGTAAACAAATTTGTGTGAAGGAAAAACCAAATTTTACTTATTGTTTATTGTTTACAATTTTTATGTTGACATTAGACTTTCCGTATTTACCAATGTAAAACTATGTCTTGAAAAGTATATTTACTCTGTTTATTTTAATCCTATTACTTTGCGATGTTTTATAACTTAACTTACACTTTAAATAACTTTAAACTGTACTAAGTCCAAGTAATAAACTTAATTGTAGCCATTATATTTACATACAAACTATTGTTTCATGGTCTTACTTTTGTAAATATATATTTTTGTTTATTATCTGTGAATAATAAACATTTGTGCACTAAAGGTTTATCCGACTGAATATTACAGCTGAGATGAGGTTGCATAAAGAAACGGCAATATCATGACTGGCAGTTGAACAAGTTCACAAACCTTAATAAAAACCAACGAAAGATTGAATATACGATAATTCTCTTATATTTTCTTAACTACTTTTCTTTTCGTGCTATACAAATTCGATTAATTGTACCTTTTAATTATTCAGGTGCGTGGAATGGGTAAAAACTATATCCACCATTGAATTGTATATACAATGTTAGCGAAATTGAAATGTAATAGACTTACAATGTAAGTAGAAACCCCACTTGGATTTTCATCAGTCTTTTCGAAATATTAATTTTATTTACCACCCTTAGTGAAAACTTTGAAATAAAATGAAACCCTTAATAAAAATGAATTCATTGTGATACTAATTATGCAAATTTTTCCTAAAATTGTATTGTTCCAAATATTTTGTAGTTAGTCATAAAAGTAATGAAAAATGTTTCTTTATTGAGGTGAACTGAGATCCTTTCTCACAGTTATCTAATATAATAATGATGTGTCAACACAAAAGTAATTAAGTTTGTAAAATAATAAATAATAAAATGACAAGACACACATTTTATCAGGTTCGCTATCATACAGTCACACACATAGGCCTACTTCCTTAGAGCACACCATCCCGCCATGCCACCACTTCCCGGATGAGGTAATATTTTTCAGCGCCCGTCGTCAGTTGGGCTCAGTTTTCCATGGATTTAATGGCATAATTTAAAGGGTTCCAATAACGGCATAATAAAACCACAAAGAGTTTTTTAAGCTGTTGTGCTGTGGGGAAGGCCCAGCTTGGATAAGCAGAGTGAGTTTAACTTGCGCCTTTTCACAAAGAATTTAAAATTTCCTACAAGATACGGAGCTTAAAGATTGGTGGCTGGATGAGTGACTTCGTATTCAAAGACGCTAGAAACGAGAAACTTACAGGGAACATTTCTAATATATAATATATATTTATACAGTAAATTATTATAGGCCATTATCTGATTTCCAGTTGTGATCAACAGGTGAAGGACTAAGGAAAATAAAACACGTGTAATGATATTGCGGTTTTTATTCATAACCAACCATTTCCCATCGATTATTTTTACAAAACAACTATTTACTTAATATAAACATTTGGAATTCTTTTAAATATGATACATACTGTTATTATAATAAACGAACTGTATTGTCAATATGTCCTTAGGAACTGCTACTAAATACACCGTAACTCTCTAACAGAGGCGTTGATTGCAAAAGTGCAAATAACATCGTGTTCACCTCATTATATTTACATGGTTACTAAACAAATCAGCATTTACACAAAATAACCTGCTACAAAATTATACCTGCTATCTTATCTAATTCGTTTAGATATGGATCTGTTGAGCAAAATTCATTTACTAAAATTTCTTACTAATCAATACTATAATCTTATACCATAGATCATCCGTGTAGACGGTGCACTGTCTAATAAAATAATCTATATAAATTACTTTGTTAATGCTGCAACCGAAAATCTTTGGATTCAACTCAAGTGAAATAAACTCCTTAACTCTTTCCCTGACTTAAAAAAAGTCTTTTTTTATATCATAAATGATTCTTGGGAGGTGATCATGGCATAACATTAGTAAACATGTTTTTGCCCCTTATAGACGGTATTTCTTTAGTATGGTTAATTTTCATAGAAATAAACTATGTAATTTGATATAATTACCTAAACAGGGGCATACTATGATGGTTACAGACGACAAAGAGTGTGGGATGTATTTAAACTGAGTGGGTAAAATGTTTAGTACTATAAGCCTAAAAATAAATACAAATGATTTAAAATAACTTGGGAAAAAATATATATTAAAGAGTGTCAAAATTCACTGTCGTATAAAACTTTGTTTAGTTGTTTCGTTTTCCAACTGTTAGTGGTTATGTATAGCACTCAGCACTCTTCAACTCACTATTTTACTTAACCATAAAACTACTGTAGTATATAAAACAAAGCTTGTAAATGTTACAACCAAAATAAATGTTACAACTGTAAAGAAAAAAATATGTTCTTTGTATATTGATATTAGTAAAAAAATATGAACATTATCAGTAATAAATTCCATATGTTATGATATGAATATCGTCTACAAAAAATATATTATTCACTACAATATTTCATACATACATAGATAATTTTCTAAAGGTTTATATTTCTGTTGAATGAACGTGTGAGCTAATTATGTGTAGGTTTAATTAAATAAACTCATAACATATCTTGGAAGACAGTGACTCGAGATGTTTTTATAGATATAGACAACTTTTTTTATTTAAATATTACATTATTTTCATATTTACGATTGACACTGTACATTTATAATGTTAATTTACCATTTGCATACCTAATTAGTCTTAAAATTGTTATTATATACTGACAGCTCTAGCAACGTGGAATATAATATTATATAACAAATAACCGGTACATTTTTTTTATAATAGTCTTTACAATCGTGCCGTCCTCAACCCCTAAGTAGTTTTATTTTTTGTCTTTCCTTATTTCCTTATATAACTTTTGTTTGAAATATTTTTGGTTATCTAAACGTTTTGTGTTACACGTATACACTTTAGGAAAATTGGGTTTTGTAGGGGTTTTACCTATGACTTGATGTTGAAATAGGTGTGACACCCAAATTAGGACTTAATTCTCGAAATTGTTGTCACTTATGGCCAACAAAAAATCCCATGTTAGCACGTTATTCAATATATTTCACAACTAAATATAATTGTATAATATACAAAATTTACATAAAGGCTGTTCTAGTTGAGAGATAGCGAGGATTAAAATGTGCTACATATTCAAGAAATCGTTGCGATAATCTTGTACACAAAAATTCATTTGATTGAATTTTACCCTTCTAATTGAATTTAAAACTATAAATTGGTGTAAGTACCAAAATCTATGCCATCTGAAACTATGTTTTATGGCAAGTAGTTTCGACTCATATACGAATCATCCTCAGGCCACTTATTAAATTTGTTCTTGCTTCATTAGAAAGCGTCAGCAAAAAAAAAAAAAAAAAAACACAAACGTTTAGGCGACAAATACCAAGAAGAAAAATACTGTATGGTGCTGTTTGGGCCAGGACTTGATCGGGGTAAGTTTCCATAGTAAAAAGTTTCAGATCCCATAAATGCGTTGAGTTACAACATTTTAGGGTCTAAAATCGTTCACTCAATCCATTTAAGCGCTTCAAGCATGATAATAGTGAAAACTACCCTGATGTAGCTGAAAACACATTATCAATGTCGTATGTTAAGTAAAAACACTTCTAAGATGACGCAAATAAACAAAAACAAATAAAATGTGAGAAATGAAACGGTAGGAAATACCATTAACAGATAATGCCATATTTTATTTGAACGCGCTTGTGTACTGCTTGTGTACGCTTGTGTACGCGCAAACATACTGGAGGCAAAAGATGAAGCACAGTTTAAATTTATGTAGGTATCTGTTTTTTTTTTTAGTTTCAGGTACTGTTCCTTCTGAAAACAACAATTCAAAATTTGAAAACGTAGCATGAAATCAGATTACTTGTTAATGCAATTTTTTTACACATCAATGACTTCAATGAAATTATATTTTTAAACAATTTTTTTTGTACAGCCTGTTGATACAGGAATCATAAAATGTAACATACGTTGTATATGAAGTATGGTAAATGTAGGTGAGAGACTGAACAAGAAGGACTTCTAATATGCAACGATGCTCATCAGTTTTATATCTGCATCAACGCCTTGGCAGCCTTCCCTTCACCACCATAATGATATTCCTTATCATTCAAATGGCATTTTAATGGGCAACAAAAGACAGACATATTTAAAAAGTATTTTACACCTATTTTCTAAGATCCAAACAAATTGAATGTTTCATTTTGTAATGCAAAGGAAACACCAAACGTGTTTTCAAGTTTCTGAATTTTCGAAAGCTACTATTGAATTGGCTGATAACAGTTAAAGTAAATACCTCAGTTTTATAATTAAACTACATCAATATACAATATACATTATTACATCACCTAAGTTGGTTTAGTACAACAGTTTACGTATTTACAAGTTCTTACCCTGTAATAGTTTGATAGTGTAACATGACTAAATATAACCTTGGGAAGTGATATTTCTCTTTGTAATATCTTTTGTTGAAAGTATATAGATTTGGAAACAAAACAGCTAAACCGTTGAGTTTTATTCTATCATTTAAATCAATTAATTTCCTAAGTATATACTATTTGAAAAATACAAAATTGTATTAAAATAAAGTCAAGCAATTAGACAGACAAAACACACATAATAGGGGTGATCAGACCGTTTTAAGTTCCGTAATAAATACATATTCCAACATTTAGTGTATTTAGTTATTTATTTAATATATTTTAGTAATTAATTACTTTACGCTTATTATTTTACAAACATTTTATGTACACAACAAAGCTCATTTATATATAACAGATGAGTACTACGGTAACTTGTCTTGAAATATTTTACACTACTAAGCTATTTACATTTAATATATTTAAAACATAGACAATATACTGTGCAGTGATAGTAAAATTTAAATCTTACAGTACACTTATCTTTTTAAGATACATATAATAATGCTTTAAACTAAATATTTGAACTATGAATTATGAATTATTGTCAAGAAAATCAATTTTAAATGAGTATTGATGTAATTTTTTATCATTCATTTAAATAATGTAGTATGAATCAAGTTTTATCTTGAACCCTAATATTAACTTCAACTATTCCAAAAATAAATATTTTTAAACAGATCGATGGAAGTTTATATAAATTGGTACGAAAAACATTCTTTTAACAAAGAGAAAGCAGAATCAATAATAAATGTTTTGCAAATCTTGTAAACAAACTATCTAAATCATTAACATCCTAAGAACATCTTAGCTTACAAAAGTCTTAATCAACTTAAGATTACAAAGTATAACTTTTACCTCCTATAAACCTATCAAAAAATAAAGCGTACGTATTGTAAGACTTTGAGTCTTATTCAAAGCTTATTCTGTGCTGGAAGACGCCTAAAGCAAAGTGAAGCCAAGTTTTGTACCACCAAATCCAACTTTTCATCTATAATTTATCTAAGTTTAACACTATTGTTGCATTTACATCATGGTATATCTGAGGGCTTGTTTTCCGCTATCGGTGTGATAAAAGTCGACAGTATTTTCGTTATGTTTAACGTATACAACATTGTATAGCTCGTATTAGCGATCTCTTTTGACTATGCATTTGTCGTAAAACATAAATTCTTTTATGTGAATACGTGTTCCAGTTTTACCAAATATATGCCTTTATTATTTAAATATGTTATGATGTCCGTATATGTTAAATTACGTATATCTTGTTTAACTGTTTTCCGTAGTATGTTTGATTTTTTATCCATACACAATAATGTTTTTACATTTTAGACACCATTGTGTTGATGAATCGTATTGAGATGTCTAAACAAAACTAAATTTGGATTTGGTGTCGGAAGAGTGGCCCAGCTATACATTGTCAAAACAATGATTGACAAATCTGTATCTACATATACAATAACCATTGGCAATACAAAGTGACACTGTAGGTCAATACAGCGACACAGACTCCTACATTTCGTTTGGCGCCCGAACTGTGGCCAACCTCGTTGTGATGCAGTATCCAGGAAGGCGGTCTGCTTGGATGAGACACCAGAGAAGACTCCGTCCTCACCTCGGCTGTGGTTCTAGGTTCCTCCTCTACCTCCTCGTGGTGATTGTGGTTCTTCTTGCGAGACCCCTGGTGCTTCTCCTTCACATGGGACGTCTTATGAGGCTTTTTCCGAGCTGGTTTCACCGGCTCATAGTAGTTAGGACTGGGCATGACTGTAGTCTTTGGAATGTTTAACTCTGTGAATAGGATTGTATATTACGAGGAATTCATTGTGATTTAAAAAATCCTAATCTAATTTGTTTGTAAGGATAAAAAAGAAAGAGGTAAGTGCTTCTGGAGCTTTATAATAAGCTCAATCAACTAGAATGTAAACATTTATTAACGGGGTGGATGCTCATCATTCACCAGTTTTCTATTTTACTTGTGGCTTTGGTCCGATAAAATGTCTTTGATTTATGATCAGATCGGTTAGCTGTGTAGCATTTATTCTACACTAATCCTACTGAGTATTTGGCATGTAGACCATGAGCATTTTCATGGGAAATGTTTATTAGACAATTTGCTATTTCCTAGTTCTATTATATATTACAACACCATGTTTTTAATTTTACGTTGCAATCGGATTCCATGTTCTAATAAAATTATCACTATGAGCAATATGCAAAAGGCCCTCGTATAATGCATTTTTATGCATTATGATCAAAACCCATATATACACTGCCATTATATTTCATAACAAACTTTGTAAGTAGACCAAGTGGAGCAAGAGATTAATTGATGATACTTGTTATTGTTTAGTATTGAATTAAGTTAATTGTAAATATATTAAAGACAAGTATGTAAGCATTTGGACTAAATTCCGTTGAGTTAATTAATCCTTGGTAGATTGGAGACCTTACCTTGGAGCCTTATCAGGCCTTCTGATTTCCCCATGGCACTAACTGATGAGCAAACATATCCACCAAAGTCCCTCTTTTCTAATGATCGAATCGTTATGTTCATCAGCAGAGAGTAGTCATTGATCGGATATTCTTCCATGGAATATTTGGCGCTTGGCATTAGCTTCTCGCCTATGATATAAACAAAACGTAAGTTCCGTTCTTAATATAACATAATCAATTAGTGCTATTAGCTATGGAGATACTAAAAATTATTTATTCCCACATTTTCACAATTTACAATATCAACATGATGGTAAGACAAGTTTAGTGTTGTGTTGCATCATTTATCTAAGTACGGGCATATGTGCCTTAGGGGTAAAGGGAAACAGTAAGTCACTATTGAAATACATTTTTATCTTTGTACAATATAAGACATTTATTTGTATAACACCTATTCGCGGAAAAGTATGAACCCTCTATCAATAACGATTTTCTGCAACGAAATATTTAATATTTCGAGTAAAAAATGCATAAGATTGTCTAGAATTTTCAGTTTGTAAATGACTATTTAATATACCAGTCTCTTTGAACCAGCTGTGCATCGCTTTAGGCGAGGTCTCGACGTAGCACTCAAGGACCACATCACTACCAGCTGGCGCTGCAACCAATTGGTTTGAGACTTTGGTCATAGGTGGAACTGAAATAAATTAACATAAGTTAGAGGTCGGAATGCACCACTTAAGTATACATTTGTTTCATAAGTAACATGAACAAAGTTGGTTTGCATATGATCCAATCTAAAAAGCAGCTTACAACTAACTAAGTACTATATTTAAATACATATGTATTTTCCAATATGTATCTACATGTAAAAATAACATTTCAATACTACTGTGCTGTAATGGTTTTTTTCAGCAATACACGTTTACACCATTTACTATTTCACAAGACAAGTATGCCAAAAACTAATCGTTTGAATGTACTGCAGTCGAATTTGTTAAGGGTATAGTATGACATAAACTCAACAAATTGTTTTAACTTTTATTACACAAGTTTTAAGGCAATTCCGTGCAAGGGGAAGGACATAATGTTTTTTTTTTTAATCTGCACCTTAAATTTAAAATCCAAAGACAAAACGTAGTAATCACCACTAAAGTGAGCCCTAATTATTATCTTTTTATTAGATACCATGGCAAATGCCAAAATGACCGTACTCACAGTGAACTTGGACTATAAACCGTTTGCTGACGGAAGGAGGCACTCCGTTGCTGGCGATACACAGGTAAGCTCCCATATCAGCCCGGTGTACATTGGTTAGTAGCAACTCTTCCCCGTCAAACTGCCTGACAACTGCAACAACGTATTGTAGCTATATATATATAACTTACCATTTCATCTAAAGAAGGTATAAAGTGATTACACGTGTAAAATTGTCTTTTGGCTTTTACTACAGGAGGTCCATGCTGAGGTTTACTAATAAGGAGAAAGTCATTCAAGTCTGAGAGTCATATTGTTTTTTGAATAGGTTGACATACATCTCAAGGTGAGTTCCAAACAAGTTGCACTACTAATATCAATTTTCAACTGATGATTGCATGGAATCAAACCGAAGTATCTAAGACAGAGGTTCATAGCTATAATAACTAGACTATACTTACTTAGTGTCCCTATACATACTTTTTACTTACATTTAACAACTAAATACATCTTGTAAAACCTCAAACAGCATTCAAACATTATTGTTTTACTGTTTCAGCACCTGCTTCACTTCTTTTAACACTGATTACAGTTTTAAACTTCTAAAAAACATTTTGTTTAAAGAGTTAGTGAGGTACAACATTGCAACGGTATAAAGTACAAACAACAACACAAACATATAACCCTATAAAGTAAAATAAGAATATTTGATTTAAGATAATGCAAAAATTTCTAGTTTATGTATTAGCAGTTGAAAATTAACACACTTCATCGCTACTTAACATCGCTGATAATGGGTTGATTTCTTTGTGCAGATAGTTTCCATTTTATTTAAATATTAAGTACCACAATCAATGTACGATTATAATTAATCACAAATATTGCAATATAACTATGTAAATAGAAACTGTATACTTTATTATTAAGCCTCTTGAATTATAAAAAGAATCTCTTTCAATCTTTATTTGTCAGGTAGTTGTAGGAAAGGACAATTCCTAACTTGTATGTGGTGTTGTTGTATGTGGCCCTAACTTAGCCTTGAAAAATAAAGAATGTTTCATGGCACTTTTTATTAGTTTAACGTTCTTAAATATATTTTTATACACCTTTATAACGTTAACAATTTGGTTCATATCTACAGTAAATTACGTTAGAGTTTGACAAATAATATTAAAAATGTGTTCTAGTCCAAATACATATCCTTGTTTGAGTCATGACATGTATTACCTGATAAATTCATTTTCACTTATTTTATCAGTTGATGGTTGACTTTTCATCAATTAAAAATCAATAACTTCTACTAGAACCTAGAACTTACTTAACTTGCCTCTTCAAATAAGTATGCTCTATTTCCAAAATAAATTACGGAATGTCTTTGTGTCCAGGAATAAATGAGTTGGGTTTACTGACTATGCACATACACCTACCCCTTTTCTCTCCCACCCTACCTTGCTTCTCCCTGGTACTGTCCGCCCGCAGCACGATGGGTTGGGAGTCTTCCCTCCTCCACAGCACAGTTGGGTCCGGAACTCCAGTAGCTTTACACTTGACCTTGACTGATCCACCTTCTACCGCTACATAGTCGTCTGGGCCGTCCTCGTTGAGAATATCAGGAGGAATCACGACCTCCAGGTACCCCATCTGAGAACAGATGATGTAGTTAGTTTGTGTTTTTTAGGGAGAGGTGGGAAAATGCATTTATGCACACATGTGACTCTAGCCTGTAGTGTGGGACTCAAACGGACTTAAGGCTCAATGACTACCCACTAAAAACCTCCTCTACTCTTCGGACACTAGCCTGGGAACACTTGTCGCACTTCAACAAAACTAGCCCCAGTTTGCCTACGCCCGAAGGGCTTACCCCGTGTCTAGCCGTTCATTTCTTACACGATCAAGACTGGGATCCGATCTAGATCGTTCTTTTTCACTTGAATGATATTCCGGACAAAGTGCGACCAGCAGTCCCAGTTATCCTCACCCTCCAGCAAGGTCTCACAAATCGATTCAACCGACAGCACCCCAAGATGTTGAGTGGCCTCCCGGCGGAGCATATCCCATCGTGGACAGTTTCATTGAGTTGGCGTCGCGTCGTGGTAATTTATAATGTTCGATACTTTTTGTTTATTCAGTATTCATTCGTAATTTTGCCTTTTTGTATGATAGAGAGGAACTGAACAAGTAGAATGTGGTAAAATTATAGGAATTGTGGAGTAGGTAAAGAGGATAAGTAAGAAAAGGAGGGGTATATGGAGCAAAGGGCCTCATTTACTTAACCATAAATCTTTCTTTTTTTATCCATAAAAGGTAGTGCACTTTTAATGAAAAATAAGTGCATTATCAATATGGTTTTATAAATAAATTCTAAATTCTTTTATTCTCCTCCTCCCCCTCTTGTATGTATTCAACCGTATTACAACACAAACTGATAAAATAAATTATGAACAATGGATTCTCCAACTCAACACGACGAAAATTATAAAAATAATAATAATGTAGTTATTAAGATGTATATTATTGACTTGAATCTATGAAACTATTACAAATGTATAAGTTTTCAACTACTAACAAGTTGTTGAAACGATAAGTAGGCTTTAACGTTACAAATAAAGTATATGTGTGCAACGGAGTGCATCTATTTCAGTTGCCTAACAGTTGTATTTTAAATCTTTCATGATACATATCAATAAAATATAATATACAAAATAAAATGCAATACTAAGGAAAATACTTTATGAAAGTAAAATCTTACATCTTAATCACTAGCTTAAATGTATATTTTTAAGGTTCCACCCGCCTAAAGCTTACCACCATGAATTGAATTTACTTCGGCATATGCTAACACTATGCTACCTGCAAAATTTTATTCTACTGAATTATGATATAACAAAAAAAATAATGCAATCCATTGTAAATAGTTTCCACTAGACAAAGGTTCAAGGATGTAGTTATTAAGTATTTTTTTAAGGAAGCTCTAGCTCAAAGCCATAACTTTATGGGACCCCATAAAGCCAATAACGCATTCATGACGCGGCAGCACTCTCTGGCGTCACTTGTCATGTGTTAGGCTGCCTCAGCACCATATATAACCTGGTTCTCAGCGATATTCAGCGTGCCGTCCCTATCTCACATATACTCGACTCAGCAGATGTGTGGAACCATCAGTTACGCTCAAACGTACCTGATGAACGTGGGTGTGAGAGAAATCTAAAATGATTCCAGATATTACCAGTGAGTTATTTTGTTGGTGATTGAAAGGTTTTAAGGTAAGGTTTGAGTGATGGTGGGTTTTAAGTTGTTTAGTTTAAGATATCAATGCGAGTGATGAGTGAAATACTTCCAGTATTTCTGTAAACATAACAATTAGACGGAATAATAAATAAACAGACTAATAAATTGTCACATTGGAAATGTTAGATTAGATGCATGGATTTTTCTTAAGTTAACAGTTACGATAAGGTTCTATGAAATACGGAAAAAATTATATCAATAGATATTTTTATTGTTTTACAAAGTTCAGTGGGCTAATTTCAAACCTCTCATATTAAATAGTCTGACTCAATTGAGAGAAGCCTGTACATTAGAAATTTGGCATAGAGTTTTTTGTGTTACAGTAATTTGTTCGCTTTAGAACTACCAAAACACTTTAAATGGTGTCAAGCCATCAAACCACTCTGTCTTACTAATGTAGTACAAGTTAGTATTACAAATATTGAAAATATAAAACAAAATCACAAATTTGTCATAGGACTTATAACTGATTAACAGTGTCAACTTTAACAAGATTATACGTATTGTTTAAGTGTAATGATCCACTGTCTGGTCTTAATCATACTCAACCTAAACCTTATATAGTGAAAAGGTCAATTAGTTCCGCTCTAAATTGAACCAGTGGACCTTAGGATATGATGGAGGCCAACTGAATGTATGACTCCTGACTCCTCATGGGGTCCGTGTTGATCTGACACATGTAAGTTCCATCTGATTGTATGACTCACCTGACTCCTCATGGGTTCCGTGTTAATCTGACACATGTAAGTTCCATCTGATTGTATGACTCTCCTGACTCCTCATGGGGTCCGTGTTGATCTGACACATGTAAGTTCCATCTGATTGTATGACTCACCTGACTCCTCATGGGTTCCGTGTTAATCTGACACATGTAAGTTCCATCTGATTGTATGACTCTCCTGACTTCTCATGGGGTCCGTGTTGATCTGACACATGTAAGTTCCATCTGATTGTATGACTCACCTGGCTCCTCATAGGGTCCGTGTTGATCTGACACATGTAAGTTTCATCTGAATGTATAACCCACCTGGCTCCTCATAGGGTCCGTGTTGATCTGACACAATGTAAGTTCCATCTGATTGTATGACTCACATGACTCCTCATGGGGTCCGTGTTGATCTGACACAATGTAAGTTCCATCTGATTGTATTGCTCACCTGGCTCCTCATGGGGTCCGTGTTGATCTGACACATGTAAGTTCCATCTGATTGTATGACTCACCTGACTCCTCATGGGGTCCGTGTTGATCTGACACGTGTAAGTTCCATCTGATTGTATGACTCACCTGGCTCCTCATGGGGTCCGTGTTGATCTGACACATGTAAGTTCCATCTGATTGTATGACTCACCTGACTCCTCATGGGGTCCGTGTTGATCTGACACGTGTAAGTTCCATCTGAATGTATGACTCACCTGACTCCTCATGGGGTCCGTGTTGATCTGACACATGTAAGTTCCATCTGATTGTATGACTCACCTGACTCCTCATGGGGTCCGTGTTGATCTGACACGTGTAAGTTCCATCTGATTGTATGACTCACCTGGCTCCTCATGGGGTCCGTGTTGATCTGACACATGTAAGTTCCAGAGTCGTTCTTCTACACGTTGTTCACTGTAGATCTTTATACATGCTACAGAGCAAATTGTATGACTCACCTGGCTCCTCATGGGGTCCGTGTTGATCTGACACATGTAAGTTCCAGAGTCGTTCTTCTACACGTTGTTCACTGTAGATCTTTATACATGCTACAGAGCAAATTGTATGACTCACCTGGCTCCTCATGGGGTCCGTGTTGATCTGACACATGTAAGTTCCAGAGTCGTTCTTCTACACGTTGTTCACTGTAGATCTTTGGAAAAAATGGTTTCCTTTATAAAGTTGGTGGTTTCCTATAAAGTTTCCTTTATAGATCAAACTGTATGACTCACCTGGCTCCTCGTGGGGTCCGTGTTTATCTGACACATTTAAGTTCCAGAGTCGTTTTTCTATACGTTGTTCACTGCAGATCTTTATACATGTTAGAGGGCAAATTGTATGACTCACCTGGCTCCTCATGGGGTCCGTGTTGATCTGACACATGTAAGTTCCAGAATCGTTCTTCTGTACGTTGTTCACTGTCAGTTTCCACGTGTTATGACCATTGTGAGTCACAGACAGCCTCGTGTTATGAGCCACCAGATGAGTGTGGATAGCGAGGATTGCCTTCGAGTCTGACTTTATCCATGCAACCTAAAAAATTAAAAGTTTATAATTTTTCCTATTGTAACAAAGCTAATACAGCTTACTTTTTACAAGCTCTAACCACTATTTTCCTGGGTTTAGTTTTTCTGTTTGGTTTTATCCAATTGGCTTTGTTAGTTTAGGTTAGAGCTACATAATTAACTGTTGTAAAAAAAACAATTAAAACCAATTAAGTACATGAACGAGATAGCATAAATTCCTTGTATTTTGGAAAATAACTTGTAAACAAATTATGAATATAGGTCACCCACTCTACTGAATACATAGATACGTAGGTAAGTATAAAAAAATCTACATTATATTAAGAAAATATGGAAATTCACGCTAATAAAGTAAACATAATTACTTATAACATAAATAGAGCTCATATGACCAATAAAATAATCAAATCATGTATGCGATAACTAAAAGCTAACCTATATTGTACTATAATACACATGTATCTCATCAACAATTGAGTTTAAGCCATATGATCCAACGCTGGAGTGTTATGTATTCCTGTCAAGTTCCTTCGAATCTAAACTCAATTGAGGGTTATTCAATCGTAAAGAAAATAAACATTCTCTTTATATTCAGCTGTTGGTTCACATGGAGCTCATATGTCCCATATTCTTGATACATACGTGTTTGTATAGAGATAAAAATTCTGTAAAATTTTATTTGGGACAGTTTTTGTTCATAATTAAATCCTGTAATCAAAGATTCTTTAACTTTTTGCACTACCAATTTTCATTTGACAACTGTAATGTCTATAGTTTAACCATTACATAATAATAAGTGTACTCGATGATTAAACTCAATTAGTTTTGTTATGTTTAGATGATTATAAATGATAACTTTTCCTAGGTTCCGTAAGAAAATTATTATTGATTTTTACCTCTATTTTTTTCTATTTACATTTCAAATACACAAAGGTGAAGTTTTAAAATTTGCAAAAGACCACTTGGCATGGATCTGGTTTTCAGTTGGGGCTTTGTATGTTTTCAAGAAATACTCTTTGAGTAGTTTTTTTTTCAAGATATTTTACTAACGTAGAATAAATTCTACATTTAAAATAAAAAACAATAATTGAACTAAATTTAAAAAAGACAACGAAATAATTGTTGTTCTATGTTATATCCTGTATGAAATCTAGAATGTATTTAGAATCTTTAAGAAATTTATTTTTTAAGAAATAAATTCCATTATTTATTAGAATAGACTAACTTGCGACTAAAAATGTTTATTAAAAGGTTGAAACTAAGAACAATGGTTATCTAAATATGTAGGTCTGCATTTCCTCCAATATAGAGAATGACTTTTAAATAATTATGTTTGAGAAAATGCTGTTGCTGTTTGAAATTTTAAAGAAAGATAAACTCAGTTAGTCAACGGAGTTATTCAAAAATCAAGGAGTTATTAAAAATTGAGTAAAAAAAATGATGTAATATATCATTTTAACGGAGTTATTAAAAAATATGAAGTCTTGACAATGCCTTCACTGTTTATTTTCAAAACTCTAGTAAATTTAAAAAGTAATTTTCACCAATATGTAAGTAAACAGTTTGTTCATCACTACCCCACACGTTTCAAAGATAACCTGCAGTATCCAAGGCATCGGCTTTGTCTGTACGAAAAGTCACCCTACTATATGAGTTTGAGGCTTTACAATAGTCTACCAAATAGATTCAAAAATATTAGCTGCATAACTAAATTCAAAAATGACCTTAAACTGTATTTAATAGAAAAAACCTTCTATTCTGTATCTGAATTTCTGGATGACAATAATATTGGTGCACACTTTGGGCAATAACTCAGTTTATAGTTAATTTTACTTTAATACTATTTTAATTTATGGAATGTTTTCTTTGTGTTATATTATGCATATTTGACAATGTCACCTGTTCCTCTAGCTGCGCTAGAAACTTGGAATGTATTCTTGTGTATGTGACAATAAAGTAATATTATTATTATTATTATTATTATTCAACTTATATAGCTTTATGAGTTCTTATTTTGCCAGCATCTAAAAATAGAAAGAACATTTTTAAAAGAGAGAAAGTCAGTAGAATTAGTTATGAAGAAACAATTGGGGAAATAAACCGAATCAAAGACCTTTGAAGGAAATATAGAGGCCTTTGTGGTAGTAACGAAATCATCTTTCACAGTAGAGTTTCTTAAACCAATTGGCAAGCATAACTATTTTTTAATAATATTTGTCACAAACTATTTTAATTCCATAAGAGCTTTTTCACTTTTTATTTTACCACATACAGTCTTTTTGTATCTTTCAACATAGGTAAGTCGAAGGGTGAATATTTAGTAGCCATCACACTACTAATACTGTATTTAGTTGCAATCAAACAACTAAAATAGTCCACTATGTTATTAAAGATAATAAACTGACTCTGAGATAACTATTGGGAATGAACTGGGAAAACTACTCGTATACACAATCGGCTTTGCAAAAGTGGCTAAGATTCAGATAGGGGTTTACAGCTTGAATATGTCTATAGGAAATGATTGAAGTAGCAATATAATATGTGTATAAACTTTCTATTCAGGGTTGGTTATAAACGCAACCCAAACTAAAAGTGCCTATAGACAACAACTACTTAATGACAAAACTAGCTCATAATTTGGTATCCCTGTTTTCTTTACTTCATTGTCAATCGGCTGATATGCATTGCAATTTTTCCTACACAGTTTGGAAGACTCAACGTGGTGTTTTCGCAACCTCAAAGAATATGCATAGTATGAAAGCTTTTTCCGTTTTCCATAGATCCGGTTTCCTTAAAATTAGTACAAGTCTAGAAATAGTTGATTTATTGTAATCCCAACTAGAATCACACCTGGAAACTTAATTACAACCCTTACGGGGAAAAACAAATTTTTTACTTTTAATATATTTATCTACAATACCTACTATTTGATCTTGCAAAAACACCTAGTTTACTTGTCCAGAACGAATTCCCAATAATACTTTACCTTATAGACGACTGTGCAACAATGCACATCAGCTGATAGTGGAGAAAAGACAATAGTAGGACTAAATTATGAGCTAGTTTTGAGCTTAAACAGTGTCCCTCGGTAATTTTATTATCGTTTAGTTATCACGGTGAGTCAGTGTCTCAGCCATTAGCACGTCAGATTATCAATTCAAGGAGCTGATTACGTAGTTTTGCGACCCCGTTGCCACAATTAAATGATCAGTTCAGTTCATTCAATCACCGTACCGAATCACCTCACCACTTTGTTTGATACTTTCCACTCAATAGTAAATAATCGTCATGCGTAGGCTTAAGCAGCAAGTGTCATCACTCAATGCTCGGTCTTCCTGCGAGAGCCGAGTCAAGTCGGCATTTTACAGTAGTACAAAATCAGTCGTTTCGCCCATTCGTGAAGCATCTTGACTGAGGGGTTCTCTCTTCAGTGGCAAAGCTGAGACTAAAGATGCCACTGAGCTTTGCCACTGAAGATGCCTCATCATATAATGGCTATGCACATACTGAAATACTGATTTATCAACGGAAGACCGAGACTTCAGAAAATAGTTAATAAAGTTAGGAAAGGTTCCAGAATGTTTGTTGATATTTAAAACTTGCACTTATAGAGGGTGAATCAGAGCACCCGTGCACATACTTTAACGGGATATACAGCCGCTAGTGTTACTTACTTCAGTATACAAATGTTTACACACATCTATAGTAGCTAGGGGTCTAAATTTTTTTGTTGAGGTCCATCTCGGTCCCAAACCTTCAAAAAAATCTAAAATTGTTACATTTTCAAATTACGATCCCTCCCCAAATAAATTCCCTTAAGCCCCCTTTTTGAGAAAACAGGGTTTTTAAACGGCAATAGTTTGAAAACAGTAAGAGCTAGCAAAGATTTGAAAGGATTTTCATGGTCTGGAGTAAATTATTTTACAATTGCACTCCTTAACTTTCAAACACGTTCTACTTGTAGTGTTTGTAAAATGACTTGGATTTTCAACCTGTTTTTAATTTGTTTAATTACTTTTCGGACATATATCCCTTTTTTTAATGAACCCAACATTGAAATAAAAAAGCCTTAAGTGACAATTTAAAATTGTAACCCATGAACTAACAAAGAAAAAAAATTTGAATAGCGGATTTTTAATAAAAAAGTTTTTTTAACGCTTACTGGGCCAAACTGTTGTGCACGGGTGGTCTATTCACCCTGTACATTATGTTTATCACATACTATATTTTTCTATCTGCCCTAATATGAGAATGCAAACTGGAATTGAATGTCAAACATAAATATTGTCTGTTTGGCTGACCTTATAAGCTCCCAGATGATTGACCACACAGGTGAATGTGACCTCTCGACCTTGTGTGACTGTCAGGTTTTCAAGAGGCGCGAGGAACTCAGGCTCTACCTCTTTGGGGGGCATCTGACCTGCAACATGACGAGAATACGTTAATTGTCGACAGTCAGAGTATAGATTGTGTTAATTAGAATGACGTTTGGGAGTGACAAACAAAATACTCTAAACAACACCTAAAGTCACTAGTGGTATTAAATTAATTCTGACGATGGTTGGAGAAGGGTTCCTGAACTCATACCCATCCCACTTACTAATTTACTTGATACATGTCTTCACTCATTAAATATGATATAGTCATAAGAAACAAAAGAGTATTCATAATTAATCCATATAAATAAAATCATAAATATAACAGAACAACGTTGGTTTAGTGCATTTAAATATGGTGTGGAAGAACAAATCTATTTTTGTTGCTATTTCTCCATTCATTTCTATAGTTAGTTTCTATAGTTAATTCCTCTGACGTGACCATCCTCTTGTTGTTGTTGTTTTTATTTGATACTTAATGTTATTATTAATTGACAGGCTACTTTTTTTTGTTGTGTCCATGCTGTCTGAATATGTATATTGCTGTATGTTGTTGCTCAATAAGTAAATAAAATAAATAAGTGAGAAACACACAAATAAAAATATTTGAAACCTTAAAAATGTGTATATACTTCTAAAATTGATGAATTATTTAGATACATTGTTATAACATTATGTTTGATTTCATCCTTGTATATAGCTCAGAATCTTCAGAGGTCAATGTGAAAAACATAATTTCAACTTAAATTTCATCATTTAATAGTGAAAAATTAAAATTCCTCTGATAAGTGACAATAAAATATGGAATGAACGGTTACCAGAGCATTTCTCAAAACAACACAAGTCGTCACATTTAATTGCATTCAAACAAAGGAAACCCCCTTAAGTACTTAAGTGAAAATGTATACAAAATTTACAAGAATATTATAGCTCAATTTCGAGCAGTCGTCGAATGTTATGACTGTTTCAGATTTAAAATAACTCCTGTTAAATACCGGTGCTTGACATTCGTTCGATTTCGAGTAACAAGTACACTAGTAAAATAATAATTAGCCACAACCGTTCATAATTGTTAACTTTTCCATGTGAGTAGTATAGGTTAACTGGGGGCTATAAATTCTAATACGCTTTTTATTTCACTCTTTTACTATTCGCTTTTACGCAGTATTTTTGACGTATCACGTTCGAACAAGATGACGCAGCCGTAATAACCTTTTGAATGGGCAATTAGTGAAATTTCCCTCTCACCAGAATCATGTAGACCCAAGTACAGAGAGCTTACAATCATTTTGGTTTGTTGTATTATTCTATTCTTTTTACGACAACTGGTTCATTTCCAATTAATCATTTCTGGACCCAGAATTTTTTTCAATTTGTCATTTTTTTATATTGTTGATGCTATATAAAATGTTGACGTTGTATAGCAAAAAGACCAGGGTTTAGACAATTTTCCTCGAATAATCAATATAAATATTTTTAAATACAAACAGTTACTAAACGTTTTGTATACCTATGTTATGATAGTCATGAACTACTGAAAAGTCACCGAAGTAGACCTGCACATTTGAAATAGGGTCCTAAGACAAAATAATTTAATATAAGTTTATAAATACTGCAATACTTAAACCATTTTAAACTTGAAATATACTGGTTTAAGCAAGGAACTTCTGACATGAAAGTGAAGGTCCATCCTACCAATTTCCAATGGTCTGTATACGTGATAGTTTTAAGGGTGGTGTGTTCCAAACCTTTCTGTTTGCATTGTTTATGTATTAAAGAGTTGCGCTCTATGAGGAAAATATCATAATTAATTAATCACATTTTATATCGTGCATTCTGTAATCTACAAGTTAATTAGGTCCACATATGTTATAGTAAAATAAATCTACAACCTAACAAATCTTGTAAATACGAAGTTTTGCACATCATTAAAATAACCTTACACCACACGCTCTTGGCGTAGTATAAGCAGTTGATGATTATTGAATGCACACAAGAAACTAAGTTTTTATGCAATTGACATAGTTTCCATGAAGTGAGGGAGAGGTGAAACTTCCTTAAGTCTGTATTGTATGGAAGTGTGACAAGGTGGTTGTCAGGGGGGGGGGGAAAGTGGTGGGGGGAGGGGCGGATATTCACCCCTTCAAGCCAAGTGTGACAAACATGTGATCAGAATATCCGCACTTGCATCTCACGAGGAAATCAATCCAACGTGTCTCCAAATATTTTTACCTATATTTTACTGCGTTGCGTTGAATGATAACTCATGTCTATTTTAAGAACGTTATTTATGTCGATTGAAAGAGTTACTTAAGGGTTAGATTTGGCTTCATTTCATCTATACATCTTTTGATGATTTGGTGCTCACAGTTGTGTAGCTAGAATCTTCAAGTTTAGTTCGTGCTTACATTGTAAAATAGGCTAAAGTTTTTTGAGGCTACTAAATAAGCTATTTATCCGTGTATAGTCCTTTCTATCACAAAAGTATATTTATTTTTAATATTTACCTTACGGTACAGTATGTATTATATTAACAATGATTCCAAAAGATTATATTTCTCTCGACAGAAAACTTACCTGGCGAAGCCATATTTGGAACAAACGGCAACATCTAAATTCAAAGTTTCGACAAATGGCCTGGCTCATAAATAAAAATTCAAAACCGTCAATATAAAATAAATTATTGCTTTACAAGGTTGTCCTCAAACCAATTAGGGACATATGGCATTTCTTTGTAGGGAACAGCTTCAAAATCAAACTTGGATATATTACAAATATTTCAGTCAAAATTACTAAGAACCATCCTGAAAGCCCCTTGGTATGAATCCAACGTCACCATTCACAATGATTGCAAAATTCCATTTGTTACCGAAGAAGCTACGAGCTACAGTAAAAAATACATCTCCAAGCTTGAGTACCATCCGAACCATTTGGCCCTCAAACTCGTAGACAACAGTCAACATGTCTACAGACTAAAAAGAGAAAATGTTTTATTGACCTTCCGACTCGATTTGTACAGCAGTTCTGAAATTTATTTTCTTTGCTTTTTTTGTTAGTGCTAAAGCTGTTTAGCTGCTAACTCATTTATTTATTTATTTATTTCAACGGACATCTCCATTTTACAGCATACAAAACAAAACAATAAACTCAGGATGACTTAAATTGATAATAACAATTTTTGTGCTTAATATTAGAAATAAAATGAACAATATATAATGATCTAATAACAAACAACAGTAACAATGCCAAACCTAGCCAAACAAAACAAAAACTGACAAAATAACAAAAGGTATACAAATAAATAATAATTTCAAACAACAACAATAAATAAAAAAAATATGAAACAATAACAACAAACCTACCATCAACAATAACAAATGATAAGATAAATATATAGATTGACTAATAGAAATGTTTAAGTGAAATTTTTAACAGAACAAGAGTAACAGTTTGAACAACAAAAAACAATTTTTAATTAGGACTGAGACTGATGATCTTCTTTTTCAGTATATTTACGCTGTCTTGAAAAAAGTCGACATGCCTTGTCACTTTGTTGCCAGCTCCCTGGACTCGAACCATCGTGCTGTTTGCTGAGTAGCTAGTGCGGTGCTGTTGCTTGATAAACAGATCAGTCGACCTAGTGTTGGAAGGAGTCTTGAAATTGATTTGGCGGAGCATGTCAGGACAGTCGACTCTTCCGTTGATAATCTTGTGCAGCAGGACCGTGTCAGCAATGAGTCTACGTTCCTCCAGCGACTGAAGACCAAGTGCCAGGGATATAGTGTCAATGGGCACCTGAAGGTATGGGAATCCCATCTTGAAGCCCACCATTCGAACAAATCTTCGTTGAATTTTCTCCAGCTCATTTATTAATAACTTTTGATGAGGACTCCATATTGGTGAACCATATTCGAGAGTTTGCCTCACCAAGGCACAGTAAAGGGACTTTAGAGCTTCTGAACCGCTGAGCTGCTTTGAGAAACGGAAGATGAAACCGAGCGTTCTGTTTGCTCTACAGCATAAATCCAATACATGAGCTTGATAGTTCAATGAGGGCGTCAAGATGATGCCGAGGTCCTTAACTTGCTGCACTCGGTCAATATTTATGTTGCGAACTGAATAATTGTAGTTCATAGGGACTTTACAGCGATGAAAAGTAATGACCTGGCACTTCTTGATATTCAAATTCATCCTGTTGTCCTCACACCAACGATCAAGACTAGTCAGATCTCTCTGAATCCGGAGGCAGTCATCTAAAGAAGATATAGTTGAGAAAATCTTAACATCGTCAGCGAAAAGCAGAGATTCGTTCTGAAGTGCGTCAGGGAGGTCATTAATGAAGACTGTGAAGAGATACGGACCAAGTAACGATCCCTGGGGTACCCCTGAGTAGGAAACAAATTCAGAGGAGAGAGCCGACGCATACTTGACATTGAGACGACGGTCAGACAGATAACTGGCCAGCCACCTGACGAATTTGTTTCCAAAGCCGTGGTCTTGAATTTTCCGCAGCAGAAGGGTGTGGTCCACCGTATCGAAGCTCATGCTTTCCAATGTTTATTTTATTGTTAAAAATGTCATCATATTTACTTAGGCCTATTGTTTAGTGTAAAACAGATTTTAAATAATACTATGTTAAAAAAGAATTATAAAAAATGGCACTGTTAATTCAAGGATATTATTGCTAAGCAAGTGCTAAATTCGTATAACAACTCGAACCAACCCAACAATGGCAGAAATTGGTGCTATTTACCAAGCCATTTCGTTCTATGCAACTGCTCAGCCATTATTTCACAGTTTTCTTCTTTCTCATTCTTTAGCATAAAAGCCATATAAGAAAATGTAATCCACCCATTATTTGTTTTAAAGTTTCGTCTCCTTGTACAAAATATTTCCGTGAATCAGATTGGCTGATCAATTTTATACAATGAATAAAATAGGGAAATATGAGCAAAAGGAGTGAAAATAAATTAATTGATAAGTATCCTTTTCTCTCTTTTTTTTTATTAAAGAATCAATTCCCCAAAACCACAATTAAACTAATAATTAATTAATAACCCACAGAAACAGAGCATTACAAAGATTTTTAATCTTAAATAATATAATAAAGTACCCAAGTAAATATTTGTTTAAATTCCAAAATTTATGGAAATTGGACGACGTTTCGTTAATGGACATGCAGAAAGATAGCCATCCGTTTATTACATATAATATGTAGTTAATATTTTCGCAAATCATGTTTTGCATCTTTACTACTACTAATTTCTCTTACTATCATATTGTACGTCAATTTTTAGCAAATTTTCTAATTATTTCCCACATAGTTCAGATATATAAAAGCCTGTTTTTATAGCGTAATGAATCTTACCACATGAATGTAGTCTCCCCACAGAATATCTTATTTAACGTAAGCTGATTCTGACAGGTCTGTTTCGGACACTGACATGTTCAATATCTTTATAATCAAAATGGACGTAGCTGCTCGTTGACAAACGTGTAAATGGTGAGTTGCTCACTGTATGCAGTGCAAGCCTAATACACTTTCATTAAAACTTTATATTGCACAATTTTCGATAGTACTGACGAAAATTTAATAAAGAACCAAAGGTGAACAAGGAAATTCATTATTTCTGTACTGGGGCGAATTTCGAAATACATGAAAGAAAAACTAAGAATTCAATTTGTAATATATCTAATTGCATATTATAGGGTAGATCCTAAAAATACAATATTTTTTTATCATAGAGGATGATAATAGGTATTTCTTACAACATTTCGATACTTTTATCCAATTAGACTAAAACAAAAGATGTTTCAGGTACAAAATTAGTTTGTAGCACAAAACCCATTTACTGTAATAATTTTGATTCGCGAGATATTGAACTTTGGCGATATTAAAACTAAGTTTGTATATTAGAGTGTGATGTTTCAACAATAATGCAACTAATAACAAAATTACTTTACCAAACAGCTGATCGAATTTTGCATAAAAATAGTTTGGATCATAAGATTAGCTGTTTACTTGAACAGGATCTTCAAAAATCTTCAAAAATCCAATAATCTAACAGCTTTTTCAGGATCGAAAAGAAAAAATTATTTCCAGGCAAGTTTTATAACTGCTTATCATAATATAGGTTACCTACCAAAAACTAATATTAATTCTTTTAAGGAAGATTTTCCTTCGATTTCAAAATTTTTCAAAGAAATTATATTCAAAATCATAATACTAAATGCACTTCTAATTCATCCATTCGATAAATAATTTACCTACTAAAACATGTAAAAATTACCTCCAATAAATACAATATAAATTGGGTCCCTTGAAAGGATTTTACTTGGGTATTTGTTTCCTTAGTCTTTATATAAAATGTGTAATATTTAAGGGCGGGAGACGGTATATCTGGTGGATATCGTTTAATACCACGCTCCACGCACCCTTCGCTCCTTTTCTTCCCTCCCATTTACCAAACCAGTTTACGACACCAGCCACCAGGGGTTTATATCTAAATTTCTTTATAGACATTCCTTTAAAAATGTAGTGTAAAGGTCGAAACGACCTAGCTTGTTTATAAGTTCGTTTGTGGAAACCATTTATTTTTTTGTTTTTATACAACTGAAACTGATCTGGCTATGGGCGTGTGTGGCACGTTTTCCCCAGCTAGGATGGTCTAAATCTCCAGTGTTGTGTGTCATGATAATACATGCAGTGACTACCTAACTGATATTGAATATAAACGTTACGATATATACGTTAAGTTACGTTATATATATTGATACGAAACGTTCAAAACTAAATTGAAAGTTTGATGCATACAGCTCATAAAGAATGTGTTGGTCCACTACATTTAACTATCTATCATCCCATTAATTCGACACTCATATTCACATTAAAATACGCATATTAGTATGTCAAATCTTGGTCTTCGGGTGTTGACCGCGTCGTTGAATAAGTCAAACTAGAGGCCGACGTTTCGGATGCGTAGCAGCTATCCATCTTCGGGGCGAACTACTATTCAACTGAAGAAGGTCGTGAGCGTCGTCCTATTTTATTAGTTGGTGGGGGTGAGGGGTGATGGTATGCGGAGTCTTATAGAACGTTCTGGAATGTTGTATCAACACCCGAAGACCAAGATTTGACAATCTACAGTGACCGTGGAAGCTTATCATCGCATATTAGTATGTCCACGTAAACATCCGATAAAACCTAAATACATTTATATAGACCAACTATAGATTCCATGGGGTTTTGATTTATGAATTTTCGAAAAAGGTTAACTTAATTGTGTTTGTGTATAAATGTGCCTACAACAAGGCAAAGCATATTAAGTTTCCAACAGAATTATTGGTAATTTACAAACAGAAAACTAGCTATTATAAACAAAAAAGCACTAGATATTTTCATGTAAAATTTATCAACATGAGTGACTATTAAAAAACAAGTGCTGTCAATTAAAATTCCGAGTATTATTAATAAAAAATATGATTAGTATATGATTAGTTTCCAAACGAATATAAAATATTGACCTAATTAATGTTAAATCAGGATCATTAAAAATCCCCAACCATATATTATATAACAACCATATTTACATGTTTAACCACTTAAACATAAAACCGTATCCAACTACCGTCAATATAGCATTTCATAACTAATTGTACTCCAAATAATTAGACTATTTTTTTCTATTTGACCGACCACACGAGTTAATAAACCACGTAAAGCATACTAATTAAAACCCAACAATTGAACTATAGATAGCCGATAGCAAGTAATTATTTAGATGAAGTTGCACCAACGTGTGGCTAACCATCGTGCGGGGGGGGATGCAGTGGGTGCATGGGGCACAGCCTCCCTCCCTTGGGGAGAGTCGGGGGTGTGATCTGATATAATTAACTGATAAGGGTAAAACCTGCCACGACCCCGTTGTTATTTTCCTCTAGCCACTATTGATAAATTATTGTTTCTAGATGGTCTTGCTACCACGACCGTGACGTATTGAGTTCTTAATGTTTTATTGTGTTATAATTTTACTTTACTGATAAGAGGTATTTATAACTGTGGTCTTAATGTTTTGTTGTTGATTTTTTTGTACATTGTTTCTAATACTGTACCCTCGTTTGTTTGCGAAAGTGAAATAGATCTCTTAATAATACTATGGATTTTAGGCTTAGATAATTTTAATGTGTCCTCAAACCATCTTTATCCTGATCCAATCGTTATGTGGAATTTAGGGGAAGTTGTTACACCTCAAAGTTATGTTTACATATTGGCCAAACTTAAAAAAAGGCATTTAAAGGTTCAATTAATTCCACTGAACTCAAATTTTTAAATGAAACATAGTTTTGAAGCCATAATTTTTTTCAGAAAAACTAAATTGTAAAATTTCATTATATTTGTTGGTAAGTTAGTTGGTAAGTAATGATAATCAAATTTAAAATTGCATTCTATTACATCCTTTAGACCTAGTGATTATCTACCTATTAAACATTGAATAACTAAAACTTTAATATTCATATGTAAATCGTTAATTTCTTACTTTTTACTTTCTCCCCCTATACCATAGTATATGGAGAAAGTATTGTTTTCGTCAAAATTTTCGCGTTTGAGTTTTGAGTGGATATGTCCATTTTTGGCCCTCCTGGACCCAAAAAAAGTGGTTTTCGAAGTGATGTATGTGTGTGTGTGTCAGTGTGTCTGTATGTCTGGATGTGTACAGAGCTTAACACCTGTGGTCCGATTTCGATGTATTTGGTGTGTAGGTTCTAACCCTTGGTATCTTCAGGCGCTTTTTTTTATTTTTTTGAAATTTTGATTTTAATGTTGATTTACCCATAATAAACCATAAAATAACGGACAAATCGGATTTTCTAAAAATGGCCTGAACAATTTTGATAACATTTTAGTATGTTGTAGCCCTTTAAATTCTAAACAAAATGGTGCGACTCCCATTTCTGTAAAAATTACGGTTCAAAAGTTATTGTAAATTATGTTATTTTCCCCCATAAAATAACAAAAATTGGTTTTATAAAAAAACCTGTTTTGATTTAACATAGTATGTAGTGGTCCTTAAAATTTTGAAAGTTTTTTATTCATTTTTTTTATTTTTAATGGGGATTTTTCCATAAACCCCATAAAATAACCGAAAATCGGATTTTTTGAGAAAAACTGGTTTTGAATTAATATGTTATGGTCCTCATAATAAAAAAAAATATAGTACAACACCCCATTGCAGCAATTCTGACTCAAAAGTAATTGGAACATTTGTGATTTTTAACTACTGTATAAAATATCATATTTACTATCACCACTTACCCATGATAAAGGTTGTTGACAAACTTATGGGAGAAATTACGTGTCAGAATGCTGATACCGTTTATAAAAAAAAACATATTGAAAAATAGAGATTTTAAAACATTAATATCGCCAGGTATATAGTGCATTTAAATTATTGTTATTCCTGTTTAATATATTGTATACTGCCCTATTACCCTAATTTTTAATTTAGGTTAGGCCTAGTTTTTGTTTTAGTGACGAGAACCAAGATCCGTGGAAATAATAGAGTCTGATTAAATCACCATGTAATTATTTATTTTTCATTCACATTAACCAGCCTACAATAATGATTATCCATTATGCAATAATAAATTCTTAGGCTAGTGATACCTGTACATGCATATACACAATCATATGGAAAGCGCTCTATATTCAGGGAAGAAAAGGAGGATCATCGTTCTGAAATACAAAATAAATTGTCTGAGTTACATATTGGTATACTAAACTAACTAAAATACTGAATAAGGTAAATACAATTGTTTAACACGAGGCAAGAGGTTATGATTGGCAAGTTATTGAAAATACTATGATTGTCTTGCAGATAAACTAAATCTGTGTTGTCTTCTGTTTAAAATTTAATACTTCTGGTTGATATAAATGATATTTTACAATGGATGTGCTCGGATAATTATAATTACAACTTTTTATAATAGATCTACTTACATTTTCTAACGGCCTCCTCTATTTCCGCTCTCCACTTAAAAAAAAAAAAAAAAAAAAAAAAAAAAAAAAAAAAAAAACTATGTCGAGATTGATCTGTACAACAAGGGCTACCAACCTACCAACTTAACGCAATATATTAGCAACAATAATTAGTTCAACGATTATAACTGAATTAAATGTTTCCTACTGTAACAAATCAGTATAGTTATCAATACTATTTAAATTGAGTTTACATCGATAACTACTGGATTCTAATTCAGTAAGTAAATTACATACAATCAAATTAAATCCTTACAGGAATTTACAGTAACAAGAACGTCGGTCTCACAACAGCTGGGGAGCCTGTTGCTTTATCAATTAATTAGATCAATCCACAATTGTCCCCCTTCCACTTAAAATTATCTCTGCTAAATTGCTACTGTCCCTCGCATATAATCTGGAATAATGTTTCTAAATGAAAAATATTTGTATTTCATTTTTAGTAAATCAAATTATTATATAATATTGTGTTGATTATGTTTTCCAATTTAATAATGTATCAATTAAATTGCTTTGCATAAACGTATGAGTAGCATCGATATATAAAAATATCGATGATGAATAGCGTTTATCATGTTTCACACGTTAGTTTGTTAAATTTGTTACGTTTTCGAAGTAGTTAAGGCCAAAAACTGTCTTAATTGTATTTGTGGCTCGTTGATCCCTACATAACACCTTAACTATTTTTAAGTAGGTTGACCACTTAATGTGTTAGAATGCAACCTATTCATTAGCACAACATCTTCATTATGGTAGTGAGTGAAAAATAACTAATGAAATTTATTCATCAGAAATCTATACTAAAATTTTCCTGTCTCATTACTAATTAAAACCAAAAACATTTTTAAAATAAATTATTACATTATTATCTTTAGACTTTTATTGACAAGCTAAAACACTAACACTTTTAGTTATAAGAACATTATTAGTTGCGAATGCATATGTTTTTTTGCATCTCAGATTATATTTTCAATTGTCATACTAACTGTTTGTAAAGGTTGCATAAATAGTTAAGGATCATTTTAGGGTTTTTGATTCCACTATAGTTACAAAAATATCCTTCAATAAGCTCCCACTCACAAAATTAAAAGTGTGCTACTGTCTATATAAAAAAAAATTAAATTATGCACACTTCTCAGATTTTAATCTTTACTTTCTGTATTTAGAGATAAAAAATGAGACTGTAAACAATTTAAAACCATATAAAACAAGAGGGTCCACATTGCAAAAAGAATACAGTATAAAACAGAATACACAAAACCAACTTGCACGATTAACTTATCTCTACAAAGCGCGTTAAATCAAAAAAGACAATAACTTGAACGACGAACGCTTAATCAGCTGAGCAGAAAAGCTTTTGTAATCCTTTTGAAATTGACTTTCCGGCACTTAGTGACGTCATTCTGTGAACTAGGATTGAGTCAACTCTCAAGATAAACATAACCTTAAATTGAATCACTTCCATACTTCCGATACAGTATTATAATTTACTCAGGTTGATGATGAGATGGCTTTCCTTGTTATAAGTTCTATAAGTCATTGTATTATGATAACTAGGTGATAAATATTTGAATATTTTAGATTTGTTATGTATGTACAAAATGGATTTTAGAATCTGTAACTGAAACAAAAATACTTAAAAGTTATGTTTTGTTTTGTTGGTAGAACTGTTCTATATTTTGCTTATGTTGGATAATTAATTGTATTTGATCACAAACAAATATTAAGAAGTGAGTAGTCAAAACAGAGTATTAATAATCTTTTACAAAAAACACAGAAGATTAAAATGCCACGTTTCGGTATTTTCAGGTTTACTTTGATTAGGTTTTATTTTATGTATTACAAAGAATATTTACAAACATCATTATTAAAAATACAAATATATAAAGAAATTTGTTCATTGAAATAAATAAATATTAATAATTAATGAGTGTATTTGCATAAATCACGATACGTTGTGATAAGCCCTAGTAAGAGTTTTGCAAGACTGAAAAATGAAATGTTATTTATTCTTCAAATGAAGTATATACAGGGCCTATATATAAAACAGGACCCTCTTTCACACCTCATAGAACATTTTTCAACATCTTAGACTATTAATTACAATGCAATGATGTTGTATGCATTACTACTACTTACAGCACTATATCTTACCAAAATATATAATGGTCTGATACGTATTACAGCTATTACGCTTACAAAACCCCCACAGTCGCATAATTATTGTTGTAATTTGAGCCGCACACTTTGGTAATCAGATTGTAAAATATTTGTTTAGATTACACGGGCGGGGGTAATCGCCAATGTTTTTGCTGTAGCAGCGAAATAAAACGCTGACACTTGTTGCGATACCACTAATTGCCCCTTTCCCATAACAGTTTTTTTACCCCCCCCCCCCCTTTCGACCCTTCTCACCCCTTCATTACTCTCTCTTTCTGTCTAGCACACGCTAGCTTTCCTTCTACATAATCCTGCTAAGTTAAATATCTTCTCACAGTTTTCTTTCTCAACAATAGATTATTGAAAACAATATTAATCAAAGGATTCATACCAATTGTACCGAGAAAGTAAGTTGAAGTTGATAATTTTGGAGCATAGGTCTAAAAATAACTTTTGTTTCCAAGGCATTTTTTTGTAATGGCTACATTATTTTATTAAAGAAATTATTGCTTAAATTGGCTATTACGATTGGTAGAAGACAAATCCTACGTAAATTTTGGGGTGTTAAGATCCCGACCTCACTTGGGAAGCTACCTATAAGAATATAGTTGTTAACAAATTGTTATTGATAAGTTCTAGGGTTAATTGTTTTGCTAGAAGATGGAAACAGATTTTAAATCAAGAAAGCCCCATGCATTTCCAGCAGTTGTATTAATAGTTGTTGTTCGAATACATTTTTCCAATTTAAAAAACTTAAGTTTTGAATTATTTGTCCAAGGGCCGTTAGCATTACCTGTTACGAATAAGGAATTGTTTTAACTGGTAGGGAATTGATAACAACACCATTTTTTTATGAATAGATGATCTTGATCATCATTTCTGTTCATTGTGTAGAAAAACTCATTTATGATTGTTTGGCTAGACCATCTTCATGGAAGGGATATTAGCGTTTCAAAGAGACAAGTAAAATCAGTTAAAGTTGTTTAGTGAGAAAGGTTTTATTTAATTTTTGTTACCTTCATTGGGCTCGTTCGTATAATGCCTTACTGATTTAATTTAATACGGTAATGTTATTATTTTCCGTATCTTCCACTAAACTTTGTTCGGCATATACGTATTATAGGATGCGTTTTCCTCAAATATGTCTGGATTACAATTTAAAATCTTAGCTTTTCTTAAAACTAAACAAAAATTGCATTCACAAAAACAACTAAGTAAAATACTTCTTTAAATGTTACCCTGCTTGAAATTATGTTACAGTTTATCATAATGCATTTAGTGAGCACAGTGACAAAGACCGGGCTAATCAGTAAGCAGTGATAATTGTAAGGGATCTGGAGGGGTTAAGGGAGGTTGGGAGGAGAGTAGAGAGAGGAGTGGCGTTTGATGATAACTCTGGCTGGAGATTTACAACTCAAGTGACACTCCCTGGAACAATGCTAAATCCAATTAAACTTCCTCACTTAGATTTTGACACTACATCCGCTGTCATACTTGTTATAAAACCTCCTTGCACGGTTCACTTGTTTCTACATGGGATTTTAACAGCTTACCCTTACGGGGTGTGTGGAATTGATAACTGTAGTTGTACTTAATGTTTTAAAATGTTAATAAGTTCATAGTTTCAGCATGTTTTAGTGAAGAAATTACACCAATATAAAAAATATTGGAGATTTAACATGTAGTTTTATTTTATTGCTGGACCACAAGTGTTAAACATTTCCAAAACACTATTTCGCCAATGGTTATTGGTGATATTCGAACCCGATGCCTTAGGAAACTATCTATCCAGTACTATATTTTCTACACCCACCAACGCCTATTTTCAATAAACATTTTATATTGCATAAAAATATTCATAACAAGTACAAAAAAACGTTGAAAATATTGAAGATAGTATAAAAAGTTCAATGGATTTTTATTTTGATTTGACCAACTCTAGTTCAGTAGATGAATTTTGTTAGACCTATTTGTTGCTGATTTGTCACAAGGTATGCTGCATATAAATGTAGTCATGAAAATTATCGAATCATATGTACTTTTGAGGTTACAACTTAATTGGCCAGCATCGGAACAAAGTCCTCTTCTTTCCTAGTGAGAAGTATTAAAGCAATAAATATAAAGTTGTGTAAACAAAGACAAAGACATACCACAACGGGAGCCTGTTTAGTTCCATGCCATAGCGTCGAAAACTTACCCCATAAAACATAAGCTGACTAGCCTGCGAAAATGGGTTGTGTGGTTATGAAAACCTCTGAAAGTTCCCAGAGTCGTAAACGTCTAATGCGTGTACGAGTGATTTTTTACACAACAATTGCTGTCATATTTGGGTACATAAAAGGAAGATTCTTTGTTTCTCTTCTTTAATATTTTTGGAAATAAGGCAAATAAGGATGTGTGATCTTTGCTATTTCGAAACCGCAGCACGTGAGCACAAAAATCACTAGTGGCATATAAAATTTACAGTCTCATTTTCTTCGACAGTATTTGACAACCGTAATAAAAATGCCTATCAATAGTAAAACATATTGTGTAGTGTGAAATTTATAAAAACTTAACTGTAGCTTCAATTTAATTGGATGAAATTCTCGTAGTCAGTGTTTTGTCAGATGATTTTGATTTGGCTTCACATGTATTTTCTCATTAAATATATTTTTCTTATAATTGCTTTCATTAAAACACTGACATTTCTTTCATCCATATATTTCCAACAAATAAAATAAGTTTATTATCCTTTTGAAGAGTTTGATCAAAACCGAAGGAATATTTTAATTTTTATTTTAACCTTAACAAACAATCATGGCAGAACTCAGGCTTCTACAAAACAAGAGAGCTTCAATCAAAAGCTCTGTCTAAAAAATGAAGACCTTTGTGAACAATTTTGACATAAATACAGGTAAATTTGTAGAAATTGAAATCAGAAATGAAAAGTTAGAACAATTGTACAGTTAATTCACAGACATTCATAGCTAAATAGTTGCAATCACTTTAGATGAAACAGACAATAATTTTGATGAATTCGAAGAAAATTACTACATGTTAGTAGCTTTCAAGGAAATCTTTGATAAATATAAGAAAAATGTATTTACAGACCAAGGGATACAATTTACAAGCTAAAATCATTTAGATTTTTCCCAATGCTACTTTTATTGTATGTCTTTGTTTATGGCTTCCTCCCAAGATCGTATGTCAATGAATGTTCGGAAAAGGCCTCACCCCCTTGGAATAATTGAGCATAGTGTTTGTACACTCAAAAAAGAAAACATTGAACTATGTTGTCAGAATACTATATTTCGAAGATTAAATATAATACTATTGATAAGTTGATTATAAAAAAAAGAATTGTTAGAGATCTAAACATTAGACTATTTTATTTTATATTTTCGGTATTTATAGGTGCGTTTACAATTTCATCAGGAATGACCATAGCATGCTGTAAAATACCAATAGCACACTAGAAGTTTGCATTTCTGATAAAATAACCGATTGACATTTGCATGGGAGGGAGACGTTTTGTCAGATATATTTTGATTGATAGTTGAAATACCGACCACGAATCAGCCTCAAGTAGGAATCTGTACGTCTTTGCTTTTGACATCCAACATCTTCAAATACGAAATATTTCACAATTGGCTTGATGCATAAGAGCTATTAAGTTTCACAAATAACTATTCAAAAAACTCTTGATAACTATCAAAGTTGAAAAGAGGCATAAAAGTATACAAGTTGTAGTAACATACTTAAAGAGACTAAGATGTAATTTTGCGTACTTTATCATTCGTTTTGTCCTTTGGAATTATCATTCGATTTTTTAAAGATAGATTTATAATTTTGTAATTACTAATTTTCAACTAGTAATTCAACACTATTGTTTTTCAAATGTATTTTCTCATTGAACTAGCCTTTTCAAAACTAGAACTTTTATCGGAAACTTGCCATGCATATATTTTCATATATGCATGGCAAATTTTTCTCAAGTATGTTTAAAGATCATTTACTTGCCATGCACTGTGTAATACACAGACACATGTTTTGCATTTAAAACTGCGGAGAACTTCTTTACATTTTCAAAGGTAGGATATCTATTGAAATTGTGATGTTATGACATAGAAACTCATCTTATCCATACACATACTTCTTTTATTCCATATACTAGTACACAATGTATATTTTGACAGTTTACCTGCCTGATTGCAGAAGCACTCCTCAGGTGTTATGTGATGTATTTTAATAAATAAAATAAATAAAAAAATACAAACCCCTTCCACCAATTTTAACAAATTTTAATTATAACTGTTTTATCTATTTAATTGATCTTACCTCAGTTTTTTCTATTGATTTTTATGATTTGATTTAGCTTCGCCTGCTAGTTTATTCCATAGTTCCAAACAAAAGATATTAACGTTAATTTACACCATATTTACATAATTCAGTGACTCATAAAATAGCGTGGTGGATTTTAAAGGAAGTCAGTGATGTCGTGAGTTCGCTTCCAGATGCCTCCGATTAATATTTAACTTATACCATAGAGAAAAGGAGGATAGACAGTAGATTACGATAGATTTACAATAGATAATTACAATAGATAATTTTGAATTGGTAATAGAAAATTTCCTAACATCGTTTTAAAATATAGAAATAAATAAATAACCTTTTAAGGCAATCGCTTAACAAATCTTCAGAATATAACACTTATTGAAATACGACAAAGGTAGGGTATCAAGTCGATTGGAAGGTAGTATTTTATATTATTTGGAAGAACAATATATCTGGTTATACTTGAACGGCCTCGAGACATCCAGTTAGGAACCGAAGCGGTAAAGTAAATGGTGCTTCGACATGCGAGTTTCGACTGCCGCCGTCCCCTTTGAGCTGAATAAGTCTCTTTGGAGCTCAACTAGATGAATCTATAGAGTGTTTCAGCGTGGTTTGTACGAAAACAAAATAAATATTTCGCTAAAGAATAATAGAACCTGTGTAAAGATAAAGGGCCGCAGTCACAAAAAAAATTAAAATTGGGTCATACATGTACGAAACAATGTTGAAAAGAACTCAGTCCAACTTATCAACACGGCGTTCTGTAATGAAGGTTTAAGGAAACATGTCAGTAGCCAGTTAATGCCTGTATGATGAAAATACGTGTTTTAAACTTAAGTACCTTTTTGGTGCCTTTTAGTACCTTTAGTACATTTTAAGTACCTTTAAGACTATTTAAACAGTCTCATAAACCTACAGGTCCCATCATACAGTATATAGTTGGCTATCATAAATTACAGAATAATTATGTTTTGGTCAAAATAAAAACAAAAGACATCATCGAATTCCACATTTAATTCACATTCAAAATTTCCTATGACAGTATTTTTATTAGATGAAGATTAGGAACGAGTTAGTAATTCCAAGTATCCAAAGTGACAATAAATAACCCAACTTGTGTGCTTTTAAACTTAGTATTTCGTAAAATCTACCATTATAATTTTAAATTTTAAATCTTAACGAAAAAGAAGTTAAATTATTAAATTTTAAAACCATAACAAGGAATTCAATTTGGCCTTATAGGATGAGCAAATCAAAAGCTAGTATATACATAGAAAGATAGATAATCAATTTCAGATTCATTTCTCTAAGATAACGGAGCTATATTTACGTGTTAGATCTGTTTGTACGTTTCCAAACACAAAGGTAACAATAGAAATACAGGTTACTACTTCCCATTGGCTGGACACAAATACTTCAATTTCAGTTAATGATAAATGCTTTAAAACAAAACTCTTTAAATCTATTTGGTAGTGTTATCAAAGGTACTCACCAGACACAGATCGGACAAAAACCATGTACCAGACCAGCAATGGTATTGTTTGGTCCATCCCAGGTTACACGGGCAACTCGTTAAAGGCTCTACATCGCCACACGTTAGACATTCTGAAACAAACACAGACAATGTATGGATTGAGGTTTTTATTTTAAAATTTCTTTAAAGTGGTTTAAATACCTGTAATGTTGATGATCCAATCGGTTGTAAAACAACTAGTTTCTGCTCACAATGGAGCCTTCTTCAGGTTTTCCCAAGGACATTGTCACTTCTTAAAGTTAACAAACTTGGCTCTAAGTTAAAGGAACGTCCTCTCATATCTACATCAAACTACGATAAGACAGGTGTTTACCAAATCAATTGCAGCAATTGTGATAATTATTACATAGGCCAGACACGCTCTTTTGCAAAACGTTTTAAAGAACACATCCCCAAGAAAACCACGTCCACTAAATCATCAACTTTTGCAGAGCATTTAATCACAAACAACCATAGCTATTCCAACATCAACGATAACATGACTGTTCTACATTTTAATAATAACAAGTTTCAGATCAACACGCTAGAAGAATTCGAAATTTATAAGGCATCAAATCGGACAAACAAAACGTGCTAAACGACAAGCTTTCATTCGCATCTAATTTCATTTACAACACTACAATAGAAATAATGGAAAGGGAGAGGGAGAAGAATGAAACCCACAAACAACCTGTTACAGTACTGATAAGACGCACCGACCATAGTGCCCGGCGGTCTAGACGTAAACTCCCGCCGGTCACATCGTTAAAGCTAGGCCTAGCCATGCGTGTTACGTGTTTTAAATGTTTTTTATGTTTTGTAAATATTGTGAACTTTGACGACCTTCGGAAGAAGTGACAATGTCCTTGGGAAATCTGAAGAAGGCTCCATTAAGAGCCGAAACTAGTTGTTTCACAACCGATTGGATTGTCAATATTATAGGTATTTAATCCACTTTAATTGTATCTTGATAATCCGGAGGCTACCCATTCAAAAAAATGAAAAAATTTATTTCTTGATTTTTTTTTCGTTTTGGTATTTTTTACCAAAGCTTCTATGTTTTATTGACTTTCCACGTATATGTATTGAATGCGGAACACAGTTGTTGTTTGCCACCTTCTTAACCAAATGGGACTTCATTACGTAATACAAAAGATTACAGCTGTTTCCTTGTAGATTTATCATCCTTAAGGACCAGCTGAAGTTAGTTTAATGTTTGTTCCGTACTCCTTGTAACTTCATTTTGTTTACAATTTGTTTCTTGTTATTACAGTTTGTTATCTTGTTTGGCCAAATAAAACCATACGATCCTGAACAATAGCTAGTACCCTGGTTATGCAACCAAAAAGTAAAGTGTGAATTAAAAGATTTGCCTTAAAATAATAGAAATATAATTTCGTCGACACTAGCGCTCAGTGTCACCAACATGAACTAAACATGAAAACATACTATGGTAAATCTCCTTTTTCACTCTCTTTATTTATTTATATTTCAATACACGTCAACATATTTTATTACATTTCTGTTTTATTATTTAACAAAATCATCTCGCTATAATATTATTTCTCTGGGAGTATATAGCCTACACTGCTGCGAGAGTAGTGGCCGTAGCCGTCTGGAATTGATAAATCCTTCCCCATAGCTCACAATAAAACGGCCGCTAGCTGGAAATGCCTTTCACCTCCTTATGCTGCCATAAAATATCTCCCTTCATCTGTAAAACAGGCTCCTTCAGAATTAAGCTTTTTATTTAAAATACAAACACTGGCTTGGAGTTTGTTTGTAAGCCTTTTTCTTTTGTATTTAGAAATACAAAAAAAATAACTGTTATGGCACTTACATTTTTGACTACTTAATTAAATATTAAAAACTCATGAGTAATAAGTCATAAGTCCTTTGTAAAGCCAAACTGACAAAAAATTCATTAGTTTCGTCAAAAACTGTAATATTTACGTGAACTAAAACATCTCTTATCTACATTAACCTTCAATAATGTACTATAAATATGCTATATCCGAGAATTTTTATTCAAATGATTTCCAGGGGATTCATCTTACAGAACAATCCCTAACCTCCTAACCATTTTGTACCAATTTTAAATTCAGGACATAAGATGATTTATTATTGGATGGATATAAATAGGAGTAATCGTTTGCAAATCGTTGTGTTATTTGACTACTAATGTTTCATAGTAGTAGTAGGGTAGAGGTTAACTGTAAGAAAGGACCATGAGTTCCTAAGTTCCCCTCAATAAAGAAGGATTTTCATTTCATTTCCTTTCATCAGCTGTAGGTAATTCAAATAATACTTTTACTAAATATTGTTATTTATTACTTTACTGGTATATTGTTGACTTAACGATAAGATGATAGTATGTACAAATTGAATATAATTTTGGGAGATGTAAAGAGTCATTAAATTTTTTGACATTTTTATGTAACAATACAATTCCAAAAGGAGTTAATTTATTTAAATTATAGTATAATATTGCATATCTTCAAACATTATACATTTGATTATTTTCTATTGTGTTTATTTGTTTAGTGTTTATTATATTTAATACAATTAAGGGTTTTTGTTGTGGATAATTTGAAAATACTATTTATTATTCTAAACTGTTTGTAAGACAATTTAAAGTACTAATCAATACACACTAGAAATGCAAACGCATAGACAACCTTATTTGTATTCGACTGGTGTAAATTTGAGAAATGAACTGTCACAAGTTATTGGTTACATGTTGCTGGTTCTACCAACATTCAACCATTTATCAGTAAAAATGAGACTTTAAAATATATATTTATTTCAAATTCCACAACTTATTGTTATGTCTTTTTAACGTTTATATATTTTATGTTATCACTATAGTTGTATACACTATGGTGTTATGTATCATTAAACATGTGTTTCATTCCATGTCTTCGCTCGCATAATGCATTACTGAGTATGTACTCATTTTAGGTTCTTGGTAACTTCTTCTTAGTTTAGTATGCGAATGATGAATGATGAAAAAAATAAGGACTCCCTCGATGTATAACTACCGTATAACTATCGTAGTTACATATATTGATGGGGGCTCCTTCAATTTTCCATCATGGAAAATTTCCTAAATTGCTAACATTTTTTTCTAAGATTTTGCCAACTAGTGATTGGTCTATAAGCATTTGTTAACAAATCCCTTAGTACCTAAATATATTATTTATCTTTCCAGCGTCACAATACCTGAATGTATTTCCTTCTTTACAAGCACGTCAGATTTAATTATGTACTATTTTAGTACAAACCGAATGTTTGTATACGCTGGCATCCACTGTTTTACATTCACATAATTTTAATTAAATGATTGGATTAAAATGGTGAATATTACGTACTAAATTAAGAACCCTACACAGCAGTCCTCACACTTTCCAACTGCACCAAATATCGTAAGAGTTCCGGAATGATAAAATTATTAAAAAAGGTTCAGAACGAGCAAATATATATATTTATATACAAACGATATAAATAATAAGTTTTACAATAAATAAGTAGTTTTTAGTACAACAACGTATGAAAAATCAACACAAAGTGTGAGTAGGCACCACCACAGCAGATTTCGCTGACAAAGGTTATAAAAGACATCTGGTAGGAGGAAATGTCCCGTGTATTTTCATATTTGGGACATTTTACGGTCGGAAAATCTCCCATAAATCAAACCTCCTACTCTGGTAAATGTGTTAAAATATACACAAACTCTTAACTTTTAATTTACTAAATTGTTTAAATGTTGACATAATATTTAAGAGTTCTTTTTGGGTTTGGTCACTCAGCAATTACTTACTATGATAGAGTATACCAAATATCTTACCTTCCTTAATCCACGGTTTTTATTTTCACTGAAGATTTTTGGAGTTTCATTTACCATGTATAATTAATTGTCTTACACTTAGTGGTCTACACATAAAGGTCTTACAAACTTTAACACGTTATTACAAATATTTTCGCCAATAGTTATTATTTTACTATGCACGTAAAAGAGAGAAAACGTGTTTTTCCATCTCTGGTTTGGTCTGCAAGAATCAACTCTTGGAAATGTTGCATCTCAGCGAGGAGTCAATATTGGAAAGTTTCCACATTCCGATGTTTAATAAAAGTTTCCGATCGTCCGTGAAGATGAGCGCAGATTGCCCACCTTTTCATTTTCCATCCTCCATAATTATACATGCAGATAAATCGCTTGAGTGTATCAGTGTTTAAGAAGAAAATGCAAATAAAACTTTATCTTAGGCAATATATTTTTCTCAGTAAGTCAATTGTGTTTCATTATAAACGAAAGGATGGTATGCTATTTATTACCATTTATCCACATCTGTTCTTAGTGTTTCGCTCTTCAAATTAACTGAATTTACTTGAAAAACGTTTTTTATGAAGCAGATATTTTATCGACTAGCAAGTCATTGTGAAACTTTAATAAACACGCTTTAAAAAGTTAGTTTCCCGTACTAAACATTTTAGAATAAACATAAACATTCTAACCATGTTTATTTAAGTTTCGATACACATTTTCTTTGATAACATGAATAACTGATGAAATTACAATACACAATAGTTCTTTCTTAAGAGTAAATTCAGATTGATTTATTTGGGTGGTTTAATTTGAATATGTAATATGAATATTAAAATGAGTTAAGTAATTTACAAAGTGTATTGAAACTGTCTCTCTCAACAATAATTGGGTTTTAAGAAATTATTTATCAAACTATATTTTCAGTACATTAGCGGTTTTTAAATTACCATTGTAAGTATTGTATGTATAGTTCTAAAGAATAGTGAACTATAAAATAAAATACTATAAGGTATTTTGGAAAATATTACACTAAAATTCTACTAAGACAATAAATTTTTATAAATAGTTTTTTAGCCTCCAGATTACTGTATTTTACTTAAAATGGTTTACAATACCTGCATATAGTAATCCTTTATTGCTGATTTAGGCAACTAGTTTCGGTTCTTGTTTTGAACGATCTCTAGGCCTCAGTTCAGGCTTCAGTTGCCTAAATCAGCAACAAAGGATTACTATATGCAGGTATTGTAAACAATTTCAAGAAAAAAAAATAATTTTTATTTGCTAAATATTTTAAAATGTATTTTTATACAACAAATATTTACAGTTAATGTCTTGTAATATTGCAGTTTACAAAATTTAATGACCAATTTTAATCGTAACAATTTTTATAAAATTCGTTCGGATTACAAAATTTAGAGATAATACGAAACGTGCATTTCGTGTAGTAAAAAGTATGCTTGCTCAGTGTAACATGTAACTTCGCGTACTTCGACAGAGATGCACATAGGAATATTTGGTTTTTTAATCGAACATATGTACATTAAAGCATTTATGTAGTCTTAGTTTACAAACAACGTTGCCTACAATGACTTACAAAAATATAAAGTCATTTTGCCACAAATCAACCCTGCGATATAATTTTTCATATAATTTTCAGAAAAATGAAGTCAATTTCGTTCTCGAGGGACAGTTTTTCTCTTGGTTATATTACAAGTTAAAGAATGCAATCTGTGAGCTTATCTTGAAAAATGGGCAAACTTTTAATAACTTTGAAAAATACTTAACCTCTACTTTATTTCTGAGTATTATTAGAGGTTACTTCTTTTGTAAAGAGCTTAACCAATGTTTTAAAAATAGAATGGTAATATTTAGCTTGCGATTGAAGAGTACTTCTAAGCAATAATTAAATAATAATTAGTGAATAAAGTTAATCGTAATTTTCTTAGAAAGCAGTATACAAATTAGAGTATCATGTTATAGCTAACATGTAAGCTTACCAAATTATGTGAATTGAAATCCTCCTTATGGTTCACCTAACATAAGATTCTGAAACATAAAAACCGACATATTAATTAATTAACGTGGAACGAATAATTTAAATCTAGAGCAATGAAAATTATGAAAACTTGCAGGCAACACACATAGTATTAGTAAAGTAACACACATTGTAAAAAGTGTTCAAATCTTTAAAATAATTTCACTCGTTTAACACAAGACACTTTATTCTCTTTACAAAAAAATAAAGAGAATAAAGTGTATTAATATAATTTCACGTAGCCTTTGTAAAATGCCACTGGTGTAGAAAAAATATTATGTTAGATTGTTTACGTACTACCTATAAGCTCCTACAAATTATTTTGTGTTCATGACAAGCATACGAAACTATCGCATTGTAACATTTTGACGATGTCTTAATTTTACAAGCGAAATTTACCTCAAGAAAAAATGCAATTGAGTCCAGTGCAACGAACTACAGCAACACAGTTTTAATTCGTTGGTCTGGCGATGTTCCTTATTGGTCGAACCAGCTCCTTTTCCATAGATGCGAGCACTATACGTAGTTGGATACGCAGTAAATACTTTACTAATGAAATGATTTCGAACACATATGTTTCCGATTCAAATACGGTGATTCTAAATTATTAAACTTTGAAACTCTCAAAATGAAAAACTATACAAACTATCATCACGGGGTGAAAATAAATTGATATAGGATATTTCACAGTTTTGTTTGACATTATTCTGCTAAACATAGATCCAAAATTAGCCTATACAGACATTTTAGATTTTATCTATGATTTTTAATTAATTACACAATATTACTTCTCTGAATCTCAAAACTTCATACTCTACGTTGAATTGTCAAAGGTATTAACTAATGCCGATAAAAGCTAATTTAGTTCTATAATTTACCGCTCAGTTATTGCTGTCCACTATTATTGTAAGCTGCAAGGAACCTTAAAAAGCTAAAAGTTGTCTGTGTTTATTTTTTAGTTTGGGACGACTTATTTAATCGAATTGACGTGTGCTGTGCAGCCAGAGGGGGCACATAGAGCATTTTTATAGATTTTTATATAATAATGTTCAAATTCTTTTATGAAATCATCTTCTATTTTTACGCCGCAAGTTTCATAGATTTATAATTACGTAATTAATTTCAAACCGTAGTTAAAATATAAACCTGTCTGTATAGGCAAATCCTGCAACTACGTTTACCAAAGTGGTGTTAAAGAAAACTTTGGAATCTCATTTCAATTGATTCTCACCCCGTGATGATAGGTAGTATAGTTTATCATTTATGGAGTTTCAAAAGTGTAACAATAATTTAGAATCACCCTGTATACCGAATTTTATAATAATATACATAAGTGTGTCTAATGCAAATTTTATTGAGGATTGGCTATTCACCCACTTGGCTATTGCACATTTGAAAAACAATTATATTTGGCAAACTAAAAATCGCCATGCCATTTTTATAGAGTAAAATCAAGCAACCCATTAACAATAAATGTATATCAATCAAGACATTTTGATATGAAACACAGGTGTTATATCTAAATTCATTTAACGGGAGTACAAATTATTTGCTATTTTATAACATAGAAATTTGAAAGGGGAGTTGGTAGTCAAATGGAGGTTTTGCTAGGGATTGTGGCAAGAGGAGAGGAGGGGGGAATCGACAACAACCCCCTTCCAGAACTGTCCCAACCAGAATCGGTTTTACCCTGCAATTTATTTATTTCCACTCCGCTGTGTGGTTTTTGATTAACAGTTAAGTTATTTATCGCATGTACTGAGTGGATTTTACTGCAACTTAGTTTGGAACCATACTTGTTTACTCTTTATATATCGATAATCGGCTTTCTAAGGTAAATGATAGAGATATAGTTTGGGTTGCGCGTGTTTGGTTTCTATGTACTATAGAAAAAAAGGTTTTGAAATTCATGAGTTTATCGTTTTCATTATGAATCAATAATTAACGTCATAATGTTGTGCATGAATTTAAATTGCTTTATTGGAAAACTTTAGTTTTACTTTTTTAAATCGTCATAGTTTCATGGGATTGTTTGAAACAAGTATGTAAATATGTTTTTTTTCTACGAAATCTTTACTTCTGAAGTTTTGTTCATAACTTTTTTCCTGTCTACTTTTGATGATTAAAAGAATCTGTCCGGGATTATAGATTGGGCGTTTTTTTTTTATCTAATAGTATTCAATAATTAAACTAATTTTGATCGGACCAATATTTCAGTACTTACGTATTATACCAGCCACACCGATAAATCGTTTTCCAAATAATTTTAAATAGTTAAATAAGAAAATTAGTTTGAATAAGAAAATCTTCTTAACCTAACCTAACCACCCTTACGTTAGGTTAGGTGAGGTAAGGTATGGTAAGGTTAGGTTAGGTTATAATTATTAGGTGTGGTCGGCATAAAACGTAAGTATCCAATATTCCAATACTTAAATCAATACAGCTTAAGATCACGTTATTTTCCAATTAGTTTCATTTCGATATGTAAGAACACTGTTCCTTAAGATATTCAACTTATCTGTAGAATAGTTATTCTAAAAATATTAAGTAGGTATACAACACGAGCCAATCCCTAATATCTAGGTCATTTTCCACAGGCATCAGATAGGACACGTTTTATCACAGACAAAAAGTAGAAGAAAGAATGTAAATTAACCAGGAGAAAACTGAGCGTGGTTGGAACAATGCAAAATAAGTCGCCTTACTCAAGTTGAGATTTACATAGCTTTCAGTATAATTTAAGGGAGTGGTGGAAACGAGGAGAATCTACTTACCGGGAAAATGTAGCAGAACATTGATCATATCTGTTGTAATTTTAAACCCTTCTCACTTTCTTGAACAAATCTTAACAACGTTTACTAGTATCTTTATTTACTTACCTGTTCATAAAATAGATTTTGTAATCTGCTTTTGTTATGCCAGGCAAGTGGGAATTACATTTCTGTGTTCAGTGTATACAATGTTAAGTGTAATCAAGAATTTGTCACTACACTACTATGAGTTGAGCTGTTTTCGTTATGTGTTTACAACCTGCGAAACATCATATTTTCAACAGCTGTCTATCGAAAGTAACATTGTTTACAATCGAAAATTTCCCCTTCAACAACTGCAAATATTTGTTATTGTTTTATCAACTGTTTAAATTTTCAACAACTAAATTAAATATTAAATTGACATTAAAGGCATAAACTAAAAAGTTCTATGAGCTTTGTAAAGAAGAAAATAATTATTCTTTGTAGTGTAGTAAAAATTAACGTTCAAAACACGAGTGAAAGTGGCTATACATATTCTCAACCATTTAAAGTGATAAATCGATAAATCTCGCACTTCAAACATGGTCTCAAATATGTAATGACTCACTTTCTACTCTTGTTATGAAATATACTATAATAATGTTCATTTATATATATTAATTTTAAACGCATTTTTCCGTAGATTAGATATTTTAATGTATATGAATAGTTAGGGTCAAATAACTTAGCAGTAAAAGGATAAAACAACGAACAAGTTTTTTTTTTATTACCATCAATAACTACCAAACACGATGGTTCCGAAGAAGGTTACTATACGACAATGGAGAACCAAAAAAACATAATAAATACAAATGTATTGATTTCCTTAATATTTTGACTACGGTAAATAACATCAGGTGGGACTGATTCAAAATTATTGACTGATTGGATTTAAGAACTAACGAGTGCAATTAAAGTGTATTGCGTTAGATCAAGGCCGCACTTGGTTAGATCCATTAAGTTTATTGAATTCGTAATTCAATAATAATAAAATGTTACAAAAGAAAATTCGTAATTTAAATATTTTCATTTTCACAGAAAACATAGTTTACCTGCTTCTCAAAATTATTCCCTTGCAAACTGATAGTAAACCTGTAAATTTTTATTCTAAAACTAACTGAAATCAATGTTCTACAGTTCTGATTTCCAATTCTTCCTATATATTTCTGACTAAAGTTTTAAAGGTCGAATTTCGGTTGACGATCGGTTTATGAGCGCCCCGATAATTATCAACCGCCAATGTTAAGCCAGATGTTGCCATAAACATTGGATATCGTTTATCCATAATTCATTGTGTACTGGCTAAAAATCGGAAAAGGTTTTGCATGATCAGTTTTGATTTCAGTTCACTTACAAGAACTGTATGTAAATTTGGAAAGCAAAAACAACAAAAAATTACTTGTTTGAAAAGAAAGAAAAAAAATATACCAGCTTTTCACAACAAGCTGTTATAATTGAAAAAATATATTGTATGCAAGCTTTACTTCAACAATACAATATTGAGTTTTATAGCACAAAAAACACTCGGGTGGTAAAAGACGTTTTTGGTAATAACATTTTAAGTATAAGATGTTGCCATTAAATCATGCAATGCAATTTGATTTAATAAGTTATTATTGACCAACATAATAATATCATAACTGTTAATTATAACTGTTTTGTCACATTTTGTAAAAACCCTGTCATCAGAGTACGGAAAAATATGATTAATTTAATCGTTTAGAGATTTAACACTATACATGTATTAACCACTTTCAACTATTAGACAGATCATATTTTTAAATAATCGCAAAATATTACTTAAACTATACAATAGCCGGTTTAGGCCTCATTAGCCAATTATTTCCGCATTATTTTTAATTTTAAATCTAATCTTTGTTATCTAGTTCTATTGTATTCTCCTTGAGCTATATTTTTCAAAAAGAACTGTTAACTTTTCAATCAAATAGTTTATTATTTGCATTTTTTTATTTTTAGACACTCTGCTGGTAACACCATATTGTGTGGTTTTCCTCTTTGGATCACATCAAACTGTTGAATACCTGTTCATTCACGTTTTATATAATTACCGTACGTTAACATGAATTTTGACTTACTAACATTAACTTGGGCGAATATATCGGAGGTCATACAATACAGATAGGCCTACGTTGTACAGTAGGATACAAAATGTGGCCCTTCTTTGGTCTACACTTGGACGTCTAGGGCTAGAAATAGACCACACTGTTTAGACAGATGTTCTACGCAATAACCACTTTTGAGAAACAATAGTCATATCCTGTTATAGGAGAACTGACTCTTTTATGTAAAACAGAACTAAGTTAGGAAACACTAGTGGCTTGTAGGGGTAATAGCCCCTATTATTTTAGTGGATATTTTGTACAAATTATTAGTCTCATGAGTTATCCTCGACCTTGAATTATTGTTTAACATTTTTATTTGTTATAATATGATAGTTATTACATAGCTGCATATAGCAATTGGATGTCTGCCCTGTTTCAAATAAAAATTACAAAGGACTGTTCATGCGGTGTGTTTATAATATAAAATTTCTAATCATAATACAACTAAGGAACATGTTCAATAGTAATTTTCATGACTATTTATTAAATATATATAAATTTCTTTGAATATATACAAATTTACTTTGAAAAAACACATAGAGGTAATGTGATCCTCCAAATTGTAAAATGCAAAATCTCTCTGTTTTACAGTATTCATATTGGTCGATACCTTGGTCTTTATTTGGTTCTAGTAGTATTTTAAAATCATCTGGCCGCTTTACCCGGCTAAAAGCAACATAAAGTTGACCACTGGGTAAACACTGTTGTTTTTTTTTTATAATTGCCAACTTTTGTGAAGGTTTGGCCTTGTGCTTTATTTATAGTAATAGCGAAAACTAACCGCAATTTGAATTGAATCCTTATAAATTTAAACAGCATATTAGGATCGGTAGATATAAGTTTTATTTTTGGCATGAAAAATATGTTTCCTTTGCCTACTCCAGTAATTCCTTCTAACTTTACACTTTTTTCAGACATGCCTAACACAACCAACAGTACTCCCATTAACTAATACAGACCCTTAAAATTGGGAAAAAGTCTATTTAAGCAATTTATAATAGTATACACAGTACATATTACAAATTACCATATGCTTTAAATAAAGTTAAACCACATGTTTTAAAGTAAACAAAGCAGACATGACTTAGATTCCCATGCTATTTAAATGTGAATTATTTATTCCGTAACAACATTTTGGTGCATAATTAAGAAAAATTAATAATTTTCCCCAAAATTTCAAACCCAGTCCTTTAAAATGAGACCTCTCCCAGCTTTCTACAGCCTTCTACTTCAATTTAAAACAGTAATCAGTAATTTGGCAATTTGCCTCACGCTTTATGTTGATACCAAAATTAAACTAAGTTTTTTATTCCAAAAATTGCTACCGTTTTAAAATATAAATGAAATTTGTTGTGTAATTAATAGACAGTATAAATGTCAAACTTTTACAATTTTAGGAGGAAGTTTTTTTTTAAGAAATTGAGTTTTCAACATTTTTTATCTCTTTTCTAGATGTGCAGACATAAAACCATTGTTATGCATATATTTATTCACAATGGTAAACCCTATTTCAAAATTTACTAAATGGTATACCAGACAAGATAAACGTTGCATAGTAGATACTAGACTAATTTCCTAGAGGAACATGACAAATATTTTAAGATTACTACCTGAACCCTTTGCTCTAACATTTACACCCTTCAATCCAAAGGTCAATGTGGGTAATATGAGAAATAATAAATATTCTTGGTTAGCGACGGTATCATCGGACATATCCAACTCTGTGAGTACATGAACATTTCTAAAACCACACAAATGAAATTGTTTCCAAAATCATAAATCAGTTTGTAAATCAATAGTTAGCTAACCATTTCAAATCTATTCAAAATTTAACATTCGTGAGGTATGTGTATTGCGTATCATGCTGAATAGCACTAGTATTATGGTAATAAAGAATCAAAATCTAACATAACGATGTACTTTCGAAAAAACATGGACCAATTCCAGACATTGGTCACAGTAACTCCTGAGTTATTAAGGCAGTCTGACCTTTATTACTTCCGTTATCACCTGCAGTTTAATTATTTACATTCGTGTTGAATAGCCACTCTAATTAAATCCGGGTTAACATGTGCCAGGCCACTTTACGTAGGGTTTGATTGTTTTGTAGCGTAGAGTAAATTTTACAGGACTTTTACGTATCTAAAATACCCCCGCCACAGCAAACCTGCAGACTAAGTGAATTTCCATTTGCCTGATTGGATTTACACTAAAATGTCTACTTAAAAATATAAAATTTATTTCCTATTTAAATAGAATTAGTTTAACAAGTACACAAAGTTTTACAAGTATTAGTTTAAGTAGGTTTACTGCATCAGGGAGGGCAAAACTGTTTTTTTTTTTTTTTTTTTTTTTTGTAAAATGTTAATAATTAGTTAGAAATAAAAACATTTTAAAAATTTGATCAAAATATATTTAGAAACAAGCAAACTACAACAGTTTACTTGTTCTCCATAAGAATAGAGTAATATGGGAATTTTAAATTAACATTTTTGGAATTTTCTCCGTAACCATTAGGCGCATAATAACACTTCAATATACTAAATTATTTTTTATTTAAGCTCTACAAAATGGTTTGGAAAGAAATTGCTAAATTTTATGTTTTTTTGGTCAAAAATGGGAAAAACCATTTTTTACCCCATAAAACCCCACATAAACCCCCGTTCCCATAGTCCGATCATGCTGGTTCGCGAACTCGTTCAAGTTTATCCCGCCTTACACCTTCAAACCAAATCTTATCAAAATCGGACAAAAATTGCTCAAGTTATCGAGCGGATGGACACACACACATCTATATATCTAATTCCGTAAGCCCAAAATTTTACAATGAAATTGTGAGTGAACGGGAGGCTGTAGAAAGCTGGGAGAGGTCTCATTTTAAAGGTCTGGGCATGAAATTTTGGGGAAAATTATTCATTTTTCTTAATTATGCACCAAAAGGTTATTACGGAATAAAACAATTCACATTTAAATAGCATGGGAATCTAATTTTATGTCTTTTTATTTAGTGCAAACACAGCTGTGATTATATAAATTGAAAAATATAACCACACCTGAATGTGCATTATTTTGTTATTGTAAAGTTGTTAGTGAAGTAGTAAACAACACAAAGTGAAAATTAGATCAAATCTTTTGAACAAACAATTTGATACTTTTACACTTAATACTTTACAATGGCTTGCACAGTAATAATGTATAATGTCGGAAGACTACCACTCAGAGGTATTGTTCCTCGAAATGAGAACTACAGGCGCCAGATTTGGCACGATATTAATGGAAGAAGAATAAATGAGCATCGGATGAACATGAAGTTATTCCTGTGTATAGATTACCAATTTTAAATGAGATTGCATTACACAGCATAGGGCCAATGAACGATGGATGCATTCATTGTGGTGCATTGCACAATTTGATTTGGTGAAATTGTGGCGCAAGGCCGAACCTTCACAAAAGATGGCATTTATTTGAAAATCCCAGTGTTTACCCATGGTCAACTTTATATTGCTTTTAGATGGGTAAAGAGGGTAGATGATGTTAATAGCACTAGAACCAAATAAAGGCCAAGGAATAGACCAAAATGGATACTAAACAACAAATGTTGTTTCAGAGAGATTTTGTTATAGAATTAATTAGCATTTTACAATTTGGATGATGACATTATCTCTATATGTGTTTTTCTAAGTGAATTTGTCTATATTTAAAGAAATCTATATATATTTAATTAATAGTCATGAAGATTGTTATTGGAAAATGTTCCTTAGTTGTATTATGATTTGAAAGTTTATATTATAAACACACCGCATATCCTTTGGAATTTGTATTTTAAATAGAGCAGACATCAAAACACATTATGCAGGTATGTAATAACTATTATACATATCATAATAAAAAAGTTAAATGATAATTCAAGGTAGGGTAACCCATGAGACCAATAATTTGTACAAAATAATTACTATAATCTCAGAGTAAATAAAACAAATTTTGTTTTATTTACTCTGAGCTATAATATAGGGGCTATTGCCCCTACAAGCCACTAGTATATATATATATATATATATATATATATATATATATATATTTGAACGAATGGTGTCTTTGGCCTCTGGGGACATCAAAATGAAAAAGTAAATCGGTCCCGGGCCTAGGTCTTACCATGAGACCTACGGTAATAGCTACTTCCCTATAGGGAAATTCGCTAAAAACTGATTTTACTATCTACTTAAATTGAGGTTTGATTTACTGTCCGGGTTTTTTAATCGTTGTATTATTTCTTATTATTTTAGGTGTGAATTTTCCTATTTAACTTTTTAAGCGTTTCTGATTAAACTTGAATATGAAGGTGTCTGGTCGAAGTTGATGGCCTTTGTAACACATTTTATATATATTTACGATTAGAAAAACTTCAAGTGAGAAATGTATAAGTGCAGACACGTTGAAAACTGTTGGATTATTAATTTCATATCTCTTATAATAACCACAAAGTGAAATGTGAATCAAGATGTGATTTTATCCTTTATCCTCATTCATATTTTAAAAGGATACTACATATCTGCCACCTTGTGCTGCATATCTAAAAATCGCTCAATCATAAATCACGTTAAACTCTTAACATAAACGTTGTTTATATTTATCTATGCATTATCTAAACAACAATTGTTTTAACAACTTGTATTCGTAAATGTTTAAATTAGGGTAAATGTTACCTGAATATGGTTAAATATAATAGGCCACATAACTAAAACATATTTTTACCATATCTTTTTGGTTGCGTTATATTGTTTTTACCGTTGAAAGAATAAATAAATAAATAGGATAAAGAAAACTTTATTGAAGAACGATTATGAAAGAAGTATTTTTTAACTGTTAGACTGTTAAATTACAATATGATACATTTTTATAGTAGCTTCTGTGATTATGTATTAAACATTTTTGTCTTGTTTTGTAAGAACTAATTCAACTATTAAAAAAACATAATTATTATGTTTAGACAAAGTAAGGTTACAAGGTTACACGAATCTATGTACTCTAACAGCCATGTTAAAGGTACTAAGATTTTTAAATAGGTTTCAGAATTTGTAACTTATATGTCAACAAAAAGCATTGAGATATTTCATGCCATGCCAAAAATATCACAATAATAATGTTTTACAATCTTAAAATCCTATAAAAAGGATGGTTCAAGAGTCGACACAAGGTGGATGTGCGTTAAATTATGTAAATATACAGAGTGTAAATAAAGTACCGCGCGGGTTCAATATGTTCTAAACGATAACAGATAAATTAAAATTCAGTACATCAATGTGACACCTAAAATCTACTTTTTAAAGGAACTATAAGTTTTCCGTCTTATCATGGGGACGTTCCGCAAGGAGTCAGAAGGAAATATTAAATAGGAGCATAGGTTGATATGTACAGTACATCGCATTAAAGGTATTTACTAGCAGAATGCGATGCCGTAAATCTAAACTCAAACGGACAACCGGGACAGTCAAATAGATCTCTACTTATCCAAAGTAAAATACGTATTAATGCTATATAGATTGCTTTACGATTTTAAAGTGGATTTTACTAATATTTTACTAAGTGTAAAATAAAGAGATTAGTTGAAAATACTTGGCCTTGAGTATTTTTAGCAATTTTAAAGCCGCTTAACGATAATTTCTTTTAAGAACTTTGAGATGGACCAGGAAATATTTTATATTGGAGTAGATTATAAATTGCAATGGTATAAAAAAAATTGTGTTTTGTCCCCTTGAAGGTTCAAATGGATTTAGTTTTGATATTTAAAAACATGCCAAAATTGATTAGCTGTAATTATACATTATCTTTACAAATAATTAACAAAATTATCTTTTATTGAAAGATGGGTGATTTTGTGCTAGTTAAGAGACTATATTTCAGTGTTATTGTATAAAAACCTTGTGTGTTTACATTTTTACAGAAAAACAGTTTATATTTATGATGTTGGGACATTCCTCTAAAACCCTTAGCATTCTGTAAGTATTTTTAATAAATAAGTAACAATACAATCTTCATAAATAAGCATTTTTCCCCGTTTTAATACCTATTCAAATTAAATTCTTCGTCTTTTAGTGCAACTATTTAGCTGTTTAATATGTATTACGATTAAATATATATGCATTCACGATTTATTTATTTAATTTAATTGATATATTTAATAATTTATTGCTATTTAAGTTATTTCCTCTTCCAGGGAACGCCTTGCAGAGCTTGTATTGTTATGAAGTGTCTGATACCCTACACTCGTCGTTTGCGCCAGCAGTGTTCAAAAATGGACAAATGCCAGCTTTAATAACAATTTGGGTTTGCAAGTAGCCGTTTCACTAATACAGGCTGTTTGAAGCACTTTTGTTACTTGGCTAGACATTTAATGGGCTCAGTAGTAGTCTGTTGAAGGCGTTCACGGGAGGAATTACTGGTTTGTTATTCAAGGGGAAAATTTGTTTTGGATGAAATTAGATTTAAATAAAATTGAAATCTACAGTTTGTTGTAATTAAAAAATATTCAAAATATGTTTTTGTGTCTAGTAGCTTTTATGTATTTTTTTTACAGCTCGAATAAAATATTTTTGATGCTTTACTAGCCACGCTTACTATGAGATAACTTTTTTTCTCATTCAATATTTTTAACCATGGCAAAAAACCCAATACTTTCTTTTTCGACACTCGTGATTACAAATTTACAATACACATGCTTTTTTTAAGTCAAATGAAGCTGTAAGGCCAAAACTTGTGTTCAAAGAAGTATTTCAATTTCTATAAGTTTTTTTAATGATTTTAGGTGAGCAGATATTGTTCCATTATTTTCGTAAATTATACTTAGAAAACTATTTAATTTTTTGACATTTTACTATAAATGTTCTGTAATACACTTTTTCACGTATAAATGAAACCACTCTTAATTTATACATTGTCAAATTAAATGCGTATTCTATAAGTACTTCATTGTTTGATATCCCCTTTGCAATCTAATTTTGTGTTTTGGTCAGTCTATATGCCTATATTTAACGTTAAACATAAGCTTCAAGCTTTTTTAAAGCATTTATTTTAAGAACAAGAAAGAACCGACCAATTCCTAGGAGAGCAAATTAAACTAAAAAGCATATTATCTCTCAAATGCGCATAATATATATGATTAACGCATACCCCAAAAATAGTGGAAGCCGAACCATTTAAATTGGTTTATTCTGTAGAAACATGACAAACCAGCGAACTGAATTCTCATCAATCAAATAAAACAATATAACAATAAAATAAATTCTTAAATATAACTATTCTCATAATACTAATAAATAAAGTACAGTATTGTACCCTAAGCGTACAAAATTTTAACTTAGCCGCTAATTAATTCAAAGTGACAAAGAAATAAAAAATAAGTGTGTAGGGAAACTCACTACGACACTATATAATATAACATGTAATAAAAAATTTATAAAATATTCTCAATTAGAAACATTTTTTTATTTTTTAAAGTAAATATCGGACCCAGAAGGGTAACAACCGCTTTGGCCCGCTGCTTATAATTTTCGCTCCAAGGCGCAACAGCGCATTTATTAGAAATACTTGGGATGCCGTTATTTGTTTATATTTTCACAACAATAAGCAGCTTTAAGGGGCCGTTTCGAATGGTTTAGAAGTATTGCTTTCTCTCTAGCAGAGAAACATTGTTTGCGAAATCCGGAAATTTAGAGTGTATTTATGTTTTTATTCATGTAATCTTGGCGATCTTTACGTGTTTGAAGTAACTGCTTATTTATAAAGTGTTTAGTTGTTTTAGGATTAAATTTTTTATATTTAACAGATTCGTACATATTAAGGTCTAAGAAGATTTTTCAAGTATTTATTGTAAATTATTACACCAAGCTGCTTAGAAAGATCGGGCGTTGAATATTTTTCGTTTGGTATATTGATCGTGAAATTTATGACTGATTTATAAGTGTTAGGTGTTTACAAATTACCTGTAGAGTTATTTATTTAAGTTTTAGTTGATGTTTCATACATTCCTTATGGTCCTATTCTAAAAAAATAAAATTATTCTGACCGATAATTTGATGGCAAAACACATTTTTCATATTGTTTTTATATTACCTTAAACAGCTTTGAAGAGTTATTATTTATAAAAACAAACTTATCACTTCCGTCCCCACCATGGTAAGGTACATCACTAAGAGTAAATATTTAACATCATTTTCGAAAAATAACTGTAAAACTTACAGCTAAGGAATATCATGTAACCGTAATATGAACATATATCACAAAAACCGAAAATGACTTAGTTTTTTCATATGCATTAGCTATTACAAATTGGCATAAACCCAAAAGCAATGCAAATTAAAACAACATAAATGATGTTTGTACAATTTTAATAATTTGCTAATATTTGTTTTACTTTATGGTCATTTGAAGCAGAAAAAGTGTAAAATGACCCATTAAAACTAAAAGAATTTCACAGAATCTGGCAGTAGTTTCCTCAGAACTGAGTTCTTTTGCCATAAGATTTTTACTTTTAATTAAACTCGTTGAATTTTATATTACAAGATATTTTGTTATAGACAACGTTTACTCAGCCTGGTTTAAAATATAAAGTGTTTATTGCATTAAATGTTCAAAGTGTTAAAAACAATATTAATGACGAAAATGGGAAGGTAAATTGCGTCCTTACAAATTGATTTAAGCTTCTTTCCCCAGTAATTATTCCAAGATATTTCACTTCATTAGCCTAAACTTTATATTTAATAGTAGGACCAACGCTGCTTTATTGATAAAAATAATTCCTTCTCTCTATAAAATTTTGTAAAATTGTCCATTTTTTACGAAAATATTTAAGATTACGATCACAAATAATTTATGTTCAAAATAAATAAAAACAATCTTTACGATCTTTAAGGAGACTGTATTTTGTATTGTTGTTTTTTTTTCATGAAAATCCTAATCGTACAATTATGTTATAAAAATGCAAACGGCAACATCTTTCCCCTATTGGCCAAAGTTGTTTTTCTATATATCTTTATCATTGCCAACATTCATCAATTATACATTTAAAACTTTTCACATTATATTTTTCTTGATGGTAAATTTAATAATAGGACCAACATTGTTTTATTGATGAAAGTGATTCATCCTCTCTGTAAATTTTGTAAAACTGTCCATTTACAGACAAATTAAGATGCCGATCACAACTAAGTTATGCTAAAAATAAATGAAAACCATTATGATCTTTAAGGGCGATTGTTTTTCGTATCGTTTTCCAACAATAAATATTATACAAATATATGGCAGGGAAAATTTATTCTACAAATAAAATACTAATGAAATTGAGGCTCACAAAATCTATCAAAATATAAACTACCTATTTTTTATCAATTGCTTGTTTGATAAATAAATTTGCCTTTTCTCGCATTCCATATTACAATTGTATGGACATATTACCGCCTTAGCCAATTGTTATTATTTTATTTTTTAAATAAAATGACATCATTTTTAATATTGATCGATTAGTTAAATAAATATCCCATTAAAGTAAAAATACAGTGAAGGTTTATTTAATACATCATTATAGAATGTTGTTTAAGCCTATTTAAAAACATTTAAGGGCTTACAGTAAACTTTTCATGTCTCTTAAACACCTTATACAACAACGCAATATTTTATATTGCGTATATTGCAATGTATATTGCGTAACCGCCATAGGTTAAAACAATTAAGCGAGTTGTTCATATTTTTTTGCGTGCGCTAAAAATACTATATTCAGGGTGTTATTTTTTTGATTTTTTTTCTACGTGGATTTGTCATTATCTGAAAATGTGTGACTGCATTACAGATTTTTTGAACTACAAGGAAATTAATATACGGGCCTCTTAGTCTTACATATACTAGGAGAGATTCTGAACATATCAGTTACGTTCTAAATTTACAAATTATGTACTTTTTATGGTCCAATTCTGACATATTACTAATTTTTTGAACTTAATCAAATTATTTTTTTGTATTGCCAGGCTACATTCCTAAAGTCCCATTTTGTCAACTGTTCTGTATAGATTAAGTGGGCCTAAATTGTTTTCCCAAAACATCTCTTAGTCTTTATTCATTTTTAAATTGCCTGTATTAGTTAGTATACTATTGGTTGGAGCTATTTCAAGTCCGTGCGGTGTTCAAGTCTAGAAACTAAACCCGGTCATTCCGATATTACCTAAAGGTGCATATTGACGACTATTTGGTGCTTATTTTTGTAAAACAAATGTATATCAATGGATATAAAGAATATTGGGTGAACTTTTTAATACGATTCAGTACACTTAATAGTGCAATCAAAAACCTGATTAAGTGTTTAGTTTGTTTGGTGAATCGGGGTTTTCCATGTGTAATAATACTCGGTGATTTTACAATATCTGTGAATATTTTTCAATCCTAGGCTGTTTATAAAATTACTAAATAATTACATAAGCTAAAAGGCACATGAATGGTTCGTATCAACAATCATAAGTTTTATCCAAAATATCCCGCAGGATATCTGTATTATGTAATGTATTTTATACTTATTTTATAATTGTTTTATTGCTACGGTTTTTCAAAAAATTTTCCCCCCCTAGTTAGCCTAAATAGTTCATTTCATGGTCGGTATTTTATAAAATAATGTAATTAACTGTGTGAGGTTTTATTGTTACATATTTTGCTTGCAAGGTGTCTTTTAATTCACTAAATTTGCGATATTTACATTGCCAAAGTTTTATCTGTGAGTTTATTATTGTAATTAGCTACTAGCTTACTTTTAAAATGCATACTGTTTGGATTTTATAATAGGCTACCAATTATACTGAAATATTAATTACCATGCTAGCAAATTAAGAGGATTTAACACATTTTCTCACTTTTGAACAATGTTTTTGGCTACATATTTACAAATACAATTATTATTCTTGAATAGGCTACTATAAAGTTCAGTATAGTATAAATATAACTAAAGACAATTTTCCAAACTTGTATTAGAGTTCATTGAGGGTTTATATTAATTTTCTCTGACACTCACTTTGTTGAAAAAACTGATATAAGATATTGATTAGTAAACATACTCAATTTACGATCTATTTTATACTGTTTTACATGTACGGATAAATCAGAAAATCGTGTTTGAAAGCACATTAAATCTGAAAATTACTTCTTACTATAAAACATTTTCATCCAATTAATCTATATAAAAATGTATATCAATCGTTGAAAACAACATTACATATTATAATTAAAACCATTCGAACTGCATTTTAAGAGGTCATCCACGTTTTTCCAATGTTTCTCTTTTACAACTTAATCCTTGGGGACTCATGTGATTGGTTGATTCGATGAAAACAATCAGCTCACGTTATACCCTTTTGGTGATATTGTGAGGGTTTTTTATTAACTTCATGTGGACTATACATGGTTAACTCCGTTGTGTGCACTTCAACGCAAAGATTACTGAGTTTTCGTTATAATGAAGTAAATCTTAGTTCTGTTACTTCCCAGCCCAAGCTTAGAGTTTGTAAACTGTATATTTATGTATATTTTTACGGTTAATGGAGTGAGTTTCACACATTAGTCCCGCTTGTATGTTAAAGGACTGTATAATGTCCTAACCTTTTGACCCGTATATCAACCTTAGCAAAGAACACTTCCAACGAACTTTATAAAGTACTTCAAACTCTTCAAATCAAACTAGTGACTTTGACTTTAGTTTCCAAGCACATTGAGTAGTTGAACAAGCGATCTTGTAAATTGCATGGTTGTCTTTAAAAATTGTATGTTATTTAGGCTATTTTCTTTATTTTATGTTGAAGTGTACAAGCTGAGTATTAAGTAAAAATCCCATGACGGCTAATCTACAGACAAAGCAAACTTTTAACTAACTTTGTATTCACACAGATCCATTAAAAGGGAAGTTCGAAGTACACCATGTTTGGTAGTGGTAATATTTAACTAAACATTTAGCCAGAAAAGCTAATACAACACATTATTGTTAATTAAGTTTCAATCGTTTGAAGATTAAGCTCACAAAATTTCATGAATACAAACAAGCAAACAATTTAATTTAAAAGTATGAGTGACATCAGATTTCGTTTGGTAATTTTGATATTTCTATCGGTAACATAGTGGTTCGTAATATTTTTTAGATAAAAACAATGCTGCAATACACATTCCGTTAAAAACTGTCTTAGCTTGATCGCGTAGAATAATCAAACTATTTCTAGCCTAATTTTTTACGCATTTTGTGTATATTTAAACATCATTAGAGGAGTTTTCAGGACATTTATTGTGCATATGTGGACTCACACCTTGTTTTATTGTTTTAAAACTATCTTGAAAATGGCTTGGAGCCGAAACGCACCGGGATAAAATTAAAAACAGTGCACTATGGTTACTTATCCTTATCACTAGTAGCTTTCAGTGACTATTTATAGTTCGAAGTACACCATGTTTGGTAGTGGTAATATTTAACTAAACATTTAGCCAGAAAAGCTAATACAACACATTATTGTTAATTAAGTTTCAATCGTTTGAAGATTAAGCTCACAAAATTTCATGAATACAAACAAGCAAACAATTTAATTTAAAAGTATGAGTGACATCAGATTTCGTTTGGTAATTTTGATATTTCTATCGGTAACATAGTGGTTCGTAATATTTTTTTAGATAAAAACAATGCTGCAATACACATTCCGTTAAAAACTGTCTTAGCTTGATCGCGTAGAATAATCAAACTATTTCTAGCCTAATTTTTTACGCATTTTGTGTATATTTAAACATCATTAGAGGAGTTTTCAGGACATTTATTGTGCATATGTGGACTCACACCTTGTTTTACTGTTTTAAAACTATCTTGAAAATGGCTTGGGGCCGGAACGCACCAGGATAAAATTAAAAACAGTGCACTATGGTTACTTATCCTTATCACTAGTAGCTTTCAATGATTATTCACCGTTTTATGTGTCCTAATTGTGTGTCCTTTATAAAAAAAAACTTAAAATATGTACTTGCAATTCAACAAAAGAATACGTAACTACTTTAAAGTCACCAACTATCATTCTACGTTAGTTTCAACACTGTTTACACCATTTTAAACGCATCTTCACAAACTACCGCCTCAATTTAATCATTCACTTAAAGTTTGTACTTACGCGAATCTCCAAGAAATGTTCCGGCACGGACCCGACGCACCTTGGAGGCAACCACGCGGCTTCTGAGCGACGAGACGCCCCTCCCCCCTAACCACCCCGGCCCGACGCCTGCGCTCTCTTCCGCACGCGTGTCTTAGTTAATTGATTCACTTATTAACATCTTCCATGTTTATAATCGTGCAAGAAGCTATGACTCACTGACTGTCACCCACTAACTCGCTGATGCAGATCAGATGCTGAGGAAGTCGGAGACTGAATACCAAATCAGATGTTTATTGGTTTCGCTGAACGCTGATTGAATGACGTTTGTACTGGATTGTAAGATTGTTTTCTTTACAAATTGAATTATATTTTTCTTGTATTGAATCGTATACTCTACCTGTATATTAATAGTCAATGGTTATACTTTTTAAAACATACAGGTTAAGAATTTTGTACATATTATAACTTTTAAATTTTTATTTTAGGGTGATGTCACGATATGAACTTATTGTGAAATTAGATAGTTACGTATGAAAGTTTACAATACACTATTTTTGTTCACTTGATTCTCTTAGGATCAAGTAGAATAAGTAGAAAGAAAAAACTTTCTAATATTTACAGTAGTAAATACTCTGATAAAAAAAATCAACTCCTTTTAAAAACAGTTGATCATTTTACAGTACAAAATTATTTTTTCTAAAACAATTTTTGGGGCTTAAAGATTTGTTTTCATCATTAACCTTAGCTACATAGACCACTTTCAGTATTTACTGTTTAAGAACTAGTGCAGAAACATGTACACGTGTTATAGTTTCTTATATGATAGACTTTATAATCTCAGAAACTTAAAAATGTGTAATTTTTACCCTCATCTCCTGGAGAATTTGTCTGTTAAGTCTGTGATGAGCCTTGAATTCTTACATCTCTGGTACCTACATTTAAAGAGTTGAATACGAAAAAGTAATACTTGAAGGCTAAATTAGTACATTTATGTGATGTTTGACACTTTAAAATAATAAATATCCGAATAATGTTTTTATTACAATTTTACACATATAGTAGTAAGGACCAGCTGATTGTCAACTGACTGGTCGGTCAAGTGACTGACAGCCGTCAGCTGTTTCCAGTTCCGGTCACGTGATTTATCCGCTGTTTGTCGGTCATGTGTCAAATGCAGTCATTGTTGAAAAGCCTGACATCAGACTATAGCACTCTATGGTAAATATGTCTTGATTAATAATATTTTACGGATGAAATAATAAAACAGTGTAATGTTTTGAAAAATGATTGGTATAAAATTTACAGTTTATAGCAAATTATATAATATTTTAATTGGGATGTTGTTGTATTAGGAACAATATGCTTACATTTAGCAAAATTAACAAAGTATTAACTTAAAGCATGTTTATAACATATATACGAGTATTTAAAAATATATCAATAAATTGCAGGTTAGTTTATATTGAAATAGTGTACAAGAATCAGTACGTGTCAAAATACAGTAAAATCAAATCTTGATAAGTTAACCAGACTAGATAAAAAAATAGTCAGGAGATGATTTTTCAAAATGTTTATTGAATGCTAATAAATCTGTGAAAGAGAGAAAATTTGGGTTTCATAGCTCAAAGAATGTATATGAGAGCCCCAAACAGCATCTCAAATTTTGAAGAACAGAATACATAACATACAGTACAATACCACGGTATGAATAATAAACAGGACAGAGAAGAAATTGTGGTTAACAGGGAAAAGATAATAATTGTAAGAGAATAAAGCATATTATTTTATAAAGAAATTATGAAACATTAGACGGACTTTTTACTGACGAAATTATAAACATGAAACTTTTGAAATTTTAATTTGACAAATAAGACTTTGAAGTTTGCTCAGAGCTTGAATCTAGTATGTTTTAGAGAAGTTTATGTATTAAAGGATACTTTCTTAATGTTAAGAAATGTAACAATAATAAATTTACTTCAGGATCCATTAACTAAATACCGTTAAGTAAGTATTGCAAGACTATTTACTATGCCTACGTGTTTTGGCATCTTACTGTGTGACGAAGGTATTATTATCATAAATTTTATATAACATAAAATTTGTACTATTTTTCTTAGATCTTTTCAGGACTAAAATATACAGCTTTTTAAACCTCGTCAATATACTACGGAAAATAAGTAATATTTTCCCACATCCATACAAACTTACAAATCAAGGTGTACAATTAACTTTATGTTTAAACACCATAGATAAATCAAAATGCAAACTTTTTCAGTTTCTTTTATTTATCTTTTAATCAATATTAATCAAGTAAAGTTTTTTGGTTAGAAAAATCCGTATTAGCTGTATTATGCGTGGGTGGATGGGGGAAACTTCCATCTGTGTCTACCAATGTAAACTAAATATTCGAGTGGATAAAATATTGTAGATTAATATATTTTTATTTTTGTTTTGGCAGAGTCTAAAATAAATCTTAAAACAAGGAAGCAAAAACAAATTAATTTAATCTGCTTTGTATAATCCAAGGGAGCGAACTGGTCTAGTGGTAAGAGCGCCACAAAATCACCAAGGATTTTATCTAAGTGATAATGCCGCACCCCTAGGTCTAGCCTGAAGTAATGCGAAAACGACCCTAGGCTCGTGCCTTACCAGCTTATAAAAAAAATGCTATAATCCTGCTAATGTGTATAGAAGTTCAGCAACCCCCCACCCTCAACACAACTTCCCCACTATCACCCCTTAAAAGCCTGAAATAATTTTAAAATATGTATGAAATGTGTAAAAAGATGTTGCATCATCTAGAAAATTTTGCATTATAGGAGTTGATCACATCATATGTATCCATACATCTTTCTACATCACCGAAACCTAAGCAGTGATGTTAATGGAATGCATATCTAGAAAGGGAGGAGGATATAAAAGAGCCATTTGCAAATTGCTGTTATCAGCTTTGTGTATTGTCACATGTCGCCTTTGAAGGCAGCGGACCATCTTTTTTTCGGCCATATTTTTCCAAAAATAATCTAGGGAGTATTTGTTTGATTTAAACAATGCCATGTCGTAAATAAGTAATTGGTTTCCCTTCCGTGTGCTTAAAAAAATGAAATACAATCTTGCTGAAAAAAAACTTGTTTGAAACAAATATTTTTGTCAATGTTAATAGGTTATAGGTTTTTTGTGCTGATATTAGCAAATTATTAATGTCTAATTATGTCGAGAGTAAAGCAATGGAGTTTTATATAAAATTTTAAAAAATTCTAAAATACATTTTTTACAATTTAAGTTAATTTAATTTATTTTATGATTGGTTAAATCGCTTCTCGGGTGACAAATGGCGTATTTTAAAATTTTATTGCATAAATAACCATATTAAAGTAGGATATACTTGTATTTCTCTATGCAAGATATACATTTTTTTATCTTTCAGACAGAGAGAAAAAGTTTTTCAATCAATTATTATTGTTTTATAAAACATAACACATGTTAGAATGAAGTTGATAAAAGATTAACTGTTATAAATTTGTTATCAGCTTAAACTGCATATTATTAAGTTTTAAATTTATAAAACAACAAAAAACATACGGATAATACATACTAAAAAGGCAGTCTTAAGTGGGTGATAAGCATAGAATTTTGTTTTCTTTCTATAAAATCGCTTTCATAGTTTTTCATAATCTATTATGATTGTCTCATTACTGTTAAGAACAAACACAAAAACCTTAAATTAAACAGCTGACTAAAAACAGAAAACAATAAATATTGAACTTCGTAGTACGCTAAAGTCTTGCATAAACACGTTTTACATATTATTTCAGGCCAGTCATAGAGTCGCCTTATCACTTATATGAACTCATTAATGATTGGCGGGATATTAACTCGAAATCTCGAGGACCGAAGTCCCGCACTCTACCATTACTGTACCAGCTTGCTCCCAAAGGCTCTACATGTACTAGTTACTACGTATCTCGTTTCTTAAATGTATGTACTTGTTTATCGAATGCGTCATATACATGACAATAGTACACACACACACTGTGTTTTCAAATTTAGATTCTTACAACAGGAAATTTATGGAAGGTCTTGAATAAATGATTACAAAATAAACAATAGCCTGCATTACTCTTGTCCAAAACATCGTCGCCCATGTGCATTTTACATGTAGATGGACTGAGTTTCTTTGCGAGTCTGATTGCGAAAGTTTTGTTGGAAAGGGAACAATTTAGCAGAAGTGTCTCAGTAAGAACGAAACTTATGATACTCTTCAACCCAACTTTTATTAGTGTCTTACGTTTTATTCTCGCACTTAGGTTATGTTGAATACAAATATATTTTACCTTGTAATATAGGGAACTTGGAATATTGTATCAATTCGATGTTTTAAAATTCTAAATTAGGGTTTAGTACTTATTGAAAACGAATACATTGTACATGTAAACTAGGGAGTTGAAACGCCAGAATCTATTAATTAATTTATTTAATAATCTATATAAACTGCTAACTTGTAAATTTAGTTATCACATAAGTTATACATGGAATTAAAGCTAAGGGCCCAATGTCCAAAACACCAACATGTACCATTCAACCCCTAATTTATTTAATAATTTGAAAATTAATAATATATTCTTTCAAACTATCAAAATTGCGTTTGAAAAGTTACGTTTTCACCTTGGTTTCTTCATGTTTCATCGATATTTATATAAGTAATTCAAAAATGGGTTTGAAGTTTAAAAAGAATTTCACGGGGTTTTTCTACGCGATTGTATTACATTATTGAAAATTGGGAATCGTTATGTCTGAAGGGTAATTTTTTTACAAATACACTTTTAAGCAGTTTTAAAATATCCCAATCTTGCTGCCGACCCGGTTTTGGTGGTTCGCGAATTCATTCAAGTTTACCAGGCTTACGTTTATGCCGAATTTCATCAAATCCGAACCAAAATGACTTGAGTATTCGTGTTCACGACATATATCCTACACAAATACAAATTCTTACAAATAGTTTATTATAAATAGGTAAAAACCTCTAGGGTCCCCAAAATGAAAAAGTAAATCGGTCCCGGAACTTACTGTACCACATACGGTAATAGCCTTTTCCCTACTGATAAATTCTAAAAAAATTTAAATGGCTTGTATCCAATTTTAAAGAGTGATAACATGATAACATGATGGGTTGGAGATTTAACTACTCACCATGAGCTAACCCATGAAGTATAGGGAGAGATATGTTCCAGAGTTAGAGCGTGAGGCTTCGGTATCCAAGGTCCCGGGTTCAAATCCCCTTTAATCACTATAGGATTTTATCAAAATGATTATGCCACAACCCTCTAGGCCGAGCAGTAATGTATAAAACTGTTCCAGGCTGGAGCCTCCACCCTAGAATATGAAGTTGGAACATAAAAAACATTTGAAATAGCGGATGTAGTAATCTTATAGATAAAGGTTTTCCCCTATAAAAAAGTTTCAGTTGAAAATTTAGATTTTAAAAATATTAAATAGAATAGAAACAACCGCTTAGTTGTTTTTATCCCTGATTGAGATTTAATTTAATTAAGCTTTCTAGGGTGTTTTTATTCTGAGGTAATATACTTCCGTAGCACATGCATGTAAGTATTTTGACACACTTTATGTCAACTATAAACATTTATTGTCAACCCACATTCTCCCGCCAACAGTGAGTCCACTTGCCGCCATTTTGACAGACCACTGTCACATGTCATCGTCTCCGGAATTTCCGTTTCTGGTTCCGTACTTCCGGCATCGTAGATAAATGACGCGGTGTGTTTATTTAATACAATGTCCAACCCCACTATATGCCGTGTTATATGACCAAAATTATTTAATTTATCAATTTCAGGTACTTTATGACCTAGTTGTACTATTTTTTTATTTGGTTTGATTTTGCATATTCAGGCCATGTTTAAGTCAAAGATGAGTGTAGGAACGGTGTATCTTATACATACATGGTTCAGTTGCTGACAAATACTTGCATGATACAGCTTATGATATACTTGTCATCTTTATCATAGATAAAGCACACTCCGTATAGATTTCTCATTCTTAGGGAACAGCTGAAGCCAGTTTTATTGTTAGTTTTCTCCGGTGCACTGTAGAGGTCGTGTTTTGTTTACAATTTGCTTATTGTTATTTCGGTTAGTTAAAGCCTCATTTAACCAAACAAAATGATCTAATCATAAACTATAACTAGTCCCCTGGTTATAAAACCAAACAGTAAAGCCCAAATCATGAAACTAACCAAAAAAATAGAAACAAAATTTTGTCAACACTAGATGTCAGTGTCACCGGTCATGAACTAGACACGAAAAAAGAGCTTAAAAAATTTACAATCGGATGAGAAGTCTACTTGTGTTGGTAAGTCTATGTCTTTATCTAGCCTGGGTGTTTAAATGCTCCATGACTAATGACAGCTGACATTTGAACTAAAGCAACGGACTAATCTCGGAATCTATGTCCTTTGGATAGTAGGAAACCACTTAGCTACATGAGCTACCTATGCTGCTTTGGACTTGAGACAATAAAACTAAAGTTAAAAGACATTCAGTTTAAAGAGCAATAAATTAACTAACATGGTGCAATATAACAACTAAATTTAAAATAAAGGTTCTAAAGGATTCTCAAAACAACACAGAGAACAGTAGGCCTACTTGTTACTTTTATATATTATTTTCTATATTAATTTCTAGGAGTAAAGTAAAAATCGAACAGTAACGTGGAATGTATACTGTACATGGTTAGGTATTCACTGCTTTCAAGCTGGATTTATTATTATTGTATTGATTCTAATCACATCAATAGTTTCTAGGTCTTAGAAAAAAATATAATGACCAACCGAATAAATGTATGGTATTATAGTATTTGAATTCAATAATAACTTACCAGTTCTTATTGATACCGATATTAAGCTTAATCTATCCGAGTTTCGAAGACCATATAAAAACAAACAAAACTTGTATCAGGGATAAGAAACTTTGCTAAGTTCACTTGAAGAGTAAATATAAGTTTCCGCTTCTAGGCTGCTCTCTTGGAATTGCTATCTTTTAGCCAAACTTTCCAAATCAGACTTACAACTACTCTGAACCTTTGTTTGTATGCAAAAATATGAATATCGAAAATTGAATTGGTCTAAGGTAATTGTATACGTCTTATTTGGGGAAAAGGCCATTAGTTCAAGTCCTAAATAATATTATTAGAATCCACTAAGCTAAAAAGCAATGTATGTAGCACAAACGTGGTATTTTTATTCTTAGTCTTAATAAAAAAAACCCATACTTGTTATTAGTAATTTCTTGGTCTACGACAGAATTGATCTAATTATTCTGTGTCAACCACGTTGTGAGTTATATTACTACCAAACATATCATTCTAACCGTGGAGTAATATCTTCGGTGATTAGGCTTATATAAGAATCAACAAATCCTTCATCTTAAATTGGAACATGGATGATAAATACCCCTTGCCGCAGTAAACCTGCTTTTGCAAGTGAATTTATATTTTTCTGATTGGAACAAAATTATCTCCTTAACTATGTTGTGTAGTATATCACCAACTCTCTGTCAGAATTCAAATAGTTGTTCTATTCATAGTTTCGGTTATTAATAGCTACGTTGGTATCTTAACTAAATAAATGGATCAGTTTTGTTTGTTGTATAAAATATGGAATTCTTTTCCTTATGTAGCTGTGTGACAGTGTATTTAGTTAACCGCGCTACTGAGAAGCACAAATAAACTAAATGATACTCATGAGTATTTTTTTTTTTTTTTCATTTTATGACTTATGAATTTTAAAAAGTTTATTTTTAGCACTGAATCAATAAATAACAAACGAATTCCCAGAAAAGGTTATTGTAAATAATAAATAGTAAATAGTGTACGTAGACTACCTTTGTGATCAACAGCTTAAATGTTTTTGTCATGGGGAAACCAGATAAACAAACTACGAAACCAAGTCATGTATGTATTAGTTTTTATATTTTACTTGCATCGATTGTAAAAAAAAATTTAAAACTAATTTTGTAACTCTAGATCGAGAGTTGCGCCGGACTTATTGTGTCTTTACTTTAGACTCTCACATCAGCCAGCCGCATACACGAAACATCCATTGAGAGGACTAGTGAGTAAATCTGCGTAACATTCACATTAAATGAGGGACTTTAGGTCAAATGCTATACATTCATTGAAACTTTAAACACTAATTAAATTCCCAGATTTATATGAACTGATTTATACTTAGTAGTTCAATAATTTTTGGAAAATATTAGTAGAGTGTACCAGTGAATGACTGTTTAAGCTTGAGTTTCTAGATGTATCCGACATGAGAAAATAGGCAGGAAGATACAAATTAGGGAATAGTTTAAACATCTTGTCTGGTTTTGAATGTTACAAAATGATGATTGACACTTTATTTTTTACCAGTGATAGGGTAAGTCATATTCCAATCAGGCTCCAAAATTACTTTAAAGGCCCCGGTGCGTTACGACGAGGAGATTGGCCAAAGAGAAGAATAAATGCCTGGTTCCTTAAACTACCATTGGAAACATTATTATTTTTAGTACCAACAAGATCTTAAAATTAAAATTCTACCACTTATTTATATACAATATTTCTCTTTATTGGTTGCAATAATCTAACTGGTAAGGTAACATTAGTAGTTTAAAACATTGGTGGATAAGATCAAATTTTCTGTCAGTACAGTAAAAACAAAATAATAAATACAAATTAGGAGTAAAATCCAGACTAACCATACGAGTATAGTGGTACTGTAAACCTGTTTTACGTACTCCTTAATAAGTACGCATATATTATTATACCCGTGGTTCTCACATTGTTGTAGAACGAGTAAAGCTACAACTGTAATAGCTATTTACCTTACAAGTGTAGTAAGAGCGTTTTTACATCACGCAGGTGAATGTTGTGCAACGAGCGGAAGCGAGTTGCATAATTTACCTAAGTGAAGTAAAAACGCTCTTGCGTAACGTGTAACATACAAGATTTTACCTGACCCGACAATATATAAGAGGTTACGAACAATATTTTTCACTATCCAATTCACTCATCTTTTAACAGTAACGTTCATTTACAAACAAAAGCTAGGTTAGGTAAATTCTTCAAAACATAACAATAAAATTCAAGTGCACAGCTGATTTCTAGCGTTGAACATCGTTGGCTCCACAGAGGTATATTTTTTTAAGTTAAGCACTCAATGTTATTTAAATGGGTTTCATTACCTCACCGAGTGAGTTATTTTAACTTTACGTCACTCGAGAAGTAAAGAAGTTGTATACATCACGCTTGGGATAGGGAAGTTTAACATGGCGGGTTAGGTAAGTAAATAATATTGTTGGATGATTTTCTACATATTTTTATAAAATGCTACAAACTACAGATGAGCCAGATTTGATCTGATTACTGAGAGTAAATTCAATGAATACAGACCTGTATTCATTGGTAAATTATCGCGTTGCAGGCATTCACGTTCACGGTTGGAAAGTAGGCCGGGATCAAGCCAAGAGGATTGTACGACCACTACATGGAACATCCATTGCAGCTCTGAATGTAACGCACCGATAAATATATACGTTAGTGTTCTTTGAATGCGAGTTCTTATTATATGGTACCTGGTGATTTACTGTATATCAAATATTGAATTAAAAGTTATTAGCTGGGTAGATTTATTTTTTTCTACGCGCATCTCGAAAAATCCGCCGTAAGCTTTAATTGTAAGCTTGGTTTAGTGAATTTCCCTCTAGGAAAGTAGCTAACTTTAGGTGTCACGGTAAGATCTAGGCCTGGGACCGATTTACTTTTTCATTTCAATCTCCCTAGAGGCCAAAAACGATAAACTTGAATGAGTTCTCGAACCTACTTGATCAGACTATGGGAACAAGATTTATGGGGTAAAAATTAATTGGGGCTTCCCATTATTTACTCCAATAAACATAAAGTTTTCCAACTACCTTTCCCATAGCGGCAAACCTAAGCACTATTTGAATCTAATGTGATTTAAATAGGAAAAAATGTCTTGTGTATGGAAATAGTTTAGTATGCATGCATCTAATTACACAAATTGAAATGTTTTTAGTCAGTAGGGGTTTTCCGGTGGGAATATTTACAATAAGAATACGTTTAAATATTTAACCTAACATTGAAACCACATGGAATGTTTTTCACTTGAATAACCTTAAATAAGTTTTCACCTCAGCAACGTAAAGCATACAAATAGTTGGGGAATATTTAGGGAGGTTGCAGCAACCAACCTCCGGTGTTGGGCATTCTTGGTTCCTCTTTGTCGCAAAGACAACAATTTCGTGCCCGAGGAAAATTCCTTCATGAAACTGCCATGCTTTCAACACTTGAATTAACACATATTTAACATTTCACATACGTTCAGGTTTTTTAAGAATTCAGTAATTCTTGTGACATGTAATTTATTTTCTTTCATATTATATGATTTACTAGTTATTCTATATACTAACGATATGGGGAGAAAAAAAGGGAAGATTGACAAATCAAAGGTAGGCCTATATTTTTATACAAAAAAATGTTATGCTTGTTCATTGATTTATAGGTTCCCTCAAAACGTTATCGTTACGTCAAAAGTCAGAAGTCTACATTTACAAAGACCAAAAAATAGAGTTTGCAAACGTTTGTATATTTTAAGCAAATCCTCAACCATTTCTTAATTGGATGTTATAAAGAATATTAATGAACATCAAACTTTTCAAAGTAAGGTGTAAGTTGGCTTTTAATATAATCTAAATAAACCTACCTCTTTTAAATGGCAATAGTTTTTTTTTCAAATTTAGCAGATAAAGTTGAGAGGTGTTCCTCTACAATCTATTGAAAATAAGTATTAGGTAATCATATAATTACACTAAGTACCCGTATAAAGTACTGTTGAAATGAACAGATGGCATCAAGGCTTCTCATATAAATTGCCCTATTTCTGATTGAACTTTTCCTTCGGTGCTGAGTCGTCCAACTATATGCAAAATACACATTTGTAAAATGAAAGTGAGCCAGATGAAGTCGTTGTCTGTTGTCAGTCTGTTTCTGAATGGGTAAATTTCCGTTTCGTGCCATGCTTCACATGTAAGTTGCTGGCTAAGCTGGGTTCTTAGTTTCAAAACAACTATTTAAAACAAAATTAAATAAATTGTATCAGCAATCTGACACATATTTTCTCCCATTAGCTTGTCAACAACCTTTATAATGGGTAAGCGATGAGAGTATATAATAGGTAGAGTATTTAATAGTAAAATCACAAAGATTTTATGGTTATGATGGGAAAATAACATAAGTTAAAATAACTTTTGAACCCTAATTTTTGCAGAAATATGAGTACTACCATTTTGTTCACAATTATAAGGGCTTCAACATTCCTAAATTTATTTTTAAATTGCTTAGGCCATATCGATTTTCCGTTATTTTATGTAAAATCCTCATTAAAAATCAAAATTTTCAAAAAATATAAAACACCTTGAGATACCATGGGTTAGTTAGTACCTACATACCAAATTTCAACAAAATCGGACTACAGGTGTGGTCTGTTAGTAGGTCTGTACACATCCACACATACAGATACACACCCGGACAGACATTACTTCAAAACCCACTTTTTGGGTTCAGGGGGGCCAAAACGGATATATCCGTGCAAACTCGAAAATTTGGATGAAAACAATACTTTCTTCATAATTGTATAAGGGGAAAATTAAAACTTCGCGTACATTAATTTATTTTAATAATTTCTAAGTCAATTATAATAGTTAACTTGTGCAAGATTATTGAAAGTAGTTGAGATTTTATTTATGAATATCTACGATTTTAGGCTTCCACTTGTTAATTGATTCAATAATTAAACAACTAATTCCTCTTTTTAACGAAAAAAACACATTTTAAGAGAAATAATCAAACAAGCAATCATTTTTTTGTACAAGTTAAGTTGATTGGCTCCTTCAGTAGTGAATTCGAAAAGTCTTGAAAAGTCCCTTAATGAGAAAGTTTCCAGCTTTTGATAAATCAAAGAGCACTTAAGGGCCATCGCAATTAAACAAAGAGTTAGCGATGATTTCACTCTTGTTGTTTAACTATTTACTTTGAGTTTATTTGTTGTAAAAACAGTGTTGGTACATTAAACTAATTACTGTCAATA